>NC_063201.1:18669086-18984086 GCF_017589495.1 Alosa alosa
GTGCTCAGGGAGAGGAGGGCTTTACGGATGAGGAGTGTGCTCTCCTCGCCTTGCCTGGCTGATGAGGAGCACGCGCTGACCTGAAGTTCACCACATCACACCACAGCCCCGCTTACTACAGTCCACACCCCCTCCCAAAACAAAAAAAGAACAAAGTAGACACGTTGCTGTTTGGCTGCCTTCCCAACTCCTAGCAGTGTAGTGCTCCCACCACAGCGTATGAGTCACACAGGGCTGGAGAGGGGGGTGGTCTGCAGAGTGCAGACGCCCTCAACCAACCAACCAGCCTGCCTGCCTGCCAGTCAGTCAGTCTGTCTGTCTGTCTGTGGGGCTCCAGCAAAGGGAAACAAGACTTCAGTCTCTAGCTGACAGGGCCCCAAGAGGATGATGGGAAAGGAGGGCGGAGACACTGGGTTCTTACCTCTTGTTCAGCACCATGTTGCCCAGCTTCAGGTCACGATGCACGATGTTCTTCTGCACAGAGACAAGAGAATGAGACATTTTACTGGGCAGTTCTAAAACATGACCTCACTTATTCTATTGCTGTAGCCTTGTAGCTTAAATGTTAAAATGCTTTAATGTTAATAGCTTAAATTCTGTTGCTTTAAGTCGTTTTGGATAAACACATCTGCCAAATGAATAAATGTAAATGCAGGGTTCCCATAAATGTAAAATTCCATGACTTGTCTCTGACAACAAAACCTGAATTTCCATATAATGAATGGTACAATATACCAGCAAATGATTTTAGAGCAGCCGCGTAGCGTTTAAGTATCTTTTACTTTTTTAGAGCGGGAGATGAATAAACAAAGTTGGTCTACTCAAGCAATCAGTAAAGCTAATAACCAGATATAAACCAATTTTGAGTGGAAATATATTTGTATTAATATTGGCAAGTAGGTTTTAAACTGCTGCTCAAAATTCCCTGATATATAAGACTTTGCACCACAAATGATAGAATTCTGACTTTGATATTCCAGAAATTCCATGACCCGTGGGAACCCGGTAAATTACTTCAGTTTAGGGCAGAGCAAAAAAAAAAAAAAACCAAAAAGGGTTACTATGGATTGGACAGCAGGAACTTTTAGTTCACAAAGCAAGCTTTCACAAAGACGTTTTCCGACAATGGAATAAGAAAAAGGGGAAGATGGCCTTGTGATGGAAAAAATCGTACATCTGAGCAGAAACGAAAGAGACTTCAGTGGAAGCTGAAGTTCCATAGTAACACACTCATAGACTCATCAAAGCAGACTCAGCAGTACTGTGGTGTCCGTACCTTGTGCAGGGCCTCCACCATGCCCACGTGCATACACACGCGCACACACACACACACAAACACAGTGCTGTGGTGTCCGTACCTTGTGTCCACCATGCCCACGTGCATATACACGCGCACACACACACACAGAGCTGTGGTGTCCGCACTTTGTGCAGGGGGTCCACCATGCCCACGTGCGTACGCGCGCACACACAAACACGCACAGATCTATGCTACGCACACACACACACACACACACACACACCTTGTGCAGGGCCTCCACCACGCGCACCACGTCGTAGAAGATGACGATGGCCTCGCGCTCGCTCAGCCGCTTCTCCTTGATGACATAGTGCTGTAGGTTGATGAGCTCGGCCGTCTTGTCGCTGAAGTCGTGCGCGCACAGGCAGTCTAGCACCAGGCAGATGCGCTTCTTCATGCGCCGCACGCGGCTGGCCTCGCCTCCATCCTCCACCATCTCGTACGCCCGGTCCTGCACAGGGCATTAGAGAAAGACGAGGCCGCTCATCACACAGTTACAAAGAAGAAAGGGGGACAGTGCCCTGCTGGTGGCAACAGCTCATATGCTCTGTACATACATGTGATGCAATGCAAACAAAGAAAGGTGGTTAGAACAGGATCGCACTTGTGGACATCATGTGGACAGAAAGACGAGGAGAGAGGGAGACAAAAATAGAGATTGATAGAGAGACACAAAGAGAGATGGATAGAGATTGAAAGTGAAGAAGTGAAGGAAGCAATTGAACAAAAAGGTGAGAAAAGGAAGCAGAGAGATTGTGAAGAGTGTGAAACAAAGAGAAAATAAAGAGATAATGGAGGCAGATTAATAACGCTAATTATAAGTCAGGGAAGCTAAAATAAAAGCATGAGTGACGGGGGGGGGGGGGCTTCTGTGAAAAACAATTTAAACAGCACAAAATGAGAAGTGAGCACAGATTAGTTTCACACCAACTCTAGTGATAAGATCATTGGCTTTGTTTGAAAACTACAGCCTGGCCAAATTGCAGCCCCAAGGACAAAAATGCGTACCGTTGATAATTCCCCTACCTCTGTATTCAGACTTTCCAGGCTGCTATCTCACTATCTGCATCACAAAGCCACTGTAATTGGCCTATTCTGTAGAGTCGGTGAAACAGAGAAGGGGGGCTATTATCATTTCTATCAACGAGGGAGAATATGGAGGCTGGACCTGAATAAAAGCTACTCTCCTGCAGTCATCCAAGAACAAGGGGACATAACAGCCAAGCATTGATCTCTTTAAGCTAAGAATGAATTGTGTGTGTGTGTGTGTGTGTGTGTGTGTGGTTGGTTATCGGGGAAGACTGAGCCAGAGTATCCTGGGAGAGCTGGGCTATAATTAAACCAGCTCGGCCTCCCAGCCTCCCTGACTAAGAGAGCCCACAATAAACCCGATCGATAGGGCGTCTGGGAGGGAGTGGACCTCAGCACCACTGCACGGCCGTGCAGAGCCAGAAGAGAGAGAGGGGCAGAGAGAAATGATCACAACAAGAGAGAAAAAGGCTACACACATGATCACAAAGGATGCAGAGAGAAAATGCAGGCCCAAAAAAATGAAGGTCCATAGCAGTGAGTCACTGTGTCCACGAGCAACAACAAAACAAAAGTCAATTTGAGTGAATGAGAGTGAGTGAGTGAGCTGCTTGCCCTCTCTGTTTTTCCATCAGACAATTACTGGACGAGAACAAAAAAGCACACAGACAGGGATTACTTACGGGCAGATGTGAGCGGTTTAGCGATAGGTGGCGTGTGTGTGTGTGTGTGTGTTTGCTTGGCAAACTGCAGATGGACTGCATCCAATTTGTCCTCAGGTGTTCATAACACAACAGCACAATGATGTATGTGTGTACCTGAAGACACTGCACTTTTGTAATCCGCCCATTTTTTTTGGATGTAGTTTCAAGAGGAGCCTGTCATGCTGGTGCCGCACATACTTTATTGGGATGTAATGGCTACCGGTTTAAGGGTAAATCCAATGACTTTCCTGATGCTACCGATTCAAGTTTGGGGTAAAGTAAATAAACTCTGAAGGGATGCATCAGTAGATAAATCAAATTTGTAGTATACAATAGTGTTTTGTTTTGGTGAAAGTTGCAGACACACACGTTACACATTATGGGTGCTCCAGAACACCCCCCCCCCCCCCCCCTTCACCTCAACTGCGAGATACAGAGTTGCAGCAGTATGTAATGTTTGAGTGTCGAGAAAAACGCTATATAAATGTAATGTGTTGTTGTTGTTGTAATGAGCAGCCGTTAAACCTATGCACAAGTCACGGTGCTTCAGTCCCCAGCTCCCCTCTTGCCACTAGACACTATACTACATGAATGGTATTCTGTTGACTTCTAATTTTGTTGCTACTGTACCATGGAGGACAGGCCAATTAGGAGTTCTGTCTATCATTGGTGGCAGGCTAGGAACATTTTCCCAATACCGCAATGCTAGCGATCTCTGTGGGGATTTTGGTCAGTATAATCGTGATGTTCATTTTCATACTGTAAAAGTATACTTAATTATAACATATTTGACAAAGGGCCTGGGTGGCATATAGAGCAAATCTAGGGTTTAAAAGCAGTAGTGTCATTTATGTCACCCTGTTTATACCAGGTTACCACTGTTTTACACTGCTTGTAGTGTGTTTATACACCCTGTTTATACAGGTTACCACTGTTTTACACTGCTTGTAGTGTGTGTGTGTGTGTTCTGTGTGTAAAAACCATACCTGAAATAGGCCGTGATGGTGCACCACTCCATCCTGGTTGTGCAGCAGGGACAGCAGCGAGTATTCAGTGTGCAGCAGCATCTTGCCCTGCCGCTCCTCCTGTGTCTCTCCTGCCCCATCCACACGCTCCTCCAGCGTCAGGATCTGCACAGCAGGTCAAAGGTCACGCTCACAACACGGATTCACATATTGGAAAGGGTGACTTTAAATGCACACCCTTACTTTTTACATTCATTAACACAGCACTATGCAGTCCTGTTCAAAATGCGCTTTAACCCACTATCAATACATCACCAGCACATAACCTCCAGAGAAACTCTGCCAAAACAGACCCATAAAGAGCGAGTCGTTTCCCCTCTGGCCCCTCTGTGTACACACACTGCCAGGAAGACTGTGTGGACAGTGTGGTGTGGGGCTGTCTGTCCACACAGGAGTGCAAGGGCCTTGTCTGTCTGCGCCGTGGGGCACGGGGAGGTCAAGAGTTCGGCGTGTGGCACTGACGACAGGCCTGCGATGAAGCCATTATTTAATAGCCCCCGTAAACCAGACTGTGTGCCGCATTTGGCGCATGTGTGTAGTGGTGTGCACACACACACACAGCTCCGGCCTGGCCCTGGTACAGGAGCCGTAAAAAAGGTCAGAATCAAAGACATTTGCACAGGAGGGGAGGTCAAAGGTTCAGTCCGGAGGCAGAGACAGTAGTGGCTTTTGTTTGTTAGATGATGCCCTGTTCCATCTGCCCACACACACACACACACAAGAATGACTAGGGGAGCCAAGAACAGGGGGAGAGTAGCAAGGAAATGCGCACGGACACACAAAAACACACACACACACTAATCACTCACTTTGAGTTGATAGAAGTCATCTGTTCCGTCCTTCCTGGCCAAACACTGGACTATGCTGGGAACAGGCGAGTTCCCCAGTCGCGGTCCTGAAGAAGAGAGAGAGAGTCAGACACATTTTCAATTACACAAAGCTGTGCTTTATGCAAAAGTGGATCACATGTACATTTGAACTGGATGCATATCTATTCCTAAAACACAACAACAATGGAAAATAGGAAACACAGGACGCCTATAAGCTACTTTAAGCCATAATTGCATTTCTTGACTATTTGCATTAGCATTTGAAGCGTGTTGTTCCTCACTTACTGCATTGAAAAGTAAATGCAATGTAACACACTTCAGGTAGACAGTCTCACTTTAATAGTGTTGAGCACAAGCAAAATAACTGCCAAACAGAAGTAGCTGTTCCTTTTGAAATCCCCAATACAATTAGATACTGACATTTAAAAATGGCTTAGAGCCTGTGAGAGCCTCTTAGCTTAGATAGACTCTTACAGCAGCTATAAGTGCAACCTGAGAGACAACGGGAGGATTAGACAAGCATTATTTAAACTGAAGTAAATGGGGTGACGCCGAGAACAGAGTAGATAGTGCAATTAGTGCAAACAGATGTGCCGGCGTTCCCCGGGTCTGAAGAAAAGGACAGCTGCCCAAGCAAAAGGTGGTTAAATGGGGCATAATCCTCTGCAATGCCTCCCCACCCACCCATCAGTGGCCCTTATCACAACAATAGCCGTCGACACAGCAAGCTGACGAAAGTCGCGCCTTTACTTGCTGCGGGAGGGTGCAACTAAGTACTTTAGCCTAACCGTTTGCACAACTGTCTTGAGGGGAATTTAAGGAGAGCGGGTCCTCCCAAAAAAAAAAAAAAAAAAAAAGACATACCACTATCCTTTTCCCAGTTTTGCAGCGCACTTACAACCAGTCACGGAGATCAGGAAGAAATTCTTTACATTCTTTTCTCAGGCACACAGAAGCCCCCCTTCTTTCATCTTTTCTTCCCCCTTTCCTGTACGCACTGACCGAGACATTAGGAGAGCGCTTTCTTGCGCAAGACTCCCCTACCGCCCCTTCACTTACTCACACTTTCTTACACACACACACTATAAGGAGAGCGAGAGCGTATAAGTAAAAGGAAAAATGCCTGCTTTTCTTACCCAGGACAAACGGGCCGGCTCTCTTGGCGTTACTGCCTGATATGCCCGTGCACAGTAGCTTGCTGGCCCGCCCGGACGATTCCCCTGCTCCCCTCTCTGAAGCACGGCGCTTGGACATCGTGGAACTGCGGCAGGCAGAAAAACAATAAGGCTGTTAGACACAGGAGCAAAGAGCATTAGGTAAAGTACTGCTAGCACAGTATAAACCAACACAGACAATAATCTGCATGCAGGCACACACAAACAAACACACACTCACACAACAAGCACACACAATAAGCACCGTGGTGGTGTAAATCCTGTCCAGCAAACTGCACTCAAACAGAAACAAGCCCTTGTGAATGGAACTCTGGACTGTCCACAGCGGATGGAGAGCACAGAAGTCTGCGGAGAACAGCAACCCTCTTGCTGTGTGTGTGTGGCTGGTAGCAGAGTGTGAGCGTGAGCAGGAGCAGGCCGAGTAACCCCGTCCACTTCACACAGCCCCACCAGCACCACCGGCAACGGCAGGCTGACTCATAGGCAAGATGATACAGATAGGGGGAGGGAGAAAAGAATGGAGTGAGTTGAGTGTGTGTGTGTGAAAAGGGGAGGGGTGGTACTCATGACCTGGCCCCTCCTTAAGCAAAACACACACACACACACAAACACCCACCACCTCAATTTGCTAACGGCAGACCGTTAAAGGGGTCAATCGTCGGCAGCTCATGAAGATGAGGCCATGTCAGCTGAGGGTCCTGCTGATGACACTAGGGCTGAGAAATTCGGCACACACACACACACAATGGCATCGACTGTAGCCAGCAGCTAGGGCACCCATGAAAAACATCAAAAGTCAGAGAAAAGCAGGCTGGAATTACCCCCAGATGGCACAGGGGCATGGATGTAAAGCATGGTCACATCCACCAAAATAGACAGCTTACTTCTTGGTTTGGCTCTCGGCTCCTATACATTTATTTTCCCCCCTCTCTTCTCTCCTCTGCAATCCTTGTGCTTTTAATCTGCTGAGCCGTATCTACTGAGAAATCAGCATTTAATCTGGCTGAAGCATGACTGTCACTTCCTCTCCCTTTCTCATAAGCGGATATTTTTGGTTCCTATTTTCTCCCTCATTTTTTTGGATGGGGGGGAGGGGGGGGGCTGCACACAACATCAACTTTCATTTCGTGTAAGTGTAAGCACGTGGCTTTGGTGCAGCAGGACTGGGGAAAGCAGAAGAAAAGATCCCCTGCACCAGCGCTGGTCGGGGCTTGAGAGGGATGTGTTTTGAGTAGCTGGTGGCTTCCTCTAATGTGATGAAACTCTTTCAGCTTCCCGTGACGGGATGCCGAGTCCCGCTGGCGGCGGTGAATCACGCTCAGCCCAGAGGTTCTCTCCAGCTACGACGTGTCATGAATATGAGATACCAGAGGATGACACCAAATGTGCACATGCGTGCGCGCGCGCACACACGCACACAAACGATCATGCAAAACACCTCTTGAATATTTGAAAGAGACAAAAAAGCAGTTTGAGAGACCCAAGCACTGCTAGGCAACTACCCTCCTCAGTGAGCACAAAATGGTTCAATGTATCCTACAACCAAACAAACAAGAGCACGATAGAGAGAGGCTCTCTGTTGCTGCAGAGGTTTACATTCTCTCAAAAAGTCACGTAGATGTTATATATTTTAGGTGAAAGCTTTCACAACATGTCTGGACATTTTGTTATCAGTTTGCCATCGTCGCCACCTACACAGATTCAAATTGTGACAGGTTGAGTTTACACCGTCAGTTGACACTTGCCACACAAGCGCCCGTAGCATGTGTATCTTCCCGGGCATTCACACATTACATACACACACGGGTACTAAGGACAGTCATTGGCAATCCCTCTGCCTGAGACACAGAGTGAGAGTGAGCGCGAGCAGAACATTCTGCCAGGTCGGGCAACAGTTGGCAACCATTAAGCATGAATCATCCTCTTTGAAAATGACTGTTCAGTGTCCAGACAGACGACAGCGTGACAGACTGTGACTGAGTATCGTGATTGTCACAGAGCCGAGCGCTGTGCGCCCGGTGCAGCCTCCACAATTGTGCCACCACTGATCTGCCTTCTCTGGCTACTTGAGAATCAAGGCCACTCGCCTGGACAGGCCGTCCTCAGGCTGCCATGTCAGAATGGCAGTGACTAGGGAATAGACAGCCTTCTGTACAACAAAGCTGGTGTTCATTCATAAATACAACACTGGCCAGGACTGCCAGGACTTGGGATTGAGTGTGTACGTGTGTGTGGGGGGTGTCTTGGATCCCATTTCAAGGTCATGTGCTTGGCAGCACACTTTGTTATCTTTTAACCTCTGACTGCAACTGTGCTTCAAAGTCATTGTTGAGAAATTGCTTAACAAATCTTTTTTAGTTGCTTATGGGGGCTCTTCAGGTGACTAGCCTAAACAGTAATGTCTGAAGAAAAAAAAAAACGGGGAAAAAATAGGCCTATCCCTCACATCAAACGGTATCATGCATAACATCACTGCAAAGACTAACATCAAGGGGAAGGACTGAGGGGGAGACAGAGAAAGCAGAGGCACACCTAGTCTGATGCATATTATCTAAGACAAGAGTGGAGGCACGCTCCTCTCCCTCGCCAGCACGCAGTTCTGAAAATAGCCCAGTACACTGAGCCGGGAGACACCATAGGCGGCATGAGATCCACCCACTATCTGGTTTAACAGCCATCGCCAGCACTCGCTCTACCTCGGCGAGGTATCCAAACCACGCGTCTGCTAGCTCACTGGGTTCAATTACCCGTACTGGAAGACAATGTTCCTGAAGGAAGAACCAAGAGAAAAAAGACCACAGACTACGGTGATCAATCAACACCACTGTGTAAACACGAGCACGTGGACTAGCCGATGGTAGAACAAAGTTCCCCAAAAATATATTGTGGCACTTATGCTGTTGCAAAAAGAAACATTACCATTAACGATACTAGGGAGAGAATGGTTGATATTAACCACAAACATTGAATGGCAAGTCAGGAGGAGTACTTAGCTGGTTAACATTATGATATCTAGCGACTGAACGGCAGAGTGCTGCATGGAGACAAAAGACAATGCCACAAAGTAACGTTAGCGTAGGGTGTGGAAACTCGGATGTTTCCCAAGGGCTGGTAACCAATATTCTACGAAAAGACAACTAGATTTTCAACCGGATGCATAGTAACGTTATTTAACACGACAGATTAACACTAAGGTCTACATTTACTCAAATTGGCTCACGTTTGCCTAATTGCAAACTCAGGCAACTCCAGTGGCATCTTTCTCCTTGCCATCATAGTTGCCTCGAATGACCGACTTGCAACTGAATAAGCTTCAAAATGCTGCGTGCATCACCAATTACCTGCTAAAATGAGGATGCCTGTAACGTTGTTCGGACGGATAGGTCGATCAAACCGTCCAAATAAGATGTGCAAAGTCAACCTTATAACTTTTAGCTTGTGGCTACACTGCAGATACAATATTCGTTTCAGAGAAGAAAACACAGAAGCATTCAAGTCGGACACCAACCGATGAGATAATGTCAGATGAAGGTCCACAGATGCCGGATTCCTTGGCATTTTCCGATAACGTTAACTGACCGTTAGCACAACTAATTTCACCGACGTTAACGTTATGCATTCAGTTATGACTCACGGCAAAAGCAGCTACGGCGGTTAATGCATCGTAATGTATAGGGACAATTCAGACACATTTAAAGCAGCGCATATCACGCAAACCTCGAGTTATATTACGTTAACGTTACAAACCAGAAACAATTGGTTCAAGACGTTCGTAGACATGTCCTTCTCAACAAGACTAGGCAAAATTAGCTAGCTAGTTAGCTATCGCTAGCTACTAACATTAGAGCCAGGGCTTCTAACAACGCTAACTCGCACTAGCCAGACACCAAACGAAGGATGCACACACAACCACAAGACCACAATACACAACACAAGCACATGGAACGGTGACATACGAGTTGCGACAGAAACAGTTTGCTTTATGCAAAATGCTAACATATGCCTACTAAATTCTAAGGTGGTTGATAACTTCGACATATGTAGTTATCCTTACCAGCGACAACTGGCTAGCCTCTGCTAACGTTAGCAGGACTGGTAAAGACAACTCAGACGCTGAGTTGAACAATATCGCCTATTTACATAGCACGAGAAGTAACAAGGGCAGCGCTGAGGTTGAAAAATATACCTTTCGCATAGTACTGTAAATATCACACGTGTATATCAACTCATCTGGGTCTTTAAAAAAAGTAATATAGCTGACTGGCTAGTGATGTCGCCACCAAACTCGGTTCAAATCTCAGATGAGTCGACTGAAGGGCTCTTTAACAACAACTTACCTCGAGGTAAAACCGCCGAGAAAATCGTACGTGCTCTACAACCGGAGCATTTTTACACTCACAAACTCTTCAGATTCAATATAGACGAATGTTTTCAAAACAAAAGCCTGGGTACTCCGCAAATTTGAAGTTGTTTTACTACGGAATAGTGCAGCCAGGAAAAGCCTTCTATCGACGGCTCTGATCACATCTTTCCATAGCACCACCTGACAACGGAAATGACGCACATTGAATGAATGACAGGATTGCTCAGCCAATAAAACAACCACCACAGTCAATTACCATTCAGCAATCTATCATATCTACCCTGCTCTGAAACAAGACTATCCCGAGCCCACTGATGAAGTAAAGTTACATTAATATTTAATGTATCGTGCTGAATGGGGGCGGGGTATTTGCTTACAACAGGATCATTGACAACTGCATCCAAAATGATGACTCAGTGAGTTGGCCTACAATGGCCAATATATCCCTATTCATAATTTTCTACAACGAGGTTGGTGCATTCATAAAAGACGCTCAACGTTCAGAGACAAGTGCAGAACTGGATGATTCTAACCAACTAGAAATAAAGGAAGTTAAATTGAGTAAATGTTATAGACATTATAGGGTTATAGGCCTACAGTGACGTCAAATTTGGCTAAATTTGACCGATGAGAATATTATGGAGAAAATCCAACATGTCATGGATCACACAGTCCCTACTGGCACTTGTGTGCCGCTCTGTTTTACAGTTAGGCCTATTAATCACACTGCATTCTTGGCTGACATTGTCTGAGGCAGTTCACACAGTCCACTATCCGTTTTCAGTGTGATCCATATTTAGCCCACCTTTGCATAATCAACAGTCCCACCCACCCCTCTAAGTCTGAGACCAGTGGGAAGGTGCGGGGCCAACTAATCAAACAGAGAGGACCATTTAAAGGGCAGCACCTGAGGTTGGACTCTGTAGCTTTCCTGCTCTGACTCAGCTCAGCTCTTGCCCTCAGCCACATGAAACATTTATGACAGCCTGTGGCTTATCGGCCAGCCCACTCCTTTAGAGGTGTGGAAACTCTGATTCATTCTGTGTATGCCCACGGGCAATGGAGAAAATATTTTAAAAGAACGGCAGGAGAGCGAGAGAGAGTGAGAAGTGCACCAACAGACAACAGTTAATCTGTACATGGGTGTGTTTCCTTTTGTCTGTTTAATGATTGACTTTAAATGCAACATGCCGAGATGTTCCAGTGATTTAAGCTTACTTAATTTAGCTGCAATAATTTATTTAGTGGATGGCTGATTCTAATGTTGAACAGAAACTAAAAACACACAGTTTGTGCCAGTTTGCTTGATATACCAGAAGTCTTAAATGTGTTTCAGGCTAAGAACCCCGGGACCTCCAAAATACATATTGTGTAAAACAACATTGCTCATTAATATAAGCCATTTTTTGTCATTGTTTGAAGATCTCTGCTTTAAAAAAATGCTCCAACTGCCCATTTAAATTGATTCCATTGAGATTAATTGCTTTATTATTCCTTTATGGCTAAACTCCAAAGTCGTTGTTTTATTTTTAATGTCATGCAGCCTACTTGTGGTAGAATCTTGTGGCTATGTAAATGAGGATGTTTGTTTTTGTGGTGAAATAATTTCATTGTTGAAGTATTCAACCTACACATATACTCACAAACCATATAACTGCCATCTGACATAGCTGCATGGGCTAATTGTATGTGTTTGTCGTGCATGTCTGGGTTTCATGCCTTCTAGGAGATAGTGACTGCTTATTCCCCATGTTAGTCCTAGCCAGGATGAGTGTCGAGAATGTTTCTTCATTTTGAGATATCCCACCCCCACACTCACTCAGAGCGGTGTCTCAGCATGTTTTGATTGTTGTATTTTAGTTATTCTAAGTGTGTGTGTGTGTGTGTGTGTGTAGGTATGAGTGTGCGTGATTGTGGGTGGAGTGTAAGGGTGTATAGAGACAAGCCCAGACTCTGATATTTTCTTTTTGACTTGCCTTTCCATTTGTTGTATCCATGCAAAACAGGTGCTGTTGCTATGGGGATCCTCTGAGAAATGCCATGATGTCAGCCGAATGAGTGGCTGAGGAAAAGGTAAAACAGTAAATGACACAAAAGGAACCAGACTAAATGTTGTACGGGTCAACAAATTATAATGGTTAGTCTAGACAAATTATGTGGTTTGACGAACTTGGCTATCCCAACAATCACTGACAGTACAATGAATTGTGAATTTGCATCTGCAGCACCTACATGCCAACTTTGGTGTATGGCTGACCATGCGTCTTGAAAAAGGGGTTGAGAGATTTGATAAGTGATATTTATTTTCTCATGGGGTGCACTGGGGCAGAGGTGTACTGAGTTGAAACATTTCCATGCATATAAATACTCTTCCAAGTTGGTCCATGCAACAAGTATATTCTAATATTGTTTTTAATGTACCGTATATGTACATAATATAATATTGTTTTTAATGTAGACTTCAATGCTGACTCACTGAGTGTCAGCGTCATGAAACTAAGAGCTGACCTTTTCACCTGGTTGAATTACTATTTACAAACAAACAAAAAAGAACATAAGGCTATGTGATAAGTATAATCTTGTATCATTTTTCAACAGCCATGCCTGTCTTAAAATAGTTAAAATGAGGTAGATGTTTTTTTCCCCCAGCATGAATGTTTGGAGTGATGTCGCTAGCATGAGATCAAGCAGCTCACTAAGGTACAGATGTAGGCGTTATCTCCCCCAGATTCACAAATGAATACATGTCTTTCAATATTGCTTGCTTGAAACACAGTCATTCAACTGCCAAACATGTCTTGGCTGTGTGGGATGCAGCTCTGGCTCTGAGTGGGTGGTGGGACATTGTGACAAAGACTTAGTAGTCCTGGTTTATCGGTCACTGACTGTACCGTACAGTAGGTTATGGGAAATTCACTACGAGCATTTTCATGTCAAATCAACAAGGTCAAAATGTTCCATTTAGAATTTGTGAAAGGTTAAATTTAAAATTCAGAGGTAGGTTAAGATAATCTTGCACTAAACACAAACATGTGACTTCATAACAGCCAAGTTCAGAGAATTTTTATTCACACTACTTTTGGGGAAAAACTAATGAAAAAAAGAAAGACAGAATATTGTTTTCATAAACATATGGTCTATTTCACAGAAAGAATAAAAACACAGATGCAATGAAATGCGTCAATAAATAACCACAATAAGTTCAAAAATGTATTCACAAAATTGTTTGTAATTGGGGCCTTATTGGCGTCTACATTATTATCAAATTCATTACAGTGGTGAGTCAGTAAAATGTTTTAAACCATGGACTAGGCAACATTTCTTAAAATTTGACCATTTAAAGTTTTGTGACCAACTGACAATAACATTCAGTTCATACATATATTTTTGGATATACAACTTTGAAACACAATGACAAGTGCACTTAGGTTTTCTGTCTTCACTCTCTTGACACATTAACAATTGCCTGGGCTTTTACGGCAGGTGCTGGATCAAGGAGCTGAAAACCTCTCAAACAACTAACATGCACAGCATGTGCAACTCTTATGTTAACAACTGAAACCATGAGTAATTGAAATGAGGATTCTGAAAGTGTTTAACCAAACTGAACATGATAACCTTACAGCAATGACAGAAACTAAGCCTGGGGACTAGTATTTGGTTAACACATTGGTTATAGAACACCAGCATTTCAATTACACATGATTTACCATTGCAAAATGACTGTAGATGAAGTATGCCCCCTGGTGGTATGGAAAAGCAATGCAACCTTAATAAGCTGTTGTAAAGCACTTCCTGGTGCTGATGAAACACAGTGTGGCACCAACTGTTCGGGAAAGCTTTGGGGCCCATGAAGGAGCAACACCAAGAAATGCTCTGAGGTGATTCTAGTCGCGGCCATACACACACACACACACACACACACACACACACACACACACACACACACACACACACACACACACACACACAATACACTGAAGCAAACAATTTGCCCTCTGCCCGAAAGGTAAACTATTGCAGCAGATTTTTGATGACCCAAAATACCTTGATGAGCCAAAACCTGAGTCGTCCTCCCATCACACCTCCACTCTATAAACACACACAATGGAGGTTGTGCCTTGTGTGGGGCACATACGGGTCCACACTAGCTGTGAGGCAAAGGTACTCAGTCTACTCCATGCCTTGTCCACAGCATGACACCATGACTGTGCCTAACCTGCTTAGCCTTAGCCTTGAGGACCGCTACAGACCCACACTGCATCACAGGCCGTCCATCATGGCCAGCAGGTCATCTCCTTTGCTGCTGGAGGTAGGGGCGGGATCTCCAGATTCACCAAACTCCCCCATGATTTTGGCCAGCTCGGCATTGGCCTGTTTGTCCTGAAACACATGGCATGTGGCCAATGAGAAACAGAGCTTCTAGTGTTCATCTTGTGATCATTACACTTGTGGTCATGCTGTTAGCTTCACCTATCCCAGATTCACCAGTCCAGCTCTTCCAGTCAATAAAACAAATTATGCTGTTTAGAAGAAACATCTATAAGTGGCTCCACTCTAAACACAGATTATTCTACTACCTATGGTCTGTCTACTATTCCATTTCAAATTAGACAGTAGCCTCACTGTGTACCTCTAATTCCTGCCTAATTCCAGAAATTAAATTGTGTCTGTCCAGGAGAATAATGTTTATATTAGTATAATATCATATTACTTTATCTTACCTTGGTTGCTTGGATATTTATAACTTCATATGACAGCTCATCCGGTCTTGATATTAAAGCTTCTCTGTGATCAAGAAGAAAGACAAGAGATACAGGCAAATGATGGCAGTCACACAATTGGTTTTAGAGATATGTTCTCATGGAGCACCACTTTGAAAGCAGATTAGATGGCCAGATAGAAAAAAAAACTCACTCCTCTTCTTCATCTGTGGCAAATAGGTTCACACGGAACCCTGAGTCTGTGCTGGTAGGCGTCTGCATCTCCAAGCCCCCCATCAGCTTTGCAAGCAGATTTAGTTCTTCTTTTGCAAGAGGGTTGGGTGCAGTATTCACCTAAAATGTATTGAAAAAAATAGTTTGAAAGCATTAGAATAAACCCATTCCTATATAAAAACAATGTCACAAATGACACCCATTTACATGCAAACTCATTTCACCTTGGTGTGCTGTGCAGAGTTCTTTGATGTCCCTGACATGTGGGTCTCCACAGGACGACTCACGCTATACCTAAAGGGCAACATAAACACTTAAACTCAAATCATGTCTAAATAATAACATACATTTGTCAGTGCATTAACTGTTCTCATTTCAGTTCATATCATTAGCTGTTGGTATTCATGATACTGCCATTTGTAATGAACTTTATGGACCGGTGAGTGAGGCTTACATGTTTGTGCCCAACTTGATTACCCTCTCGCCAAACATTTCAAACGAGCCCTCACGGAGAGCACTGGTATAGTTCCCACCATTGGAGAACTGAAGTCTCTTAAGCTCCTCGCCAGAGCAACTGAACTGCCTGAAACATCAGAGAGACAGGCAAACAGAGAAACACAAACATATACTTTTTACAACATTTTCAGGCTCAATTCACAATATACAGATATACTGCTGGGTTATCCAAAGCCTATTTTAACACAGAATGCACTTCAGACTCGTTAAGTCCAATATGCTGTAAGACCCATTTTTAGGTAAAATCGGTAACATCTGACGATCTACATGACAACCAAAGCACTATTTTTGTTTTCATTTTCAGACTACAAACTCTATTGTTCATGAACCATTGCTCCGTGACACATTAATGTTTCAAGCCATTTCAGCATGACCACACACAATCCTATCACAATTAGAGCTATGCTAAAAGTAGACCCAGCTAAAATTAGATGGCTGTAACATCCAACAGTCTCTTCGCTAATGCAATTAACTCTCAAAAGGGTTTGTCTACAGTAAGTGAGCTAGACAGAAACGGACAGAGATAAGAAAGAGCAAGGAGTGAGGCCAAAAATGGAGGAAGCCAAGGCTTAGAGAGGTTGACTCTGGAATATAATTTACAACAGGTTGAAGTCAGATAAGACAGCTCCAACTAACAACTGTGCATGACTCAATACTTCAAGCTTCACAACAACATCAAAATGGCGATTCAGAAAGTTACATTTCATTAAGAGAACCCCAGCTAGATCAGATAATGTTTAACTAGTGGTGTGTCGTCGCACCTCATCTGTCCAGGAACCTGTGTTCCACATGGCACTGGACCAGACGTCGGGAGCACAAAACGCCCATTGGAATTCTGTACTTTGTCTTTCAGGAATATGGACACCTAGAACAGGTAAAAACAACAAAATCAATCAATCACACTCCCTGGTTGCTACAGCTGTTGCTCAATGATGGTTAGTTACCCAACTAAGTGGTTTCCCAATCTCGTTGTATGAACTTCCCATTTCCATTTATTTCACATAACCTTCACCCCTAGCCCATCCAGCTGAGACAGCAAGCATAACATGACTCACTCGTATGTGCATGTCTTGGAAGAATATGAGGAGGGTCTGCCTGATCAGTTGCAACTCCCCAGCTGACAGTGGGGTATATATCTGTGAATGTAACCAAGAATACGGTTAATACATTATTCCTGTGACTTCATTCCATGTGATTTCTGGTTTAGACTCTGCTGTAACATACCAAAAACTCCAAAAAACATGAGAATTAAATGAACCTGTCCACTCTGTAAGAAGCTTTCGGGTGGATGCTGTGACCACATGCTGTGCTGTGGCCTGTGCAGTGGATGTGACCCACCTCTATGAGCTGGCGAAACGTCTCGTCCACCTGGCTGAGGATGCTGGGTGTGTCTCTCACAAAGTCTTTGATGGCGTCCATATGGTTGAAGGAGACCAGCAAGATGTCCTTTGGTCGTGGACAGAGCAGGACCTGATACTTGAAAGCCATGGTCATCAAGTCATAGAGCTGGCAGGACAGAGGCACATAGGACAATAAAGACATAAAAAACAAAAGTTACATTTTACTTTTTCGATGTATGATGTAATAAATCCTGACATTTTGTAAGTATGCTTAAAACTATAGTGTAGGATTCAAGAAAGGTTCAAGGCCATCTATTAGCATGAATAATACAACATTCAGAATGATGTTTAGTATTCAGTATGACGTTTACAACGAATGTATAGCCTAATCACCTGTGAAATGCTGACACAATACAACCGTAAGTCAACATGACCACACACCAGAGGGTGCCATTTGGCTAAATGTTGGCCAAATAACCACCTCAAAGGAATCATATTGTATAGTAGGTCTACTAACATCAATAAATTACAGGCATTCAGAATAACAGTTGCCATTTATTTTACGTTTTGGTGAAAATGTCCAGATATAATTCAATCCAAATTCCTTATCACCTTGTGTTTCCTTGTTCAATTACCCACCATATAGCACATATAGACATTGATGTACCTTGTCCATGCTGGCTTGGTTGAGCCTCATGATTGAGGCATGGGCCAGTCGGTCAAAAACAGTTCTCAAGGCCTTCTTGGAGTACAGCTCCTGTGGCTTGAACAGCTCCTCCAGGAACTTCTTATTGAACATGGTAGTGATGATGTCATTCATTACTGCCACATCACAGGACACAGAGGATACAGAACAAGCACATCACAATGTGGGATGGAGGTTCACTGGGAGGTTTGGGTGTTTGGTCATAAGCGAAGTGAATATAGAGGCAGTAAGACGACTGACCATTAGTGACCAATCTTCTACACTGAAATATAGCACTCCCTCAGGCAGACAAGTGAAGCCCTAAACAGTCTTCAAGCATATGCCCCAGGCAACAATGACAACAATAACCAGCTCGACGCGAGTCTTCCAATGGTGCACATTCTGAGTAGTACAGGCTCTGACACGTATTGTGAGCAAAAAACCTGAGCCAGACTAGGCCTACATTGGCAGCCAGCATGTGGATTTGCAGCGTAGCCTACTTAGATTGATAGAACTAGTTTGGCATATGAAGGGGGAGCACACCAGCGAGACTAAAAACCCCTCATTTTCTGTTGATGTAACACCCAGCGAGAAACTGCAGCCTATGCAGCCTACCATCGGTGAAGCAAGGACATGTTTACCTTGTCTTCTGTCCTCCTCTAGCCATGCATCAGCTACTAGGTA
This sequence comes from Alosa alosa, assembly GCF_017589495.1. NCBI lineage: Eukaryota > Metazoa > Chordata > Actinopteri > Clupeiformes > Clupeidae > Alosa > Alosa alosa. The sequence goes on from NC_063201.1 coordinate 18,687,675, forward strand.
AATATAAATAATAAAGATCAGATGTAACAACAGTTGATATTAACTTCAGAGTAAGGTTAATGACTGGTCTTCCGAGAGAAATCACACTGCAATAAGCATGTCTCTTGCTAAAGCAAACTACGATAAGTTGTTAATAAGATGGTTATACATATTAACATTAACGGTACTCCTTGGTCTGTGGCAGGCAAGAATGACGTTGCATGGATAAATTAGCCCATGCACTTCTTATTTAAAAGTACTAAGGTCAAGCTATTGGCCATCTAAATATTTTCAGTTTCCTTACTAAAAAATATGCTCACTTGAATAGTTAGCAGACAGTTATCTGAGGTTAACGCAAGACAAAGATTAAACGTCTGTCTGGGAGACATTACTGGCTAGTAGTGATTTAGCATGACTGATAACGCAACGTTACCGTTAGTTTGACAGACTGTCAAAGATCAAACAACAAGATCTGCTGTAAATAACTTGCTTGTCGTTATGACATTAACATAACTTATCTAGCCAGAGCTATTCTGTGACCATGAGACGTAGCATAAAGCTTTCATTTGGCCCTGGCTGACACAACAGCTTTATACCGCCAGCGCAATGCAATATAATGTATAAAATCGTTTGTGGTAACCTGTTGCTATGGCTTATGCTTCGTGGATCAGTGTACAACTGGCGTATCTGAATGGCTGGTTTTCTCGTCCTAACGTTACTGTTACCATAGTCTACAAGCTGCTAGCTAATTGCATTGCTAGGACCTAGCTAATGTTACCTTTCTTGGCTTTGTCGGCTGGGATATTCTGAGCTCGTAGGCGTTGATCCAGGATGTAAAGCATTTCTCCACCGAGATTAATGAAGAGAAGAGGTAGTGTTCTCGAAGACATGTTGGATGTTCACGCTGAAGCAACCCTTCAGTTTTATAATTTACTCTAATAACTTGATTGTGGCAACAAAACAGACAGAGCCTGGATTCTTTTTGCTGTTTGGGATAAAGCGTCTGAAAGCTTTCACTTGGTTGCCAGGTCACGACGAGCAAGAACCAATCATCGAGGGCCTTACTAAAAGATCTGCTCAAATGTTTACACGGTTTGACCATAGACGACTGTATATATAGTCTATGGGTTTGACTTTTACCACCAGCTCTACTTAATGCCCATCAGTTCAGTTGTGAGGGATCAGAATGAGGTGGACTGGGAAAAGGTTAAGACATAAAATATGTTTTTCTTTCATGATTTATTGAAAATTGACAAACATAAACACATAGGTCTTTAAGAACTAACAAAGGATGCAAGACATACATGTGCGTATTAGAGGTGTGCACGTGTGGGAGGGAAACTGAGAAATAACATTGTTGCGAAATGTAATAGACCAGTGTTGCTGCAATATAAGCTACGAGTCTGTGTGTGTGTCAGGAAATGTCTCCATTTCTGAACCGAATCTCTCTGGCCATCCTGCACGTCTCACACCATCCACAAAAGGTCGTCATCAAAGCGTCATTGCACAGTGTACCCTGAAAGAACATAAGAGATGTGTGTCAGTAAGGCCTACATATTGGCCTTAAACGCAAGTGGTACATATTCTCAACTGCATACATCCTGTTATTTAAATTGTCTAGGTAAATCACTGTCTGTCCTTGGCAGAATCTGTTGTTGTTTCCTCAAAGAGAGGTGAGTCATCACATCGTTGATGACAATTTGCTAATGTTGCACAATAATTTGAAACTCTGAGTTCTGTCAGTTTAGTATCCCCTTCACAAACACACACAGACTGTTCTGTTTTACTCAGATAAGAGAGGGTTTTAAACTTCTGCCAACCAGTTGTCAGATCACAAATGTTAATATAAAATTATGTAGCCTACTTGGATGCCATATGTAAGCCTCATGTGGGTCCTCATCGATGCCATTCCTCCAGGAACACATGCTAAACATGGATTCTCTCCATATTTGTTTACAGCATAACATCCCAATGCAAGGGGGCAGATACAACCCAAGGCACCTAAAGTGGATACCAGTGCAAACACCAAAATTCAGTGTCAGATTACCATCAATTGCTTCAATCAAATACAATCAAACAGTTGCAACTGTTCAGTCAGTGAAGTCAAACCGTTTAAAGCACCCAGTTACAGGGTATCTACATTTTATAGGAAAGATTTGAGAAACAACCACATAAGTTGCAGTAGTTTCTGCAGTTGGGGTTTGCAAGATTTAAGATCATGTAATGAAAATGTATAAAAATGCTTTAAATGAAACCAAGATGCTTAGGCCTACTAACACTGACAACGCTCACAAACAACAAACACGGAAATGCTTTGATAGTAATCAAGCAACTGAGGGTGCGTGGGGCATAATCTTCTCACACCTAAATATTTGAGGTTAGCTATCAGCTGCTGCACAGCAAAGTGTTGCTTGTTTCATGCAAAGTGTTGCTGGTAGCAAAAGGTGCGAAAATACACAGTGGGTGTCAGAGGGCTACTTACAGACCAGCAGATCACTGCAGCAGGAGCACAGTCCAGAGCTCCAGTCTCCAGTCTGAACATTAGTACCGTAGGACCCTGCTCCCGGTTGGTTGGTGACCACAGGGTTTGACATGACAAATAATGTGTCGATTTACAGGGGAACAAGCCTGGCAATAATACATTGTTTGTTTTAATTGTTGTGATCTTGAGCAGATCCAGACCTTCTCCCCTCCACCCCATGTCAACACAATCAGCTGAGAACATAATCAGTTTACATTGGTAACTAGATAGTAAAAAATTATACACGTGAGTTGGGTAAGCTACATTCACATTCCAAACTTGTTATATTTGACATTTAATTATAGCTCACTTTAAAAGGTCTATACACATGAGGCTTTTGCTTGTTGACATTCATAGTGCAACATAATACTTGTAAACTTGGTAAAGGGTGTATTCCATTTGGTTTGCAGAAGGCACATGTGTCTGACAGTTTATCCTACCTACTGTTGCAATGTAGGCTATTCTTAACATGTTGAAATCTATAAACAATAATAACGATAACTTTGATATTACTTACTAGCTAATCTAAACAATAAATGTCCTATATTAACGTTTGAAAAAGCCTAAAACGAGGGACAAGAGAAAAGGAAACGTTGTCTGCCTTACCTCTCGTGGTGTTCTGATGGTGGTGAACTGTACCTCAAAGTAGAAAAGGAAGTGACACGACTACGCAGTGCTCTGCAACATTTCCGATGAGCATTCTACACTTAGTCACCGGAGGTAGTTCGCATCAAAGCTGAGCACACTCCCAGAGCTGCTTAACACGATATTATAGAGATATGTGTACAACTCTTCACCAGAGTAGGCCACCCTGACCTAGGTTCCTCGCCTAGTGATGTCAATTACAGCTTATCTTTTTAAGGCTTCAGCTTATTTTAATTCAAGTGAATCAGGTTGCAATAGTAAGAAATTAGATTGTATCTTTAGGACTAGGTTATTGGTGCAGTTTAAATAGTTTGTCTTAGTATGTCAGTATTGATATGAATTGATGGGATAGTACAGTATTGCATCAATTCAACCAATTGTTTAAAAATGTCCCCACTTCAGACTCTCTAGTATTATTTATTTATTATTTTTTTATCTGGTGGAAGATGAATCCATATAATGGTGAAATCCCAAAGAGGATCAAGTCAACCATTTCAAAGTATTTAGATAACTGATGAATTACCAGCTGGGAACCAGCCACAGTGGTCATTTTTGCAGTTAGGATTTGTACATTTGTGTAATCAGAATATATTAAAAAATATTTAAATGTAAGATGAGACCCTTTATCCTGACCCTATACTTTTCTAAAGTGATCATGAAAGGGTGTGGTTTGTGTGAAATGCTCTTCATGCAAAGTATTGCTAATAGCAAAATGTCACACAGTGATGTGTCACTCTTCATTAACCCAGCAGAAGAAGCACAGCCCACAAGTCCATTCTCCATTGCTGAGCACAACTTCAAATCTTTTAACATCTCCAACATTCCCACAATCCATCGAGACCAAATTCGCTTTTGATTTTGAGATAGCAGAAATGGCAACATCAGTAAAGTGGGTCTAAACTGTAAATGAAAGGTTTTCTTTTATGGTGTCGTGAGAAGAGACAAGCAATTTACAAAGAGAAGATGTATTATGTGATCTTTTATTTCATGTAATCATGACATAAATGACTGATTTTGTTCACACATCAGACATGTAACCATGAATTTGATTTCTATTGTCTAAAGTTTAGACAAAGCTTCTCTGTGTGTATATATGTAAGACTGAAAGGAACTGAGGTTGACCATAGCATTTCAATTTCAGTTAGCCCCATATGAAAAGTCCATCTGAGATCTGAAACTGGCGAGTGTACAACATGAAAACGGAGCCAGAGGATCAGGCCGTGTTCCTTTACCCTAACTGCTGTGCGCTGCTGCCCCATGGGTTTCTGTGGAGGTGGCCTCAGCTGTCTCAGAGCTGAGTGGCATCACTGCTAGCTTGGCTTTGGCTTTCTGTGCTGCTTTCTGTTTCTGCACCTCTTTGAAGACCTAAGAGGAAGAGACACACAGACATCGGTGGGGCAACCGTGATGCATCAAATCCAAGGCGACTGCATTACCGTGACCGCAGATACATCAAAGCAACAGTCATTTGAAAACCATACAGCCATTCAAGGTTTTGTTACTGATAAAGCCTGTGTGTTTCCCAGAAATACAGATAAGGGTGAACCACTGTGTCTGCTACCTTAATGCAGAGGGCTTTCTTGGCCTGCCAGCGTCGCGTAGCACGCCGGTGGTATTCAGGAGGGAAGGTGTAGGTGATGCCCAGCTGCTTGCAGACATGCTCAAACGTGTCGTAGTGTGTCCTCCTCAGGAACTTCAGCTTTTTCTTCCGTCGGTCAATGCTCATCAACATCCTTCTCTTGTTGGCTTTGTCCTGACAGAACAAGAGTCAGTGTCACTGAACTGTGTTGCAGTGATTCCAAAAACACTAAGTGCCAGAGCATCACAAACGTTTTGCATGATGTGCACTTTCTAAAACAAAAAATCAGCCCCTTGCTTGTTTTATTTGTTTACTGGCCCATGAAAATATAAATGATTTATTTTTATTGATTGATTTATTTAGGAAAACCCTGTTAGTTTTTAAATGATGATCACCTTCATATAATTTCACTTATTACTAACTTGTCTTACATATATTTCCGTCAGGAACACTGTATATTGTATAAGAACCAGTAATGAGGCAATAGGTATACATCTCAGATCGGAAGGATGCACATCACTATGTATGTCATACCTTTGGGTGCTTAAGCAAGTGGTCTTGAAAGTTGCGGATGCGAGCTGTCAATATAGCCACTGCAACACATAAAAGGAATGAAGACCATTAGCCAACACTGGACACTAACATCAATGCATAATTTTATTTAATAAAATAAGTCAACTTGGGTGTGTTATTTATTTCAAAGATATAACATTTTGCATATACTAAAATGTATGTGCCCTACAGAAGATCTGCCACAAACAACATTTTGGCAATGGATCAGAAGAGTGGAGAGACCTACCCTTGACTTCAGTGGATGTGCGGTCATTTTTATCTCTCTGAACCTTAGCTATAAGCTCTTCCTGCTTAACTCGCAGCTTTTCACTCTGATAAGAGGCAACAGATAGACCTAGTTAGTAATGCATTGACGCAAAGTAACAAAAAAAAAAAACTGTCAGAGAACTAGGTAAAGAAAAGGGCATTTAAGGGTATTCAAAAAGGTTATAACAACTGCACTCCTAAGCATAACACATCTAGTGCAAGGACAACACAAGGTCATTCTACATGCACAAAGAATACTGTCTCTCAACTGTGAAACTCAGTTATTAGGTGTATGTGTGTCACACATACATGACTTGCCAGCTCCAAGGAAAGAAGTCTCTTAACAATACCGTCAGTCCTAAAAAGAGAGAGGTCAACATGGAGTTTAAATACTACATTATTACACACCGCCAACAAAAAGGGAAAATACTGCAAAAAATACTACCCCCACCCCCCACACACACACACACAGGAAGTGATTTCGACATTTGCAGCACACTGACACTCATCTGACTTAATCAGGAAACTAAAGTAAAGCTACTGTGTGTCAGAAACCACCTACGTTTGAGCAAGAGGAACCGATGTGTACTCTAGCTTGAGCATAGATGGAGGCAGGTCACTCAACTGGCTTGGGATTTCTATTGTGGGTTAGAGTTGGGATGTTAACATAGACGTCAAGTTCAATAGACATGTCAAACAGAGAATTTGAGCGAGTTCAGCACAATAGACGCTCACTGTACCTTGTTTTTTTCTTGCGGCTCTGGCATACTGTCTTACTGGCTGGCTGTTGAGGTTCTCATTACCTGGTGCACATGAAAATACAAAGTTACTACTAATATGTGAGGGGAAAAAAACAAAGTACACCTTTAAGTACTTTGAGTAAATGTTTAAACTATTATGCCTACATAAAGACTTTTAGTCACCTTATGGTGTCCATTTAATCTGGCCCTTGGCCCCCTACAAGAGGCCCTGGCGTAAAAAAACAGCATGCGAGGGAGGAGGAAATGTGTGCCCACATCCTTTCCACACGCCCACTCAGTACACAACCTTTCACCATACGTCACCCACCTCCTGTCAGGACCGCAGGTTACGCATGTCCCATTTTAACTACGATCCACATACTTAATGTGACAGTAATACAGTCATTGTGTGACAGTGACACAATGTCCATATCCATGTTTAGAATGTACAATTACTATTGTTAAAATAGGAAAAAGTATATTTCTGGACCACCAGCATTTTTACATCCACTGCAATTGCGAGTGCTTTTAGTGGGTGATCTGTTTCCTGGTGTAACATGGTGGAAAGCACTTTTTCCCCGCTAACTTTAGTTTTTAAATTGATACATATATAGGGCATAGGGTCAAATGATGATGAAATCATGAAATACACTTTAGGTATTATCAGAGCCAGCTCTGGGTATAAAAGCAGAGGGCCCCCTGCTGGTCAGTATAGGAAATGCATTATCGTCCATGCTATGTCCGCCTCTGTTATGTCAGAACACATTTCTTCAAAAACTATTCGGCTATTATTAACGTGCCACATCTATTACAGTGTCAGGTAATAACGGCAACGCGATGTTAGCCTTTTAAACTACTACCTGGCTGCTGCCCAGTGACATTTAGCCTAGGTCTAATGTTATGTTCGCGGGAGTACCTTAACAATACAACACGTAGTTTAAACAGTCCTTATCGTCTGACCATCACAGTACAGCCAAATAAGTGAACGTAACTAATATCTTACTTTTCGTATTGCATATGTTAGACGCACTCCAGTGACTTAATAATCGGGGAGCCACCGTGGCGCAAGGAACGTGTTGTGGTCCTACTGATGTGATGATCCGCTTCAAATTTATAACCGCATTCCACTTTTTCAAAGCATGGGATGTTGATGAGAACACATTCCTAAGAGACATCTTTTTAACAGTACTATATTGAGTACTCCAGTTAAAAATCCCTTTAACTGTGCGTTGAACGACACGATTTCTTGATGACAAGCATTTGTCCCCTGCCTACATGGTCGACGCCATTTTGTTTAGTCCAAACCAATCTGACAAGTTAACGCACACAATCAAGGCAAGAATAATCAAGTATCGATGCGCAACAGAAAAAAAAGGGGGGTCATATTGGAGGGGTCGCGAAATGATTTGCAGTCTGGATTAAAGACATTTTTCTAAAGGTTTTTAGATATGTGATATTATGTAAGGGATAATGTATAGAACGCCGGTCATTATGGGGAAAATAAGTCCCGACAGAGCGAACCGGACCCCGACGCGCCAGCGTCATTATTGGGGAAACTAGATGTACCGCAGAGCGGTACAAAATATGACAGCCGCCCAGTCCGGCACATTTTTTCCACAAAAATAAGTCACACTTGGAAAATTGTGTTCATTTCCTCCTTTGTTCCTGCTTAGCTTCAGTAATTCAGCAAAGTCAGTGTATCTGCTAGTGGGCTGCTGGCTAAAAACAAAAGGTGAAAGGCATATATGATTCTAACTGTCTCACTGAATTGCATTATGCACAATCAATTCTCACTGGTATCTGCTAGACAACAAGTACCAAAACATGATTAGTTCATAGATTTCACATGTAAAATACATTTTATATAACCCCACCTGTTCATACTTTTGAGAAATTGTTGAATTGTGTGCATTTGTGCGTGTACGTGTTTATGTGTGTATGCGTGCGTGCATGTGCTTGTGGATGTGCCTGTGTGTGTGCATGTGCATGCATGCGTACATCTACTGTGTGTGTATGTGGCATACGTATGATTACTGTAAATGTATGTGTGTGAATATCTGTTTATGCACATGTGTGCATATGGAATTGGTTAACATGACCCCTGGAGGCAAACATATGCAAAAAATTGGTCATCCTAGGCCCTACGGTTCTCAAGATATTCACAGAAAACTCTGTTGGTGTACGGTCACTAAATCTACACATAAATTATTTTATTGTATGGCCCCCCATGAACGGAATTCCACAAAACTTGGCGTGCATTCAGAGGGTGTCATAATGATCCTACACTTCCAATTTCATGCAGTTTTGACCATGTTAGGTCACAGATACCTGCGATTACAACACCTCATTTTTACTTTTTTGTTTTTAACTAGGCGCTATACATGAAATGAGTGGTTATGGAATGGGTTGACATGGCCCCTTAAGATCAACATACAAAAAAAGGTGGTCCTCCTAAACCAAACGGTTCTCGAGATATTCACAGAAAACTGTGTCTGCCCTGTGTCTGCCCTACCCTCCTACACACACACACACACACACACACACACACACACACACAAACATAAACATGGACACGCACACATGCACACAAGAATTTCTCAGAATTATGAACAGGCAAGATGGGGGTGGGGTTGTATAAAATTAATTTTACATGTGAAATCTATGAACTAATCATGTTTTGGCAGATACCAGTGAGAATTGAGTGTGGAAAATGCAATTTAGTGAGACAGTTAGAATCATATAGGCCTTTCAGCGTGATTTATTTTTGTGGAAAAAATGTGCTGGACTGGGCGGCGGTCATATTTTGTACCGCTCTGCGGTACATCTAGTTATATGTTTGCAGCGGTAATTACAGGAATTTATTTTACCGTAGAACGTTGGGAAATCCCATTCAAGTCAATGGAGCGTTCTACTAGCATTGTGAAGAGCCGTATAATAAATGTTGATATAGCCTATGAGAGAAGACATTTTATGCCTCTGCTTCCAATGCCCATGTCACAACATTTCGAAAACAAATTCCGCCGGTAGACTCGTAGGCCTACTCGTGTACAAGATATAAGATACTGAATGAATGAATGAATGGGTAGCTGTATCTAGAAAAGGGCAAAGATTCTACCACTGCTATTCCACCAATCAAAATACCAGAAATATGGGCATCCTATAGATTCTAGAACATCTCTGAGCTCTTGAGCGCTTGCTCTAACTGGCTTGAGCCTGTGCATCTTGGGTGCGCTACATTTGGTCAGTGCTTTCTTTCTTTCTTTTTTGTATTCCAATTTCGGGTCTGTCAATCAGTGAAAACCGGGGACATTTCTGGGGACAGCTCCAGTGGCGTCTGGTCACCCTAATATAGTGTGCTCAGTTTGTAAGGTGGAAATGCATATTGACTCAAATACTTGTCTAAAAGACCCTTCCGATCTCAAAGGGTCATTGTTTGATCTCCACACAGGCCAAATATTAACTAATTACCACACAAGCCATTGACATCTCAGGCTATTTCTTTCAGCAATGCCTGGAAACTTCGCCATTTCCAAAATATCTATTACAGATGTAACATATCATGTTTTGCCTTGAATAGATCCTTGTAATGTGGGCAGTTGTGTGATGGTTGCATTACAAAGTGTCTGTGTAGTTGTAGACCAAGAACTACACTGCATTTCTCTGTATTTCAATCTCACATAGATCTGTCTTTTCACACCAGCTGACCCATGACGGGCCAGCTGGGAGAAGGACATTGTTATTGGTCTGGGGCATGGTCTCCACTGGGCATATATATGAAAAAAAAGAAATCTGGAGAGTTGGAGGGATGGACTCTTCTTTTCTTTTTCTCTGGCCTTTTTGTTTGGGGGTTGATTTATTTACTGGTGGTGTACTTGCCTAGTTTTACCTTGCATTCAGATTCATTTTACCTTGCATTCAGATTAATTGATATGGTCTGGTTTTACCTTGCATTCAGATTAATTAATATGGTCTGGTTTTACCTTGCATACAGATTAATTGATAAGTTTATGGTTCACTAATACATATCCGTCCTTGTGTGCCATGCCACTAGCTGACTACTAGCAGAACTACTTGGTAATATTGGATGTCAACTTATATTTATCACTGAAGCACTGTCTGTATTATAATGTTAATGTTAAAGACATCCTTAACCTTCACAGCCAATGCAGTTCTCTTCCAGAGATGTGTCTAGTGCTGTCTCATAATTTTGGTAAATAATGCACTCATTTTAGTGTGCTCATTTTACTAAATCGTCTGCTTGTTTTCCTGAATAAAACAAGAACACACTTTAGTCAAATGAGTGCACAATTTAATAAAACGAACTAACAATTTAGTTAAATGAGCACACAATTTTGTAAATCGAGTGTACATTTTCTCAATATTCAACAAAAACAAATATCTCAGTGAGACCTCACGAGTTATGTATTTTACAGCTGATGATACCAAAGCATTTTTGAAGCAATGTTCTGAAGCGTTGCATTTCAGTCTAGTCATCAGCTAAATATAATTTTATTGATCAGCTATGTTGTTTCACTGTAAATAAGGTTAAAGGAAAGGAGTGTCAGCATGATAAGCCTACCTCGCACAGAACAACTTATCCATGCTATACTTTGAAATGAGGCACTATGGACATAATGTAGAACTACATTAACCTCACATAATTTCAAATAGACTTAGGCCTATCATCATCCTTTGCTTTTCACACTAAAACATCTTAGTAAAAATACATGTGCACACTCAGTACTGTATTGAAAGATCCCAAATGTCTTTAGTTTGTTTGTGAGAATAAACACACATTCTTTATAGTGACAATAGTGACATAACAATACCCAACATAAACCATCGCAATAGAAGCTATGATTTTTAAAATGTTAAACAGTAATTAATCATCACTATTGAAAGTAACTGTCATCATCATCAAAAAGCTGTTTTGGAAGAAAATATTGACCTACTACATGGATATAGAACATTCAGGAAATCTTAAAAATACCATGGTATCTGCCAAATGAACATGTGTAGAAAAAAAGTGAAAAATCAAGCAATGAAGAACATTGATTTATAGAATAAAGGAAATGTTTACAGAAATCATCAACAATCTGTTTTACAAATATACAAGTCTATTCGCTGTGACTGGATACTGCACTGTACTCAGAACGATAAGCCTACCCTTCATGACAAGCATAATGCAGCACTCAACAGAACTCCATTTACTGGCATTGCCAAAGACAAAAGTGCATGTTAAGTGTCTTACTGGCAGTATGGAGGTAAAAAAAAAACAAGAAATCACAAGAATCCATCTGTAAAGAAAATTGACAGCTACAAATGGGTTCAATTAAAATGTTAATCAAGCACAGGCAGTTGTTAGTAGATTTCTTCCAGAATTTCTTTCCGTGCAATTGAAACTCCCAAACGCGCATCTCGTCGGTGATTTGCTGGAACAGTTTGTTATGTTTCCTATGGTCAAGGTTTGCCCAGGTTGTTTTGTAGCCGTTTTGGGAGCCTATAGGCTCTCCACGGAGACTGCGTTTTTTTTTTTTTTTTTACAGTTTATTCGCGGCACAGGCAGCTAGCGGATGGTGAGGTGATGTTAGCTTTATGTGACAAAAATGTTTTAGCTTATGTCCCGTTCGATTTGTCTTTTAGCGAACTCGTAGCTCATCAGTGTCAAGTCATACGAGCTGTTTGCGTTCTGTTTGTCAACCAGTTGTGTGTGTTAGCATTTGGCTATTGTTAGCAGTTGTTACTAGCCAGTTTGTAACAAAGCATTACACTGTGTTTTACCCAAACAAACGTCATAACATCAGCGACAGATAGAGGTTGGACACTGTTATTTCTACAACTGATTTAATGTGACACAAATCCAACAGAACTGCTAATAAACAGTAGCCTAGAAATCTAGACGCACCCTAGCGGGGCTAGTCTAGCAACTCTCCATTGGCATGTGAGCTTGAAAAATTAAACTTCTATCAGGCCAATCAAATCGTGTATAGAGACGTTAGGCGGGCTTAACATAATGATTGATGGCAGAGTTGCAACGGTTTGGCTTGAATTCCCTGCTACTTGAAAACAAAGAAGATGGATGTTGCTGTTGGTGAACAGTGTGACACGAGTTAAGCTTTTTTTTAAGTTGGCAAAAGTTTGAACTAGCCAACTAGCTCCGCTGGTGGGAAAATGCATACTCATAGCGCTGTCCTATTGCGTACAGAGGGAATTTGAAAGACAACCGATTATCCCGCCCCTCGGACTGAGCGCTGCGAACGGTGAGTGCCCAGACCCTACATTCTAATGTGGGTCTGGCTCGTCAGGCTAAATAAACAGAGCATATAAGGCTCAAAATCAAACTCGTAGTAATCTGGGCTAGACCGAGTTGACGAGTCGTGTTTGGACTTCAGAGGGCGTTTCCTTTGCAAGTTTGAACCGAAAAACAGCTCGGAAAAACACTTGAAAAGACAAATAGAACGAGCCATAAGAAACCATGTTACATCGCTTATGGCACCTTTAACATCAATCAGTCTCTTTTTCTTCAGATCTTAACTCTTTACAATTTCTCGAGAATGATGTAATATATTACTCATAGTTTTATCAGTTTTACTTCACTCTGAAGGCTGTGGCTCACATCACAACGCTCTCCATCACTCATCACACATCCTTTACTGCTAAAGAGTTAAGAAGTGGGAAGTCCTCCCACCGCTGGTGTCGAGTCCCGTCCACCCCAGCAGTCTCGTCACACTCACTGAAGATGTGCTCCTCGTCTTTCCCCTGGGTGGCTACATTCTCGTAAGGCCTCACACAGCCAAAGGGAGTGGGGCTCGGGGGCTCCTCCTCCTCCAGCAGGGGCTGAGTGGACTCCGAGCGAAGATAGGCTGGGGGAGGGGGCTGGCTTTGGTAAGGCCCTGAGAAAACCAGCGTGGCGTACGGGACAGGCTCACTGGTGCTGTCCGAGCCGAAGGGACTGGGGGGTTGGCTGGAGCCACAGGAGTACAGGTCGGAGTCCCTCTCGTGGCGCAGCCAGTGGTCCTTGTTTGTCTGGACGAGTTTGTCCACCTCTTTATCAGTCAAGTCGACAACGCTAAAATGGGAGAGAAATACCAACACAGGTTCCATAGAGTCCCTCTGGGGTGGACAATCCTGTAAGATAATTTTTTTTGTCATTATACAAACTATGATAATAGGCATGTGTCAGCCAGAGTTTGTGTGATTAGTTGAGGCAAGTTCACACAATCATTTTGCTGTATAATAACTTTTGTTGTCTCAGGAAGTAGCTGAACAGATATGGTACCGATGCTGATTGATCTGTTCTGGTCAGGCATCAGGCACACTAATTGCTGTGTCATAAATAGAGTCAAGTTATATACTCTATAAGTATAAGTTATGAAATTAAGGGTCAAATTTGTTTGCCATATACTCTCACCTGTAGTAATTCAGTTGTGCTCCATTTCCTGATGCTGCTGTTGGCTGGGTCTGGAATTTTAGGCCACAAGAACCTTTTCAGCCTTTAACAAAGGACCAACAGTTTTGAGCAGATAGATTAGTTTTATGAAGAAAAGAAGAAAATGACACTTTTTAAACACAATTTAAACATAGGGATTCCATATCAAAATAATTATGCATAACTAATGTTAATGGTGGTCCCAAATTAAATCCCAAATCCAGTACCAAAGACAGCACTGATTGTTGATACAAAGTCTGTGAATACTACTATGTAGTTATAACAACATTAGTTGGAGTCTAACCATTCATGCTTTGTTAAAGTGGTCAGCAAGATGATGATGAAGACCAGAGTTATCCCAACACATGTAGGGATGCCAATCAGAACGATTCCCAATGCATCTGTAAAATGATCAAGACACAACACATACTTTCATACTTTAACAAAACACCCTTCATTAGTTAATCAAGTGAGGTACCCAAAGGAGTTTCTACTTCAAGCATAACTTGGAACTAGAATAAGTAAACTCACCCACTGAACCTGTCTGAAGGGTCTCAACGGATCCGTTCAAACTGCCACCAGAAGTGCTGACCATGAGGAGGGCTTTGTACCTTGTATGGGGCTTGAGGTCTCTCAGGACTACACGTCTTTCTGTGGCTTCTCTCATCTCTGTTAAAGATGTAGGCAGTTAACAGCAGCGATCTTAACAGCACTTCAATGTAAACAAATGAACGTGAAAGTCATTGTCATGTTATAGTTATAAATTACTCCATCTGGTATCACTGTACTCTATGAACACAGGTAAAAGCCAAAGTGAGTGTTGCGGTTCATACCCATATTGCCGTCCTCGTCCTCATAATAAACACGGTAGCCTTGAATGATGCCATTTCTTTTGCTCACTGGAATGTCATCCCAGGAAAGCTCAGTATGGGAATCCGAGATGACAAGGAACTTTATTGTGGGAGCTATGGAAGGGGCTGATTGCACACACACACACACACACACACACACACACACACACACACACACACACACGAGTAAGAAGGAATGAAGATACAAAAAAACATCCATTCTTTCAATGTGGTGTGTTCCCAAAAACATACTTCTCTCCACCAGAGGGTGCTATTGCTCTAGAAACCAACTGTATTATCTTATAGCAATGTTTTGCCCTTTTGTCCTTGGAGTAGTACAAGTCTGGAGTTTAGGGTCAATTAAATGTCTTACACCAACCTTTCTGCTTGGAATAGGCCACTTCAGTGCAGGGAGGACCCACACCCTCCTCATACTTTGGGTACACAGAGATATTATAAGGTATGTACGGCTCAATGCCATCTGATCGGAAAACAAAAAGGGATGCTTATTGGATTAGCACCTCGAGCATGGTTGTGTTTAAGCCAATGCTATAGATTAGCACTTTGTAGTATGCTGTGTTTTATCATGTACCTGCCAATAAGGCGCTGGATTGATTTCTGTCCAACAGATGAAAGGAGATGAAAAAGGAGTTTGAGTCGTGCTGCTGCCTGCACTCTAAGACATAGCCAATAGGAGAAGAGTCGGGTGGGCTGCCCCAATGCACAAGTAGGGCTGAATCACCATCTGGTCGGACACTCAAGGAACAGGCCTGCTTAAGGGCTGGATGGA
The DNA here is from genome assembly GCF_017589495.1 of Alosa alosa. Classification (NCBI taxonomy): domain Eukaryota; kingdom Metazoa; phylum Chordata; class Actinopteri; order Clupeiformes; family Clupeidae; genus Alosa; species Alosa alosa. The sequence goes on from NC_063201.1 coordinate 18,703,027, forward strand.
TGAAAGAAAAAACACTTTTGTGGGTTATGTACTTGTACACTCAAAAGCACTTACACTTTATGCCCAAGCATGGGTTACAGCTCGTACTCCTTGTGCTTTGAAAAGGGGTAATTTATGTAGTTGCACAAAATGGTACTGTGCATGGGCAAACAGTGGCAATTCTGGTTTACTCAGGAGTGCTTGAGAAAAGACAAGTATGGGCCACCGCCATTAAAATGACAAGGGTGTTGTTAAAGGAGAATTCCGGTGTGATATTGACCTAAAGTGTATTGAAACATGATACCGAATGTGAACGGATGTCTCATAGCCCATCTCGGCTTGTCCCCTGCACTGCAAAATCTGGCGCTAGTTAGCCGATGCTACCAACAGCTTTTTCAATAGTGGTGCTTCGGCATCGGGCTAGCCATGCAAATAAATCACTGTTTTACACCCATTTACGAGGCTCAATGTATCTCCACACTTCATTGGTAGACTTAGCATTTGGCTATTGTTAGCAGTTGTTACTAGCCAGTTTGTAACAAAGCATTACACTGTTTATACAGACAGTATCAGACAGTATCTTCACAAAGTTTAGCGTTTGCAGCCATCTTGAATTTAGTCACGATAAGTCGAGCAACGAGTAAGAATGAACAGGTATGATAAGGGATCAGATTCCAAAAATAATTAAGTGGAAATGCATGGATTCCAGTTTCTTCCAGTAGCAGCAACTGGAATCCATGCATTTCCACTGAATTATTTTTGGAATTCTTCAGGGCCCTCGGAAGTCTACCAATGAAGTGTGGAGATACATTGAGCCTCGTAAATGGGTGTAAAACAGTGATTTATTTGCATGGCTAGCCCGATGCCGAAGCACCACTATTGAAAAAGCTGTTGGTAGCATCGACTAACTAGCGCCAGATTTTGGAGTGCAGGGGACCAGCCGAGATGGGCTATGAGACATACGTTCACACTCGGTATCATGTTTCAATACACTTTAGGTCAATATCACACCGGAATTCTCCTTTAAGTTTCCATTCAAAATCTTTGTCCTTGTCCAGGAACCATGCGTTCTCAGTGAGCTTGCTTGTAATACAAAAACACATTCTGGCCTTTTCATGCAATAAACAGCAGTCGTGCTATTGGCCAGCTCTTCCTGCTGAAAATACAGGTCCGACCTGCTCTGAAAAGTGCCAGCGTGTCTCTGTTTCATGCTGAAGTGTTGGTCCTAAAGGAAATCCTCAACGGATGGTTGGCCTTGATGACTCTCAAATACCTATTTTGGAATACACAGGGACTTCAGTGGGTCTGGATTTCCCGACAGCATTCACCGCTTTTAGGTACACTTTTTGGGCTGCCTTGGATATCTTGAAGGTGCAGTGGTTTCCCTGTGTGAAACACCTCCTTGCTGACATCTTTTTCAGGGAGACAACGTAGGACACATTCTTGCCATTGGCTCGGAACTGCTTGGAGGGCTAGGACAAAAAAAAAAGATGATAATTCTGATGATAAGAAATGTCTAAAAGAAATGGTCTGCTGATCCTTTACTTGGGAAATGCACTGGTTTCATAATAATGCAATTCCTGTCAGGTTAAAGAATGGGAAATAAGGAATAAGGATTGAAACAAGAATAAAAACTGAGCAAAGCAGGGTATTCAAATTCCATTATATGTCTAGATAAAAAATTATTGGCTATCTTACTGAGGCATCCATCTGCAGTCTTTAACTTGGGGAACACACACACACACATACACCCCCCCCCACACACACACACACACACACACACAAACACACACACACACTCACACACACATACTCCCCTCACACACACACAGACACACAAGCAAACATACATAAACTATCTTGCCATGGTTTTGTTCTAGTCTAGTTATAGTGTCTCCTGGGTCCTCACCTTCCAGACCAGTTCTGCTGTGTTGTAGTGTTGACCCGGTGTCACCTTCAGCCAGGTGTCCAGATATCCTGTAGGAGCTGCCATAAACAGTAGGATTTACACACACACACACACACACACGTTCTCTGCCCTAAACTCATTACGTTAACCACACATGAAACAAAGACTGATGTGTGTTGCATTAAAGCACATCTCCCTACATGTAAGCACCTGTCACTTACTGACTGTTGTTATTAAATGATAAGCTAGAATCCCTTGAGGAGAATTTGAAAAAGTCAGTCATGAGTAGATTTGTCAGAGCTCATGTCAAGTTAATGATAACCACATCAAGCTTACTCATGATAGAAACCACTTCAGCCTTTGTTGAGCAAATTGCTGCAAATTGAAATAGTAATTCAGAGGAGTCGTCAACAGCTGGCACTGAAGCCCTTACGTTCCAAGATCTCAAGCAACTGCACAGGAATCGGAAACGGTTCAGAAAACGAAAACTGGAAACGAACACACTTTTTCAATGAACGGAACTAAAAACAGGAACAAAACCAATTTCACTTGTTCCGGGCTGAGAACGCTATTTTCAATTTTGGATAACCGGTTAATAACGGCATTAATCGTTCCGATTAACCTTTTTTTTATATATATTATTTAAAAGTCCGTGGAAAGTCACTTGCCCACACAGTGTTCCCCAGACCCCTTAAATGATGAATATAGTCAGATTTTATGAATCAGTGTTTCCGCTGTATAGTAGGCTAGACCTACTAGTTGATCAAAAGGATTTTCATATCCAGCACTATCTAACTGCCTTCTCAACACCACACATGGGTTAAGCTATTAGAGGGCTTAAAGCAAGGACATTTTCTGTTAGGCTATCAGACATTTTTGAAGTTTGAATATAATATAGACTTATTGCCTACTTTCAAATCTCACCCTACACCTGAATTGAGGCACAGCGTTTTTAACAGTTATAGCCTTGATATCTAAGTGTGCTTTGATATAAGCTTTAAGGCTGCTGGGCAAAAAAAGCCTATACATGGATTTCTATGCAACGTCACGAAAACATGCGTGCGCAACTAAGAGGCAGAAAGCAGCATAGGACAGCATAGAGCAATGTTTTTCATGAAAAGAATAAAATGAGTTTTTGTGCTGAAAACTGCACCAATTCGAAATCACGATGGTTAGAGAATGTTAAATATGTTCAACGGAATGCATGTCTTCGTCAAAAATGACAAAATACAATGTTATATTAATAATGCAAATGAACAGCAAACTTTGAAATATAGTCTGAAATTACCGTAGATGTTATTATCATTGAAACAACAGGGGTATACAAAAAAATCTGATTGTAGCTTACAGCAGCCGACTATTTAGGTTAAGTTTATAAAGTTGTGGACGGCCACTAAGCGTCTTCTGCCCCACGGCTGCGCGCGCATCTAGTTTTGTTGGTAAACGGGAAACCTGTGTATTGTGCCATAAATCAATTTGTAAAGGCAATGTCAACAAATATTATTAAAGGACCAGTATGTAGGAAATAATGAAAAATAAACTGTAACCATTTCAAAAATGATCACCATATGTTGTCAGAGAGTAAGGAAACACGATGAATTGAAGTAATGGCTTATTTGACAACATTACTCTAACCTGTAAAACCCCGTAAAACCCATGAAAAAAAATGAGTTACGGGGCGGATTCTCTTGGAATTTTCGTTTATGTTTTGAACGATTAATTCTAGAATAGCGTATTAATAATGGGCTAAGCGCGTCCCTCCCATTTGGGTTGCCAAATTAGCAAAGGCCAACTGTCAACAGCTGTCAGTTGTAGGCCTAGTCATGAACGCCTACGAGAGGCAGGCAAATTTCCAAAATTAAAACAAGAAACAAACAGACCTCTCCGGAATAAGTCCCACCAGAGGCGTATCAAGCTTTTTAAAAGTGTGGGGGTTGTGGGATAGGAAAATTAAACAATCTGGCCAAATTATAAATAACTCCCTACAGGGACGTTGTAAGTATTTTCTAAGAGGGGTGGGGACTACATTGGTGTCCGGGAGTTTCTCCCCCGAAATTTTTTTACAATTCTAATTGCTAAACACACCATTTTTATGCAGTTTGGGAGGAGTTTCTATGCTTTTTTCTTTGATAGTTATAGGAAGCCACGTTGTTGTTTAAACTATTGTTGTTTCTAGCCCACGTTATCTCCATTTTTACTTGCTGCAGGGGCGACACATTGCACGAAATCATAAAGCGTTCTATTTGAGTTCTACATGCTGGAAATCTTTGTTCTCAGATGTTGAACTCAAATGTGTCTTGACGCCGCCGTTTGTAAGATCAAAATAAGATGTTCTAAATGGAACGCGATCGTATTTAAGACATTAAGATCTCCAGTAGATGTAGCACTACGACACACATTGACAGTGAAATGCCGGCGACGTTTGTAAGATCAGGTCAAATAAGGTGTTCTAAATGGAACGTTATGTAATTAAGCTGCGTTGTAATTAAGCTGAACATTAAGCTGTTCAGATCTTTTCCAACCGCCTTGGAGACGTATGTGTACTGACTGGGCTCTATGTCTATATAGTTGATGACACTAAATTAATAAGTATTTCTGATTGGGGAAACGTTTAGCCTTTTTTTTCAGTCCGCGGTTCCATACCATTCAATCTTGCTGCAAATGATCAGACGTGTGAAGCACCTGGCATAACTTAATTTTATGCACTCGTGGGACCAGTAGGTTAATTGTTGAGGAGGCCCATAGTTTGAAAAAAGCTGCAGATCATAGACAGAGAAAGCATAATGCTCTGAGAACAGTAGCCAAAGGTATTTCTGCAGAAACAATAATTGCCTTGGTGCGCGCACTCCCGCTTTCACTTTGACTCCCTGCATTTCCACATTGTGACAAAAACTGTCAGTCAGACAGTGAATTTTGGTTTACTAAACTAGCATAATGCGGTAACAATTATCATTTCAATTCTACCTGAAATCTGCTCACTGCAGACGTTATAATGCAGACCCAAGCAGCAGCACAGCCTTGAAAGACGCACACTTTGAATTTGATCAGAGCGGCTCTGGTTCTTCACTGGCTAACTTGATGTGATTGGCTGGATGACCGTTCAATCAAATCAACAGACCTATTTGTGTCTCTCTGTGTGTGCGTTATGGTAGATATGGTTCCAACTCTTTACTGAGGCTTTTATTTCCATATTTTACTTTCATTTTAATCTGACAAAAAGTGTGGGGGATAGAATCGTGTTCCAGCAAAAGTGTGTACGTTATAACACCCACATCCCCCACGCTTGCTACGCGCCTGAGTCCCACCTCCGAAACATCCGGATCCACCCAACTTCCGGGTGTCGAATGTCTATGGGAAATAACATGGTGTTTCGAAATATCATACCTGTCAAACATCTGTAGGTGGTACTGTCTGTATAAATCGTCTTGTAAATAAACTACCAGTGGTTTTTCAAAGTTCTCAATGTCAATGTCAGGGCCCTCGGAAGTCTACCAATGAAGTGTGGAGCTACTTTGAGCCTCGTAAATGGTGTAAAACAGTGATTTATTTGCATGGCTAGGCCGATGCCCGAGGCACCTCCTTTGAAAACCTGTTGGTAGCATTGGCTAACTAGCGCCAGATTTCGGAGTGCAGGGGACAAGCCGAGATGAGTTATGAGACAAACGTTCACACTCGGTATCATGTTTCAACACACTTTAGGTCAATATCACACTGGAATTCTCCTTTAAGTTTCATTACTATGGGCCAGTTTCACAGACATGCATTATGCCTAATTGTTATGGCCCCGAAGTTCCTTATGATTTAACGTTATGATTTTTGGCACACCCTACTGGCTGTGAGTGGTAGGGGTGCTGTTACCTGCCATTTTCTATGTTTGCTCCCTAATCAGGTGATCCAATTAGCCAGAATGCGGTGCACCTGGCCAGTCTCTTCAAAAAGCACATTCTGGACCTGGTCTGCAGAGCATTTTCTGGGTTTTTCCTGATGGTTGCTACCACCTCGTCTTCTCCAGTTTTTCAACGCTTTTGAGCATTTTTGCCGGTTTTCGAGCCTGCTTTTTGCCCTTTTTAGGGAACGTAAATAAATACCCTTTTGAGCCTTAACCCAGTTCTCCAATTTTATGTTGTGGTTTTCCTGTGGGGAACCATAACACTAGTCCTACACTAAAAGCTTTACTTTTAGTGAATATTTTCATTGAAGCCCCTTTTTAGTCATGGACTAGGCTTATTCTTTGTCTGGGAAAATAACCCTTAGTCACTTAGTTCTTTAGTCACTAACTTGCACCAATGGCCTCCCTTGGAAAACCACAGGACAGATATCATGGAGGTGATGGAGTGTGTGGGCACCTTTCTCCAGTGTGGTCCCTCTGGCCTGGTTGCTCCATTCGCTCCAGGGGCTGCTCTGTTGGTATCGGACCCTCATCTGGGCCTGGTACTCTGTCCCATGCAGCAGATCACACTGCACCACATTTCGTTTGTTCCTTTTCCGGACCAGAGCCTAGAGTAGCAGAACCACACAAGGCCTCAGCACACCCTCAGATACAATACACCCTCTGGGTTTTTACCTGGATTCACTCATCTTGAGATCAAAGTAGTTTTCAGTCTGAATAAATTTCACAGGCGAGTTCTACATTACTACTATAGTTCTTTTGTCATCTTTACATTAATCCCTTTTGTTAGATGAATTATCCAAACTTGTCGACATACATAAAAAAAACTGACTTGGTCCTCCACATTACACATCACTAACCTTAGCATTAAACCTAATTAATCCCAAGTACATTTTTGTACAAGAATATACTTTAATTTATTCATTAAATGAGACAACACAGCTGCCCGTGTTTAACAATGTAGAAAAGGAGGCAGAGAGCATGATGGGAAACTGACATTTTGATCAAGGCAATGAAGTTTACAATCTCTGTTAACTGTCATCATGCTAGATGAAACTCAGACCTTTTCTTCATCTGTTACTGTGTTGTCCACTGGTTTCAAATGTAGCTCGATATCCAGTTTTGACATCACCCAGGCCTGATCGTCACTGAGACTCCAGCTGTGTGTTAAGCAGCCATATTTGCCTGGTTCAGGCTTCACTCTCTTAATCCTTGGCATGTCTAGCTTTGCTAAACAGTAAAGAAGCATTTGAGTTAAATGCCTGTTGTGAGTCATTGATTGCAATTATAAAGTAATGAGGTAATTTGAAATACAAAAAGTATGAGGCATTTTTATCCAAAGTGACATATCAATGGATAAGGATTGAAGCCCTGAACAACTATATTCGAAGCAGCAATGATAACCACAGCACCATCATTCCCAGAGTAATCACAATAATGTAAAGAAACTAATAGGGCATTGTAATGTCATTGTAATTATAGCATTCTGATCTTTAGGACAGAGCAAATTTGAGATCACCTTTCTAGTCTGGCCTTACCTTTCTCCATAGGTATGAATGTTAGGGGCTGTGAGGTAGCCTGGCCCAAAGAATTCTGCACCTTCACAAACACCTGCATCTCACTATATAACAGGAACTCCGTCCGTGGAATGCTTATGTGGTTCACTCCAGGTTGGATGGAATAATTCGTCATCTGCAGACTTTGGGCAAATAAAGTTCACTTAAAATGAGGTGGAAGAATGACAGATGTTCACTAATTTCTTTCCAGTTCACAGGTTAACCTTAAGGAGTACAGTCACTCACAAAGCAGGCCAGTATTACAATATACATAAATTACCATGTCAAGGCAAATGACTGAACCTTTCACACAGCTCTGTCATGAAAAGTATGAAAAGGAAAAACTGTACACTCCAAGAGGATAATTTGTTAACATTACCTTCTCATGTTAACAAGGTGAAAGGAATAGTTGGTGGGAATGAGTGTGTCAGATCCGGGAGTCCAGCTGCAGTGCAGTGTTTCTGGTTTGGTGAGATTCGTTTGGCAGCTCAGGTTCTGGGGACATGATGGCGGGACTACACAGATAAATAAAAGTCAGTATAAGCAGTTTTTTAGTATCACCCTTGGCTGGTACCTGCTGACTTTACAACAGATTTGAGCCCATGAAAAAAAACTGACATGAATGAAGGTAGCATTTTCTTATTAATACTAGTGAAGGTCATATGACCAACTCTGAAGCATTTTCTGAAATGCATCAGGTAAATGGGCACTTTTTGTGGCGTTTTAATGTAAATGGTTTGATTCAAAAAAATCCAAATAAGGTCTTACACCCTGCTCTGATCACTAGTCCTGCCACCACCTGGCAGCCCCCTTGGCATATGTAGCAGGTGAGAAGTCTGCTGGGCTCGGAGAAGTTGCTGATGAATATCTGAGAGGCCCGCCTGCTAGCGTTTGCAGTGATTGTGCCCTGGACCAACTCGTTGTTGTGATGCCATCTCACATCAAACTCGGTGTCTTTAGCCAGGGGACAGTCCTCGGTGATGAGGCAAGAGGCAGACACCGCGGAGCCAAACTGCACGAGTGGTGTTGCAGTGTGGATCTCAGCACAGGACGGCCCTTCTCCATCTACAGAGAGAGAGAGAGAGAGAGAGAGAGAGAGGGAGAGAATGTTTTGATTCCTAAAGGACATGTAGGACACTGTAACACTGTAAAGTGGTATGTCACTAGGTGAAATATGCATTAATATGGCAAATACTTAAATGGACAACTCTACAACTCAGAGCCAATTTACGCCTGATAGGGTACACTACGGTACTTCATGAAACTCAGGATTGCATTGCTTTTGCTCGTAAAATTGACCTCCTCTTACGACATCTTTGGAGACTATGGCAACATCTGGGGGTTGTGAAACATTGACCAACAGTACTTAGGTAATCACTATCTGTAGTTTTATGCTACTTTTACAGATTTATGTTTTCATTGTTCCACTTTTATTCATATAGTTTTCTGTTTTATTTATCTATTTCTGTTTATTTATCTTCAAATTATCTGTGTTTATAAGCCTCATGACATTTATCTTATCCTTATGTTAAGCCAGTGAAGCAGTGTAGTAGCAGGGAGCCTGCACAGCATTGCCATTTGAACTGCCAGCCCTATACAATATTATTTATTCCATTTAGCTTCTAATGAACAATAAAACTCTTCCCCTTACCCACACCGTGTCCCTTCAGTTGAGCGAGGACCAGCAAAGCAAAAGCTGATGACCAGGGGTAAGCCGTCATGTCTTAGTCTTCTGACAGCTCTGAATAGAGGAAAAAGCTTAATTAAGCTTTGGATTTGTTGATTTAACAATTAAACCGTTAAAGGACATTTTAATCAGTAGTTACCAGAACAATGTTTTCAATGCACATCATTAGAATTCAATTTACATGTTGTTAAAGAAATATTTGTTTAAAGAAAGAAAACAGAAAACAAAGACCATTTTGTACAAAAGGACATTTTTCTTCAGATGGTTGGTCAGAGATAAGCAGCCGCCTTCTACAATCACTGGGTACTTACACTGAGGCAAACAAAAGGAGAAACATGAAGGTTTCACACCAAATCATCAAGCAGACAATCCCTTTCTCTTCCCAAATCCTGAATTAGCTAGTTCCAGAACACTGACAGCTAATGCTGCTCACTCACTGTCAAAGCCTGGCCATCCCAGCATGATGGAGTCCATCTGCAGGGAGTGAGACATGGGGCTGGTGTTAAAGTTCGGTTCAAATCTCCCTGTCATATGAGACCCGTCTGCTTCAAGTGTGGTGCACTTGTGGTTTTGGGTGCACCGTTGCTTCCCATCCTGGAAAGTACATGTAAACTGACACAGGAACAACCCAGTGATTGCAAAATCCTGCAGAACCCCCCCCCCCCAACACACACACACACGCACACGCATGTGTCATGTGTACACACACACACACACACACCTCAGCCACCTGCCCCCATCAGAACAGAACCAGGAGACGAACTGACTGAGAGCGCAGTTACAAACTGACTCTGCAACCGATGTTGACAGGATCAGAATGGAACCCAGTCAAGTCTTTATGCTTTAAATTGAATTCTGTCAAAGTTTAGTGTCAAGTTTATTACACGTAAACACAAATTGAAATATTAGTCATCTCAACTCAAGTCAAAGCATGAAAAAAAAAACTGGGCTATGTTGAGTAGCTAATCCTGTTTTATAGAGCAGATTCTCTCCCCGTGTGGTTGATATGTGGGCTATGGGGAGAAACATGCCTGGAGTCACGACCACAAATTCAGACGGGATTATTCACACATCTTGCTTAAGTTTCTAACACTCTTGTGTTTAGTCACAGGGACTGAATCATGAAGAAATATGCTGTGAGACAAAAAAGCTGTTTTGATGTCAGATTTCAAAACATGGCAAATGCTTGTTCAGTGTGATTGGTTCCCCATATCTGACCAAAATAATAATACACAGCACTGTGATTCTGTAGCCTACCTCAGCCAGGTGGACTGATCCTCTGGAAACAGAAGGAATGTAGAATTTGTCTCTTTTAATTGAAAAACAAGCTTTATATGGTGTCTTGTCTTCAGATACTTCAGATTTTACAACTTGATAGATAGATAAATAGATAGATAGATACTTTATTAATCCCCAAGGGGAAATTCACCATTGTATTTATGGTATGAGTATTTAACACTATAAATTGATAGGGGAAACAATTCAATATGTGATTTTCTTTACTGGATGAAAGCCATATTAAATGCTTCCATGCTGGTGACTACATCGTGCCCTGAAAACTCGTGTGAGGAGGAATGTAAATCAGAATATTTATATGAGTGAAACATCAACAGCAAACTTATTTTTAATATCCTGCCTCTCGCTACCTGTTACAGCACATAATAGGGTAAATTCTAAATCATCAACCTTTTACTTTCCACACATTCATTTTGACAGTAGGCAAGTGAGTGAGCAAAAAAAATGCTCAAGATGGATGGTATTGAAGCAACTCCATTCTGGCCTTATCAGGGACTGGCATAAAGGCCTCGGCATACGCTGCTACTGCCTTTCAGCAATTCTTCCTCACGCTGGGGCTAATTGCCTGCAGCTTCTAAGTGTGCCTCGCTGCCTGTCGCAGGGAGAGCAGTTATTATATTTGCAGAGATTTCTTTGTGACCGGCAGGCATGTTGCTCCAGCATCGTGATTGAACATGCTTGTGAGCACAAACGAGTGTGCAGATTTGTCATTTTCCATTAAGGGACATCGATGTAATCTCCCCTTCTCTGCCCCCTTCCTATCCATCCTTTCCATTCTGTTCCTGAGTAGTTACAGACCAAAAATAAAAAAAATATATATTAATGGCAGGATATTTTTAAAGGCCTAAAGTGCTACTCATTTTGGAGGAGAACTCCGAACCACATTTGCCTCCTTAGAGTGCTAAACTGACCAATAGGCTCAGGAAGCCTGCTATAGAAGAAGCATCACATGCAATATGCTTCCGTAAGGCCTCAGCAGAGAATCTTTTTCGACTGACCCTGAATGTGTCGGACAGAAAGATTAAGGGTTTTCTTGATCGAAAACGCCATTCACAGGTCATGAAGGAGATAATCCTATATATCCATAAATATGCTGAGTATATATGGAATTGGAAACAGAGTGCTGACAATTGTGCCCACTGAGGATGTGTATCTGATGCCTTGGCTTGTAGCTGCATTTTATAATGTATGACAGACAGTATGGGAGTATAGTAGCTTATAGCCTACTTAGTAGAGTTATCATCAGTATTTTTATTTTCCATTAGACCAGTACGATTAGGTTGAATGAAATGCTGTTAAAGTGATACCTAGGTTTAATAAGCAAACATCCAATGTTTGTGACTAGACATTAGCAGCCTAGTTATAACTACTTATGACTACATTTGGAATTGCCAACATGGGCAAGGCTACTAGTAACAGTTACCTTGTAACTGCCAATACTGCTGGTGCCACCTGATAGATCTGCCGGTAGTCGACAGTCGACAGTTCACACCAACAACTTTCAGATAGCTGTTTAGGGTTGACAGTCATGAAACATTGCTTGTTTTCATGTACAACTTGGTATGACTTGTTATGGTGATTTCTCATGTCTTATTTTAGTGACCTCACCCTTTCCCCTCCCTAGATGCCATGGTGTTGCAATGCTCCGTTTTTTTCTTGTCTGTTCTCCTCCTTGATGTGCTAATCCATGGTTTCAGGAAACACCGTGAGGCCACTTCCTCCTCTCTCTTACTTTCATGTCTCAACTTCCAAAAAGCTTTTTTGATGCTGTCCTTTTTTGTGTCTTTTTGTTGATTGGAATAACCTGGCCATACATTTGAATATGGCGTGTGTCTTAAATTATGTGACATACCTGTCAAACTTGTACTGTACAGTAGGCCTGTGTAAAGGAATAGTTGTTGTGATAGGTAACTATAACATCCTAGAGGCACTTAATATCAAGTATCTAATCTTTGTATGATATTATCTAACTGTTTCTTGAACTTGAAAAAAATTATCAGGCTTTCTCGCAAAGAGCAAACCATTCTCATTAGCCTTTCACATACAGTTGAGCTCAAGTTATTAACCCATGCTAAAGTTGACTAAAAAGAGAAATAAAAAATCATTTTTTGAAAATTGATCTTAACTAATGTATCGTAAAAATAAATAAATGTTCTTTGTAAATAAATGAATGTTCTTTGTAAATAAATAAATGTTCTACAGGGGGCATAAGTATTCACACCCCTATGTTAAATTCCCATAGAGGCAGGCAGATTTTTATTTTTAAAGGCCAGTTATCACCCTTCACCATATCTCACGATTGACATGGGATACTTTCCATAAGATCATCTCTCAATGCAAATCAAACCAGCTATTAGGCTAAATGAAATAAAACCATGCCAATATCTAGGTATGGTGAAGGGTATGTGATGATGTGAGGTTATTTTAATTCCAAAGGCCAAGGGAACTTTATCAGGATGTATAGTACCCTGGATCCATAAAATAATTGGCCTTTAAAAAAAAAAATCTGGCATATTGCAAAAAAAGTTTGTTGTTAATAAAAAAGTTAATTATGACTGAAAAAAAAAAAAAAAAAAAAAAAACACTTAGAGGCATTAATGTTCTATACTGAGATTAATTAATCCACACTGACAACAGCCTAGTAATGAGCACAGAACACAATCATTATTTACAAACACAAATTCTATCAAATAAGTAAAAATAGCAAATCAAAACAAATGTCATTACACAGATCTCCAAAAATCAGGCACTAACACGTAAAATGATAGAAAGTAGAAAGAAAGAAACATGCCTGTGGCCCCAGCACTGATATACAGCCAATGCTGCCATTTCTCTCTCTCTCTCTCTCTCTCTCTCTCAGTCAGAGAGTCCAGGCAGATACAATCACAGTATGAAAGGCTTTGTAAGCGGGCTTGATGGGGAGATAAAGGAAAGCAATCACAGAACGAGACTCACCACAAACAGTGTCAGGGCTCGACTGCACGCTCATCGTCTCTGAGGGGAGATGAGCTTGGGGAGAAAGAGAGAGAGGCCGAGTGGATGAATGAAGCTCAGACGCGGAGGCCGTTTGTGTTCCAGCGAGTGCTCGGCTTCTTTGTTTGCGTTTAGACGGCTGAAGCTTCTCAGCTTCTGTGCGTCAACTAAAGGAGATCACATGACATAATATGGGAAGACAAAAGCTGAGGGTTGTTTTGTACCAACCTCTGCTCCTGCTTTTGCAACTACCCAAGCCAATTCCTCTTTTTGTCTGATTCTGTTTGAGGCTTTACATAACAACATACCCTAACACTGAGGTTTCTTTAGCCTCAAAGACTGGAATATTTATGTCTAAAATCATTGAGTTTTGAAATTATGTCCACTCAAGGTAAAAACTGCATCCAGGGATGGCCTTAGGGACATTACACACAGTATATGTGAACACACACACACACAGGCACCGCACACACACACACACACACACACACACACACACACACACACACACACACACACACACACACACACAGCAAATTTACTGAATATCACACTAGCAAGGCTTCTATGGTGTCTGCTGGTGTGTGAACCAACGGGTTGCGCAAAACTAAAGGAAATGGTACCCACAACGCGACACACCCTGATTCCAAGCATGATCCTTTGAGGGGAATCTGGAAGAGTATGAAGTATGAAGGAGTATGAAGGCAGTTCCCCTTTTCCCACGGTAGTGGGAAACCTCACATTGCTTTAGATATTGAAACTGTCCCAGCCCTGGAATGGCATTACAATTTTGATCAGATATTTACTGAATTTGCTTCATTAGCTCATCAAATAACTATAATTTTGCATGCAAGGTTTATTTCAAAGTGAGTGAGAGCGAGTGCACACGCACATGCCCACGCACACGCACACTCCCACGCACACTCCCACACACACGCACACACACACACACATACATACATGCATGCACCATTACTCAGTATCCCTATGATGAAATTGACAGACAGAAAGAGAGAGAGAGAGAGAGACTCCCTTTTTTTTTTCAAAAAACCCCAAAAGAGACAGAAACAGATGTGGGCTTTTGTCTGCAATGCAGGTGTTGTCTGATTATCAAGTAGGTGCCACGTTTTCTCCCCATATAATGCTGATGGGGAAGGGCCTAAATTGGGTATGCCCAATGCATTGCTAATTTCTGCATGAAGTTCTCCTGAGAAAATGAAATGTACTAGAAGGAGGCCTGGGGTTGAGCCATGCATTTACATTTACATGTATTCATTTAGCAGACACTTTTATCCAAAGCGTCAATTACTGCTTCATCTGATGTTGCTTCAAGAACACGGATGGAAGAGATATGGTGGCCATTGAGCACAATCAACAGCCTTTCAGCAGGAATGAGAACTTCATGCTTTTAGCACCTAATGCACATCGCAAGCTGGCAACATGGCAAAAGACCGGCCAACAACCGTTGGTTTCGAACAGCTACTGTACTTTCTTTTCAGTGAGATTTAAATGGAACAAGCCAATGAGGTTTTCTGGGACCTTGAAGTCACCCAGTCGGAACTCACACAGAGTTGCATGTCATGATACAGTTATTGGAGGCTGGATTCTCAGTGCCCTGCCACAGTCTATTGCCTGTGTTGTGAGCTTTCTAGGAAACAAAATGCTTTCATGCTCTTGATAGTGAGGAGGAGTGGAGGGTGAGAATAGAGAGGAAAGAGAAGAGAGAGAGAGAGGGAGAGAGAGAGAACAGATAGGAGACAGGAGCGGGAGGGGTCATGGCGGCTCAGCCTCGCGCTTCTGCTCCTTACAAGCATCCAATCCACTTCTATCTAGTAGCTGTCAGACGCAGCCTGCAAAATGGAATTGACTATTGATTTCCCCTTTACCACAGGCCAGTGGCACGGGCAGCGGCGAGGGCTGGAGGACCAGGGTGAACGAGGGAGGACAGGGGAAGGAGAAAAAAGAAGGGGTGAGGAAGAGAGAGTGAGAGAGGAGGGAAAATACACTCTTATTAACCGCAGCAGGCCTCAAGGGATTGTGTGTAAGAAGTAGAAGAAAAGGCAGAGAAGAAGTGTAACTGTAGCCCAGCACAGACAGCAGTGGGGTGTTTAATGGCCACCAGTGCAGGACAAAATGGAGAAAACAATGAACTCATCTGTAAATATGGAGCGAATGACAAATCATAATATAGAGAGTGGATTGGACAGGGGATGTACTTAGAATGCAAAGTGTGGCATCACTGGGACCATGATTAAAATATTTAATTGTATTTATTTATTTTATCTTTTCAGAAGAAGTGCATTCTTCTTGAATTTTAGTGGTTTGATGAGGTGATGATGAGGTGAAGATGTTATTGCAAGAATCTAATATTCATTAAGTTTCTTAGTGGTTTGGGATTAATATAATTAGTCTGAAATGTTACCCACTCAAACAATAATGCATCCAGCTATTCACAAGCATCTTACATGTAATGCTCTCCTAACACAACTTCAGCTGTAATTATTAACCAAACAACTCCAAGCGTGACAATTGTTTAACAGCATCTGCCACCTGAATTATTGTAACCAAGCCTTTGGACTGGATAAAAACAAGTGTGAAAGGATTTCCAGACACATATCACATTAGAGAAGGTGCTCACTATCATTGACACAGAGGCAGCCTGCAGATCTGGGTGAGGTTTCTCGACAGTAATGTGTCAGGGAGTAGTGGTGCCGAGAAGCAGGCCGAGCTCAGAGGAGCAGGCAGGCTGGCAGTGGCTGGCAGGCGAGGCAGGCAGGCGTTGGGCACAGTGAATGGTCCCTTTCTCCTCTGCTGCCATCAGCAAATAATCTCCCGTCAAAGTCAGGGGGAAATTAGCCAGCACCAAATCTCGCTTGGAAGGCCAGACGCTTCTACCCTCACACACCACTTCACTGGTAACAACCCCACACACACACACACACCCTGTCTCTCTTTCTGGCTGTCTTTTCCCTCTCTGTCTTTTATTTTTTGCCCCTCTTACATAACCATCATCCTTTTAACTCATGATGTATGGCCATGGCTTCTTGTCTGTTCTTTTTTTTTGGTAACAGTGGTAAAAGACAGAAAAACATGGTTAATTGCTTCTCTTTGTTCTGTCACTTACTTTCCATTTGCACCTGCAGAGAAAACTTACAGCAGACCCTCTTCCTCGTTCTCGGTGGCCACGGCGAGATTGATTTATGGAGCGGCCAGGCTAACCTTATTCATTTCTCTCTTTGCTCAGACGCCTTTCAGAAGATGAAAGCCAGCTGTGACGTGAGGTCCATACCAAAGAGCCGAGGGGAAGTCTTGCTTTTAATTACGTAGGTGCAAAGCAAACGCTATTGTGTTTATCATAATGAATGCCCATGAGGACCGATATGACAGAATGTCCATCTATTGTGCTTCACTTGTGAGCCATTCATGGCCTGCAGAGGATGTAATCGACGGTATTATGGCATTTGAGAAATGGTATGACATAGGAAAATTGACTGCGTAATTGCTGTGGTGTTTGGCAAGGGACCAACAAACAAATAATGATCCACTCAGTCAAGCCGTGCAATCTGAGGGATTAATGCCTTTAAGTCAGCGATGCTGCCAGAGTAATGAGTGGATTTGAGAACCGTCCTTCAGATGCAGTACACCTGACAGATCGGAATCTCCAGGAAGACGTGCTGATGGAGAACACCACCCATAGATGGCAGTGTCTAACCACTTGGCCTTTAGGTGGACTGAAGTACTGAGAGACATACTGTTTGGAATGACCTGAGATCAACTATATCGGCTTGGTCATCCTATTGACACAAGCTGTACAATCAAATGGTTTCTTAATCTTATGTGTTGTGCCGCTGTGGCCACTGTTAAATGCTAGTAGGACCCATGTAACATAAAAAACAGTGTGTCGTAACAGACTACACTGAACAGAGATTTTGGGCCTGGTAAGTTCTGAGTGAGATGTAGATGTGGTGCCTACAATCCAACCAGCCTTGCACATTCCATCGTACTTTTTGAAAAGTCAGTTGAAACCTACAACAAGCACATGCTCTGGTATTCAAATGGCCACGTGTAAGCAAATGGCCACAAAAGTTTCAAAGGTCATTCAATTCATCTCTGAATCACATTAAAGCCCACTCATTGCTGTCTTTCTGGAACTAAACTTTGTCAATGTCTGTGAGATGATACCATTCCATCATGGATGTGTCTGAAGAGTATAGGCCTGGGGAGCTCTATTTGAACTGGACCATAATAAAACCTTTGAACCCATGAAACAGGGGGTACGTGGAACTGCCTAGGAGTCTGCCCACTGTGAAACTCCCTCTGTGATGAGCCTATGCGTGCTGGATTTCAAAGGCAAGTTGGTAGCAATGGAGGTCATCAGCATGTCTATGAACTTGCATGCCAGGCAGGGGCACACAAAAGGACAAAAGGGAAACCCAGAGGTGACGTACAGTTGCAGTACAGGTGCTGACATGTAGATATGATTTAACCCTTCAAGGTGTGGTGCATTTGAACATTCTAACATAACATTCTGTTCCGCAAACAGTTCAAGGTTCTACAATTCTATGTTAAATTCAATGAACCCAAATATTCTTTAGAACATTCATTTTCCAACATTCCTGTCACACCGGTGTGAAGGTACACCTTTACAGGCACATAACCTTATAACATGACGAACGGCACTCAGAGTGGCCCTCTGTAGGCAATTACCGACCCCCCCCCCCCCCCGAAATCAAGACGGAAAAAAGCTGCTATGCTACAGGAATTCGGAGATCTTTTTCTACAGACTGCTGTCAGTGCATTCCCTCTATAATACAGTATATCGGAGTTATGTTCATACTTTGCAACAAAAGATGCATATTTACTTGGTTTATTATTGCGCTTAACTGTAGGGGGACCCTGAATGCAAATATTGTTTAGTGCTGCTTTAAACTTGCATTCAGTAACTTCTAAAACCATGTCACCTTGATTGGAGAGTCCCAACAGCTACAAGGTGAACACATATATGCACCTCATAAAGCATACCTGTAGTTTTTATGACTCAATCTGTGCCAGTGTCATATGCTGTGGGCTACGCAAACAGGCTTCCACGGGGTGAGATTCACATTGGTCCCTATACATTGCTCCTATAGATCAAGGTAACACCTTCACCAAAGGTATGAGTTTGAAACTCAGGTATTATATGAGAAGAATTTGCTCATGCTATGTACTCTGTAATCACAAATGATCATCAGTGCATAATAAACATATTGTCAGTAGTATTGGGGTCATTTAGAAAACAAAAAACACAACTAAACAAACAAACAAACAAACAAACAAAAACAATCTAACCCAATTACAGTAATGTATTACTTTGTAATATCTTATAGTTAACACTGGTTGTTCTATTTTTACTCTTTGTCTACTGTTCCTATGGCTTAGGTGAATAATGCCCATTCACCTACTCTGGTCAGGTTGGTGCCATGGTTACCTGTGAAAGAATGCTGGAATTGTAAATTGCAACTGATAGCAAATTGCACCTTGTTGAAGTAATGTGAGAGTAATCTTTATGTAATTGTTTGATTCTTTATGTGAGGACTCCAGGAGTAGATGTTGACATTAAATACAGCACAATAGTGTGCCAAGCTCTTTCCTGCACTCTCTTTCTGCCCACACAGACGCAGGGACAGTATTTTTCACGTCACTTTTACTAGTCTCAGGGTGACCATTTTGTCACATTGTTTAGATGGTAACTCCCACAGGAGTCACAACAACGGAGAACACAATAGATCTCCAAAATGAAAGACTTAAGAAAAAGATACAGCCAAATTAGTTTCTTTATTATTTTGACAAATGTGATACTATGAAGCTGATGATATACAAGGCAATAATGTTGGTGTTCCCATATTGAGTATTGGGCAACACTGTTTTTCTGGATAATCAGTAGGCAAATTGTCATGATCATCCAGTCAGAATACATGGAACTGGTTCTCTGGTTGCTCAGCAACATTACTCAAAACATTAATCATGTTTCATCACCTTAAGAGTGCACGAGGAGAGCTGTGAGGAGACCTCCCAGCCATCAGATTGCTTAACTAATTCAATGGCTTGATTAAATTAAAAACATTTGTTCTTAGTTAAAACAAAGGAAGGGTACACACACACACACACACACACACACACACACACACACACACACACACACACACACACACACGTACACGCACACATGCACACAATTCAAGAATTTCTCAGAATTATGAACAGGCAAGATGGGGGTGGGGTTGTATAAAATGTATTTTACATGTGAAATCTATGAACTAATCATGTTTTGGTACTTGTTGTCTAGCAGATACCAGTGAGAATTGAGTGTGCATAATGCAATTCAGTGAGACAGTTTGAATCGTATATGCCTTTTACCTTTTGTTTTTAGCCAGCAGCCAGACCAGCAGATGCCTTGACTTTGCTGAATTACTGAAGCTAAGCAGGAAGAAAGTGGTAAATAAACACAATTTGACAAGCGTGACTTATTTTTGTGGAAAAAATGTGCTGGACTGGGCGGCAGTCACATTTTGTACCGCTCTGCGGTACATCTAGTATTAATTATGGTGTGCACAAATATTTCAGCGTTTCCATGACAACCCTGTTATGATATGCAGCACATTCTTATAAATGATAATAAGAATAGACAACAATGAAGACACAATTACAATCATGTGTTTATAAGGTGGCAAGTTATTTGCCTATATTTCTCTGTTAGGATGTCTGAGTGGCCATTATCCTTTTCCTATGTTCAGTAAGCCTATGATTTTTATATAATTATCAACTAATTATTTGGCTTATTATTACAACTGGTATTACAGCAAATAGAGTGTTTGATAAATACCACAATGGCAGCAAATGCATGAATTCACACTCTAGTTCTGCATCACCAAACTGGGAATGTCAAACTGAGAATGCACTTTTACAAAGTGTGAATGCCTCTCTTTTCAGGTGTTTCTGAAGGTAATGTCACCCCATCTGATGACAGTAAAAGTCCCACCTGAGTAGTGGAGGCCTAATTAATGATTTTATTTCATCGGGAATTGAGGCAGCTAGGCCCTGACTTACACAGTGAGGGGACACCTCACAATATTGCGGTGGAAAGAACCAGGGAGGCTTTTAATAATTCACCCAAATTATTTCTGTCAGCAGTGACAAGCTAAACGGTGGCTTGATTTAATTCTGTAATTGCACGTTCACCTTTGCCCCGCACCCATACATTTGTAATTAATAGGGCCTTCCATTATTTGAAAAGTGGCACTGCACGTAATGGAATTCAAATTGAAGGTGATGTGGACCTGAAAATGTATGGGCTCGCCAGGCCAACATGCTCACCTTATTGTAGCTTGAGTCTGTGGTGGGGGGGGGGGTGAGTGGAATGTTACCAAATACAAAAGCCCTACTTTCAAAGACAGTGGGAGCAACCACCAGTGGAGAGGGAAAGAGACTACAGGCCACACATCATCCTTTTATGTTCAAATAAATGGGCTGCCATGGCCAAGAGGCCAGCTTAAGAGAAGGCTTAAGAGAAAGCTTTTGGATCTGTATCATGAGCTAAAATTAAAATAATAATAAAAAAAAAAACTTCAAAGATGTTGTATAAAAACAAAAGGGTTACAAAGATTTGTAACCCTTTCACCTTGAGACACCCGCCACCACCAGCACTCAAGTTTGACGCTGGCACAGCTTGGTGAAGCATCCTGGGAGGCAGGAGGTGTGCATTTGTCACTGGTGGCTCTAACAGGTTTCAGCAGACATCCAAGGTCAAGCACAGTGAATCAGCGCCACAAAGTACCATGGCAGAAGGTGAACTCAGCCCTTGGTAACCTGCCATAAAGGTGCAGCCTAATTTGAAGCTTCTTTGGGGGTCATCGTGTGTGTGTGTGTGTGTGTGTGTGTGTGTGTGTGTGTGTGTGTATGTATGTGTGTGTGTGTTTTGTGACCTCTTGTGACTTTTGCCCAGCTATGATAGCTCAACAGCGATTTGAATTTAGGGAGGAAATGTCCTACTGCGACCTGCTCTGGAAAAAAGCATGACCCCAACCCTTTCCAGCAGCAAATTAAATCACCACCAAAGGGGTTTGTTTTCTCTTGCTTTTTGTTAACCACTGCAAATATGTATCAAAATTGCAATGTGATGTCCTCAGAGAATAGAGGACTCCAAAGCATATACGCGCATACAATCCAATTATAAGTGCTTATTGTGTAGATTGTAGTGCCCATCCCCTGGCCATCCTAACACCACCACCCCCACACACACTACCCCCTCCACTCCATATTAATTCAGCAAACAGACCCAGCTGGTGGAAAGGTGGAGGATTTACGGTGGCTCTCTCCTCTGCACCTTCCGAGGTGGCGTGGATTAGTCAGCCAGTGAGGTATTAAAACCATCCTGTTGTTCTCTCCTTTCTCTCTGCCCACAATAGTGGCCGCTGGGGCTCTGGCCGGCGGGGAGGTCCGTCGCTGTGCCAAGGTGCCTGGCAAACGACTCGTCGCTGCTTTTCTGTAGGTGGCAGCGCGGCCTGAGTTCGAAACCCTCCCCCATCCCATGCCCTCCCCATCCCCCCATCCCATGCCCTCCCCATCCCATGCCCTCCCCATCCCATGCTAACCCCACCACTTCTCTTCCATCATTAGCAGGCTAACTGCCTCAGCTTAGTGATCACCCAGGCCCTTACCCTTACAGTTGGAATTTCAAGCAGGGGAGCTGGTGCAAATTCAGTCGTACCTTTCACAAGAGCTCAGCTCGCAGCTACGATGCCTCATGCATAAAAATACACGCTTCTGAGATTCAGGAAACAATCAATATTCAACAATAGCTTAAGCAAGGGCACAATGAAAATCAATGATTTATTATGGAAACATTGCACAGGAAACAAAACAAGATCAAAAAGACACAGGGGGAATTCTATTGTTGTATTATGCACACTCACCCCATTGCCTCACTTGCCTCCTAGATACCATTTTTTTCCATATATATTATTTGTCAATAATCCCTTCATGCCAACTACCTCCTGAAGTATTTCTGTTTTAAACAATCATGCATCACAGGTGCAATGAAGGTAAGTTTATTTCTGCCATGAAACTTTACCTCTTCTGGCAGATATAGCTTGACAGGGTAGTGGTTTTGTAGCCTTGAGTTGAAATAGCAGTAATACTATGAATGGGCCTTTAAAATATGAATAGTTACTGTTATGCCGACTCAGCAGTGTTTTTTAAAAAAAAAAAATCCCATATACAGTAACTCTGCCAGTGGAGGACCTTGTCTGAAGATGAGTGGACCTTTGCTATACAAACTTTTCCATAGAAAGTCATTCAACTAATTTCTGACTACCATCTGAGTCCCCTCCATACAATATGATGATAGAACATATTCTGTCAAAAGCAAGCCTTGAACTGATCCTTTTTACAACCACAACCTGGGCATGGTGCATTGTGATGTTTAACCAATGTGAAAAAAATAAAACACATATTATTGTTACTTGGAAGATGGAGAGGTCATAACCTGAATGAGCTCTTGGTCAGATGTGGTGAAAAAGGTCTCCTTTCCCTAGGGTAAGTTTAGTTCTGAAAGAAAGTGTGTGCCTATTCCTTGGAAATGAAAAGGCCGCCATGGTTCATCAAGTATGGGAGACCTGTTATGGACTTTCACTCCGCAGTAAAGGAAGGGCATGGAGCAGAGGACTTTATAACATCTGAAGGGGGAAAATAAAAAAGTTATTAAAAGTCCAGTCCATTTTGATCTCCGCAGCGCTGTGGCCTCTGTTCTCTCCTCAGTGTGTGCCAAAACTAATAAAAAACTTTGAAGATACTTTATTACTGGCCCTGGACAGGAAATTACAAACACAACTAATTGGCTCCGCTCTCCCAAGGAGCCCATGTGCTGCAGATCGCTGCACCTTCAGTCTGCCCTGTGTGGAGGACGAGGCGGAATGTTCAAACAGAGCAAAGAGACATAACGGCGTTATAATTAACAATGACAATGTGACAGCCCTTTTATATTTCACTATAATTATGAGGGGGAAAAAAAGCCTTTACTTGAGTACTACGGATGACAACCCCCCAAACCAACAGCATGCAATGCGTGCGTGGCAGTTTGAGAGGTTGCTGTTGGGACGCTGTCTTTCACGAACGCTCATTTAAATGCTGGGAGTTCCACATCTGTGTGGTGCGGCGTTACCCCCACACACACACACACACACACACACACCCCACCCCCCCTTCCCCCCAAGCGTCACATCATGTCTGGGGACCAATTAATCAGAACACTTCAATAGAGCTCTGGAATAAAAGGCAAGTAGTAAACTGCAAGGGGGCTCAAAGGACTGTCTTGAGATAAGTGTCTATTTCCAACAGCAGAGGATACAAAAAAAATAACTCAGATTTTTTTTTCATGTCTACATTAAAATAATAGATTTTCACATTTAAATTGGACTTTGGAACTTGGCCGTTTTTTGTTTTGATATGAATGCTGTGTATGAGTAGAAACTCTTAGCAGGCAGTAAGTGATATGTCAAGCATTTTCTTTCCATTTCACTTTTACATGAATGCTGTCCTGCGTAACCTGACTTCAAATGCCACTAACATGTCAGAAGACCTCTCTTCCCTTTTTGAAAAGTGGCATTGTAGAAACCCCATCCCTCTCGCATCCAAGCTGACTAGCAAATCTGCATGTCTCCTCAGCCGTTTAAACACTGCACTCAGCTGAATGGGCAGGATCTGTGGCAGATGGCATCTCAGAATGTCATTAACATCAGAGGCATCTTTGATTAATTGTAGGAAATGACAGCACTGACTGCCATCAATCTTAAGCAGGTACTCTGCACCTGTCAGCAACATAGAACCCAGTGAAGGAGCACCTATTAGTAAGATGTGAGGGTTACATGGCTGTGCCTACGTATAGCCACTGGACTGGACTGGCATTGGTGAGAAAGGCTTTTTAGTCCAAATTATTAGTGTAATTTGTAGTAAGGGAAGCTTACTTGTTGTGTTATAGTGTATATGCAAAGCTTAATATAGTCTAGTTTTAACTTTTTGCACTCACTTTAATAGTTTTTGAATATGAAAATAGGCCAATAGAGTCAGAAATAATCTGATGCCAGTACAGTTTAATTAAATTTGAACTTTAATTAAACTGTGTCCCGTTTTCTTTTTTTTCTTGAAAGACCCACTTTGTCAGGGAGACTAGTCCAAAAACCTCAGTCAGGTACCATCTGGATGGCTCAGTATGAACTGGAGAATACGCCTGACAGCGTTAGTGTGGTGGTTGCTAAACATGAAAACTGGCTCTTTTGTTGGAGTATGGACCCTCATCATGCCCACTGCTGAGAGGAAGTCCTGTGGTCCTCAAAAGTGTCTAGCTGCCCTATTCAGTGGTACCCTAAGGGCTCTTGTGGAGGTGTGGGTGTTGAGCACTCCACTTCCTGGAACTCCTTAACCAAAACTGAGTGTTGGATTGTGGATCAGATTTTGTGTCTCTTGAGCACATCAAAGCAGCCAAATGATAAACAGTCCTCTCATGACCGTGCCAAGGCCACTTTCATAGGCCCAGTGGGCACTGGAGCAAGGAGGAGAGGCTCAGAGATGGCATGCAGGTACTGTATGACGGGCGACTGCTCTCCTTCTCATCCATCACAGCGGCAGGCCGTGTGAGTGTGTTTAATGGGTCTGTGGTCAGCGTGTTTATAGTGCGTGTTAATGAGGGAGGGACAGCTGGCGTGCGATACCCCACACTGAGTTTATTGATGGCGGTGACCAAAGACATACACATCACGCCGCAAGCATACTTCGAGGCAGAAGCTCCCCCACCCCCTTGCTGTGCTGCTGTGTCTCCCATAAAACCGTTGTTGGCTCATTCAGCACAAGGTTGTCTGTGTTATGAGAGTGACCAAGACGTTACGAGGACACATAAATCTGCAATGAGCCTCTTAAAAGGGACACTTGGCAGTGGTCTTTAAAACGATGTTGTCTTCTCACTACGCTTTTGATCATCTGGAGAAACGCCACAGGTGGGATGCACTGAGTGTGGGAAATGAGGGTGCGAGGTAGGTGCTGTGTTTGTATGTCTGTGTGTGTGTGTGTGTGTGTGTGTGTGTGTGTGTGTGTCTGTGTGAGCTACTGAGTGGGTGTAGGTAGGGTGTAAGGGGTGTAGCTAATGCCTCATTGGGAGGGAGGTGGGGGGTGCACTTCGCAGCATGGGTCTCAGGATACTGCCATAACACAGCACACCCTCCCTCCCCCAAAAACCAGATGTCTGGTCGCAGAGGATGATGAGCGGAGATGGCTATGGAGGGTAGCGCTGCGCAGGCCCATATGTTCGCTGGGTTTGGGGGCCGGGGGAACATTTTTGGCAGTGCTTCCACTGCTGTGTCACTTCCACCGACCATCCTTGACATCACCCACCTGTTTTTCCGACCATGTAGTTGGAGACTCATGCCAATAGGTGGGAGGGTGAGATTTATTCATTTCCCCTGAAATATAGAAGGCAATCAGGGAAGAAATGTCTGCACAGGGAAGAAATGTCTGCAATGTTTTGCAAAAATGCTTGGTTTTCTAGTTTTAATTATCAGTCACTGCCAGTTTTGCCTAATTAAGTTGACTGATTCCAGAGGGGAAAAAAAAAAAAGGCTCCAGGTCAAGATGTAACCTGTCCAGAATTGGACATGTTTGGGAAAACATAAAGCAGTCGGTAACAGCAGGATATGACACAGTGTGTTTTCAATTAGACTGATTTTTTGCTGATCCGCAAACAAAAAGAGAACAAAAAAAAAGAATGTGTTTTAATTGGCTGTTGTAGACAAAAAATACGGCCTACTCAACAGAACGTGCTCCAAGACCAGCGTGCCTGTCAGTGAGTTGCACAGTATGTGTTAACAAGCATGTCAACAGCCATTTAGGGTGATAGCAGGATGCTCACAGATGCATTTGTGTCCTCAAAGCATCAGAAAATACACTGAAGCTCTGCAATGCCATTCACAACAGGGTGACAAATCGTTGAGCCTATGGCTGAAATAGTCTACTTTGCCGCTGCATGCCTCTACAAAGATATAGAGCATGTCCGCTGTGCCCATGTACACATCAAGACAAATACTGATTCAAGATATAATCTAACTTTGCACACATGCACAGGAATGGTCTAATTTTTTTTACAGCGACTGAAATATGCCAATCCAGAAAAAAAATCTGAACCGTTTAAATAAAACCCCACACTCAATTCATTCTGCATGCAGGGACTCATAGCCTATTTGAGACTTGCTCAGTGAGGCACTAAATTAAAGATGCTCTTACATTACCAGTTCAGAGCAGGTGTGCATGTGACAAGAGTAGCAATCCGCTGGGGACAAAAGAGAAGGCTGTACACGCATGCCTATAATTAAACTGCACCTGAGACGCCCACACACAGCACCAGAGTGACGTCTTGCAATTAATGTAAACATTATCTTATTATATTTATTTATATATTTTAGAAAAGTCATAGGAGACTGATTTGGCTTTCTTAGAGGAATAGCTGCCGATTATATCTTTCAATACGACACACTGGACATCACTTGCATTTAAACAGTTGGATTGAGCACAATGCACAAATGTGTGTATGTGTGTGTGTGTGGGGTGGGGGTATGGTTAGAAGACATGTTTAAGAGTACCTGACTATAACATATTATCTGGAAACAAAGGGAAGTGAGCAGTGGAAGAAGGAGCAGAGGCAAAAATGGCAAAAATGGAAGAACAACAGGACAAGAGGGTCTGATTGCTTGGAAAATACACCTTACAATCAGAGGCAAAATGGGCCTTAATCACAGCAGCGTGCATTCAGCTCTGCCATTATGGACAGCCAGCTATAAGATGTGCCCAATCTCACTTTAGACCTGCATTGTCTTTCCCTCGCATCTCTTCAAAACATGCTGTGCCTGTTCATGTCCCGCATATACATAGACATAAACATAGGACATATACAGAGGGGAAAAAACGCAATGTGCAGTTGAACAACAGAGAGCCGTGGAAAGAAAACAAGCCATAACTTTTGAAAGAGTCGAAGAACGTGAAACCGGTTCATTAATGCATGCCATACCATCCGGACCGCTGTTCCGCGAGCAGACCGAGATATCCACGCTAGTTAGGATGATCGGGCAACCCACACAGTCTTATGCAGCGCATGGGTTAAACTGAGGTCATCTTCGCCTGAGTCTCCTGGGCTGATTTCAACCTGTCCGCTCTTTGACCCTTCAAATGAATTCCTCTGCTTGGCCAGCAGAGATCTGCTCTCAGTAGAATCTTTACATTTCACTGCCTGTATTTCCCATTGTTCCTGACGGCAGGCGATATTCCCTCAACTCATTCATCATTCTGAGTGATTCCCCGTCGAGGGAGGCTTCCGATGTGCTTATTTTAGTCTTTACACTGCAGGAAGGGCAGAAAACCCAAAAGCTCAGCCTGACGTCGCAGCTTGGAAAGTCTCTCTAAAAAACGTACCCTTTATTATGGACTTTGCACATCCATGGGAAAGATTCAAACATCATCATGTTTGGAAGGAGACTCATCAGAAACACTATCCTATTTGTGAGTAAATCACCAACAGGGTAATACATAAGAAAAAGGCTCACCAGGAAGTTTAATAAGACGGGGGAGGGCTATGCTACAGCTTCAAGTACAGTTAATATTTCAGCTCTTGTTTGCCTCAGAAGATGTGAATATCCATCAGGGACCTGATGTATTTTGATTACAAATGGCTGAACCTGGAGATTCTCAGTGTGCTGAACAGAAAAAGGGTTTTAAAGCTCAGTTCTAGGAAAAAGCTGAGGAAAAATAACACCAGGGAGTTCATAATGAGTATACCAAGTTCACCAAGTGCACGGTGAAGCCTGTCCGACATCAGTATGGATGGCTCACAGAGACTCATATAGTTGACCCTGGCCGATCAATTTATAGCTCGAGCATCAGCTCACACAAATTCTTTGAAAAGTAATGGAACAAAACACAGATCCTTGTTTATGGTATGGAATGGTGAACTTAGCATGTTGTAACAGTGTTCCTTACTTTCAGTTCTCTTTTTCTCTGAGAAAACGCTGATATAAACTAATTAGTTCCTTTTTCTACCTTCTACTCAATTTCATCTCCCTGCTACTACTACTATAGTATCACCCCCACACACACACACACACACACACCCACCACCCATCAGACGCTTATATTGCAGTTTTTTACCATGGGTTTTCATTCCTGACCCTCGTTGATCTTAACCATAGCAGAAAAGACAATTATCTCAGTAGAGTGGTAATGAGAAGAGAGACAGATAGTGAGAGACTGATAGAGAGTGAATTCCGCAGCTGAGAAGCTTCAATGCCGCTGGCGTCACAAACAATTCTGACGAACACTCTGGCGGTAATGGAACGGCAGGGCATGAGTTTAACGCTCCGGTTAGAGATTTATATTATCTCCGACAACAATTTCTCAGATTTTTTCCTCTCCTCTCTGTGAAACTCTTTGCCCATGTACGGCCTGACCCCTGGCGTATGACACGGTTAATCTTAATCACGTTCAGCAGTCTCTCCTCTCGGCCGGCTGTCCTGGGGGAGCAGACAGACTTGGGCATCTTGGCTGCTGTCCCGTTCCCCGACAAGCCAACCACAGTGGGGTTTGTCTCCTTAGATTCTATGATTCGCTGCCAAGTTGAGCTCAAACAGGAAATAGGGAAGAATTTTTTTCTGTATGGTCATGAGAGATATGTTTGTGGGTGAAAAAATAAAGAATTTGAAAAGATTCACTGAATCAACTCAGTAGTATGCACTTTAAACCCCAAATAAACATTGGAAAGCCAACAGTAATTGAATAGCTCAGGCCTTGAAGATGGATTGTGATGCGAGCATAAAGGACCTTTTATTCAAATAACATGCAGCAGTTAATTAAAGATACTGCAATAGTTTCTCCACAATCATCGCTGACCGACTTAAAGGGCAACATCGGGTGGTGGGAGGCCGCAGTAGTCTGAAAGTAATCTGCTGTGGAGTCGCCCTTCCTGTTACAATATCATTCATCATCCTCCAGCGTCTGGTCCATTCTCCAGAGCATGCATCTATTTCTCTCCCAGTGTGCACAGTAGGCTGGGTGAACTTGACCTTGGATCTGGCAGAAAGAGGCGATTTGGTCCATATGCTGTTGTGCACAGTTAGCTGTTATGGTTTAGTGTTTGCTCTGTCGACTGTATGTGTGTATACCAGTAAGTCTGTTTATGTGAGTGCATTTATTGTTAGAATAGCTTGCACACATATCAACTTCAAGTCAAATGATGCCAAATGAACAGGTGATGATTAGCTGGTTCATTTATGCATAAAAATGTCCATCTAAAGTGTTTCTCCAAACAGCGTTCTAAGCAGAACTGACAGGATTTAAGCTCAACAGTGGTTCTGCGTGTGTCTGGTGGTGCTAATGCCCCTGGTTCTGAGAGGCACCCAGCTTGCCGTGGAGCGGCGGGTTCCCAGCGGCTCTCTCAGCTGGGACGGGCTCCATCACCGCTGGGTGCACACCTATGTGGTGCGCGGGCCATCTGTCGTGTCTGATGTTCCCCATGCCTCAGACAGGATGTGCCGGGCTGGCATGCTGCGCTGCACCACGTGGGCACCGTTTGGGTATGGCAAGGTCCACTGTAATTAAATTAAAACACAAGCCACAGATGCCCAGTCATCTGACCTAGGGTCAGAAAAATGCAAAATGACCAAAATTATTTTTCGGAAACAATGTAAACAAAAACAAACAAGTCAGTTTTAAAAGCTTTTAATGTCAAATGTCTGTGTGAAAACAGTGTCACGAACCAGAAAGGAGTATTTACATATTTTACATCGGAGTACAAAACAAAGTATTCAGCAATTGGTAAAAAAAAAATCCATAGCCTGATTATTAAATATGAAAATGATCATATGCTCCCAGAAACCTAAAACACAAAGAAGCACACTATTTCTCTTTTCCCACTGCTTTTAGATGTCCTGGAACAACCTCTGCACCAGAGCAAGGTCAAAGCAATTTCCAGGCAAAAAATCATTACTGATATTAGCGCTAACCTCAGGGGCACCCGAAAACAGCTAACCAGGCTAATTTGGCCCTGGGGAGCCTGGCTTTCCTTTGTGAGCCTCCTGTGCATGCTCATCACTTATTTCCCTTCATTTGAGGTCCTTCGCATCTGGTCGGGACACAAACAGGTCTGGGATTGATGGGAACACCTGGGCTTTGTCACAGGAAGCCACTCAGGGACTCTTCAGCTTCAAGCGCACACTTGCGTGCCAGCGCTGTCAAATGGTGCTGGATTAGTGACTTGAGTGAAATTTAGACTGAGGCTACGTCTGCCTGAATTCATTTGGGTTTGTCCCAATGAAACTAACCTGTTTGAGTTAAATGCCAGCACATACAGGGAATTAAATTGTACATTTACATGTATCAAGACTTGTTTATGCAGTTTGTCAACTTAGCAGATTCAAGTCAACATGGAAAATGTGCTGCTAATGTATGGTATTCTTGATTTATTCTGTACAGTTTTAGACTGGGGAGCAAGCTCTGTGATTCGTTACCATAGTCAGACTTGAAACAGCATACTCAACTGAGCACACAGTAGGGCGTATTGATCAGAACTGCAGGAAGGAGAGCAGAGTCTGTTGCTGGGGCTGAGAGTGTGTACTGCCTGTGCCTGTTCCAGTGCATCTCATAACGGCTGGCCTCTCCAGGAGGAGAGAGAGTCTAGAGAGATCCTTGTTTGCCCACTAACCCAGAGAGTATAGCCCAGGCTCTCCCACCCACCTGCTGTTTCTCTGAATAATGTCATATTGACGTGAGATGGCCTTCATATGGACCCTCTTTATTCTCCTCACCTGAAACTCCAGCCAGGGCTAGAGCTGATGCTATATTTATGAAAAGGGCTCAAGGTGTCTTTGTGCCTGTGTGTGTGTGTGTATGTATGTGTGAGAATGTGTGTGTGTGTGTGTGTGTGTGTGTGTGTGTGTGTGTGTTGTGTGTGTGTGTTTGTGTGTGTGTGCGTGTGTTTATAAAAAATGCAATGAAGTGCACTAGCTCTCTTTGCACATACATTCTCTTGCCTCAAGTTCTCATTTCGCTAGCAGAATGTGTGCCCTGCCTGTCTTTTGATGTGTGTGTTGCATCTGCTAGCAGACCCTTCACTGACAGGTGAACTGCATGCACCTACATGTGTGTGCTTGTGCAAGCCTAGTCTTCATCAGGGCCTCTTCCTTCCACATAGCATTTACTAGGCAGAGACGGAGACGAGCAGGGTCAACAGAGGCCCCTAGCAGTTATGTTGGGAGGCAACACCCGGTCAGCCCAGCCGTCAACCCCCCAGTCCTCATCGCTGAGAAGGACCATGCTGATGGGGGGAGAGGGGGCGGCAGTCTTTGGTGTGCAGTCATTGCCTGCAGCACCCCCCACACACACACACACACACACACACGCACACACGTGCAGCAGATCGAGAAGTGTGAAATGACCGTGGGTGATCTGTCTCGGCATTTGTTATTCATCCTGATGCACTCTTTCCCCACTTTGCCAGAGCACACAGAAAAAGGCCCTTGATGCGGTTTGTTTCAACTCAAAGCACAAACTGCTCACTGATGTTTCCGTCCACCCCCAACACCCCCCACACACCTCCACCCCCCCCCCCCACACACACCTCCACCCCCACACACACACACACCTCCACTCCACCACCCTTAGCAACACCACCAAGTGCCAACCCGTAGTGGTGGTGCTGAGGCTGCTGGTTGCTGTTCCTCATCAGAAGCATTGATCTGTGAGCAGTCAATGACATGTGATGAATAACAGGCTTTATTTACACTGATGGGTGGCTGACATCACAGCAGTCACAAGATTCAACCCCACATGAGACTTGATAGCACTGATTGATCAAAAACAACAGAGGACCGGCCTACGATATCCACTAGCATATTCCCTTGCGAGGACTAAATGGAGTTTGATGATGGTGGTGTGGGTATACTATTGATCTGGGCACCAACATCCTGGGCTTATACATGTACTCCTAAATTTCCTTGAAATGGTGGTCCGTTTTGACCAACTGATAGCCATGTTTGACAACACTGAGGGACAGGATCACATGCAAACAATCAGTCAAGCACATGCACGAACACTGACAAGAAACACAACCAGGCGTTTAACCACCTTACTCCAAGCAATGGCAGCAGCATTTCTGAATTGCAAAAGCACTTGACAAGCAATTCCCTTGACATGCGATCAACCAGTTCGGTTTCTGACAAACAATGGGGGCCATTCGTCAAGCAAGGTTGCAGTCTTGCACTGAAGGTCAACACTGCAATAAGTCTGTTTTTTGTTGTTGTTGGGTGTGGGGTGGGGTTGGTGGTGGTGGTGGTGGGGGGGTAGAAACACAGTGATTCCCAAGGGCACCAGGCTGGATCAATGGACTCGAGCTTGAGCTCTGTCGAGTCCGCCAGCCCTCGCCTGTGTGTCAGGGGCTGAATTGAATCTCACAGGTGATCAGTACTGCGCCAGGACCGTCTGATTGAATATTCTACTTTAAGGAGCCCTCTGTGGCTCCTCTGTCTCCCCCTCAGAGTGGAGGCAGGAAACCGGGTCCGGATCGATGCGCTAACTTGCGTGGCATGCAGGGCCTCTTCCGCACCGGCAAACAAGGGGAGCCACATCAAAGGGACCCCCTGTCAGGAGTGCAGAGGCACATCTGATGGAGTCAGTCACAAACACTGAACATCTACTTCAGGCATATTAAGTCCATTAAAGAGACAAGTATTACAACCAGACTATTGCTGTTACTATAATTGCCATTGCTTTCACCCTTTATTTGGATGGTTCCTTATAGACGATTGTTACGGTATTCCCTTCTATTTAGGTATTTACAGTTTAACTGTCATATGTATGCAGTAGTGGATTGATTGACTGCTGATTAACATGGTTAGCATTTTCTAATGGTCACACTGGCAGCATACCAAACCCTGCTGAGATGTCAGCAAACCCTTTTAGAATCCTTTTGTGCAAACATTAATCTATGGGTTTCTGGAAAAAGACAACAGTCCTGTCCATCTTGGCGAGATATTGTTTGGGTGAAATAATTAGCTGACTTTTCTTTTTCTTTTTTTGTCCGTGCAGCTCATGCACAACTAAACTCATTTCATGGCAAAGGAAACAAATTTCTCTCTGAAATGCCACCGGCACAGCGGGGGCCAACCCTTAGCATTTCACCACTCAAAACTGTAATTACAAATAAATCTGGAACAAATGCCAATCCTGACCCACCCCCTTACTGCCACCCACCATCAGCATAAGCCTAACAACACACAAAACACACACACACACACACACACACATAGTCTCTCCATACTTGACAGATGATGCGATACCACCCCTTGGTTATGGAGCTACTTGTTTAAACTCCTTGAGAGCTCCAACTTGACATGAGAGGTTGGAGGGAGTTTAAAGGGCCAACCGTTTATTACAGAGCTGACACACCACCACCCTGCATAAAATAAAGCCACAGCACTTTGCAAACTCTACTGCAGTTGGGGTCCATTGCGGATTAACGCAAGTATTGATTTTTATGGGCTATGAGTGGGATGTACGGAAATACATATGGTATATGGATGCTTTAATTATCTACCCATTTAGCACACACCACTAAGTGAAGGCTGTGCTAATGTATTCCACAGAACAGTCCCTTAGGCACCGAACAGCAAATGAAATTGCACAGAATCGAGTGGTGAGATGATATTTTTCATGCACAGTAGGATGTTTCTCTTATTTATTACAATAACATTATCAGTTTTGTATAATTCAAAGAGCATTAACATTGTTAGCATTATCATCATTGGTCTCATTGAGGGAACATCAATGCAGACATAAGCTAACACTCACACATACACATTCATATGCACAGACTAACACCGCCAACACAGACAAACACTCTATACAAATTCTCACACGCACAAACCCTACACACATGCCTGCACACACACACACACACACACACACAAACATGTGTGCACACAAATACCACCCCCCCCGGCCCTTCAAACAAATGCACACAAAACAAATCTCTATACACACACACCCCACACACAGGCAACAGGCAAGCCAGGCTAGGCCACATAACCTAGTGAGGAAAATATAGAAGTATGACTCATTGTTTTTCCGGGTGATGTGTGTCATAGTGCTCTATGAGTTGATAAGCATGCACCACTGAACTGCTCCTCATCTTCCTCCCAGGGTAGTCCTCACCAGAGGGTCACAAAGAGAGAGAGAGAGAGAGAGAGAGAGAGAGAGAGAGAGAGAGAGAGAGAGATAGAGGTCACAGAGGACACAGAAAAGACCCCTCACTTCTCAAAATTCATATTTCTCTTCCTTCTTAGTCTGCTTAGGTTTCAACCAATGTGATGTTTTTCTCAGCGAGCACTTGATGGTGTCCCTGGTTTTTAAAAGGCAAGAGGAAAATTAGGGTGCTCAAAATCTGCAATTAAAGTGATGCTCGAGACTCCCAACTGATGCCATTCAGAGTTCAGTTCAGGGTTGTTGTTGCCTTGACTTTCTTCAACTCAACAACGCACCTGCACACTTATCAGCGAGCATTTAGGTGCTGTTTGTGCAATGGCCTCTAGATGGCACTGTACAGCTTCAGCTCACGGGACTGCCACGGGAAGGACTGTTTGTTCGCCCTGTTGGGATGCAGTGACTCGCCAGGAAAAGACAAAAAAAATGCCTTTTCCATTACTTTCCCCGGCTGCCGTCTTAAACCCACACCATTCAACTGAGTAAATTTCTGCTGTCAACACAGTGCCAAGGCCCATGTCAGGTTTTCATGGGCTTCCTGCAATATGAAGCACTATTTCCAAATGTAACTGCAGCTGGTTTATCTAACAAGACTGTAGGCTATGAGAAGATTAATGTCGTATGAACCTTCACATAAATGATGTATGTTCACCTATCACAGTGTTTGCTATTCAAGTTTAGCCAATAATTATTCATCTTCATGTTATTTGTCATGGGGCCATGGTTTTAAGATGGCATGATTGGTCTATGGATTAACAACATCTACATGTATCTCCATGTATGTAAATCAGGACAAGTCTGCATAAATGGTCCTAAATCATGGTAACATAGAATGGATTGTATATCACCATGTATTCACCCTCCTCATCTGTATGTATGTGAACTCCAGCAGTTCACTAAAACCACATAACAATTTTAGTACAACAATCTCTCATACTCTGGAGAGAAAAATATATATAATTTCTGTCTCAAAAGCCTCTAAATGTTTTGCTCCATTTGACCTGCACAGAAAACATGCTTTTGCATGACAGTGAAAGATATTTCGAACATGCCCTTTGTGTGCATAATTCACAGTCAATTTATTCCCACATGGCAGGAAGGTTAAAACAATTACAGATCAATCCAGAGAGCAGCGCTGCGTCTCAAGTGCCCTCACTGAGAGAACCCTGGTCAACGAGTGGCCAGAGAGTGCGGCACACTGGAGAAGGAAATCACTTCCCACCGACTCAATATGCACTCTGGGGAGGACAGAATCCCCAAAACACAATTAAGGTGCATTCGCTAGATCGTGCTAAATCAGATATTTTTTGTTTGTTGTTGTTACATGCACAGTAGGCTAGTTGCTATGGATATGAATTACAGTAATAGAGATTGCTAAAACACGTGACCAAGATTATGGGTACGTTTGGCAGTTTACATTGGTTTACATCGGCATGGATTGCCGCGGATCCCCAAAATGCTTTGCGTTCACCAGTGGGAAAACGCCACGATGACGACACATTAGCAATCTTTATACAATGGCATGTCTGTGTATGGCATGCAATTGCAATCCACCATCACTGATCCAGTAAACATTAATCTAAAAAAAAAAAAACATATCATATTTCAATCAAAAGAAAACATAAAAACATACAATTCATGTTAAAAAAAAACAAACAAACAAAAAACACTTGAATTCACATAACATACTGTAAAGGCTGGTCTTCTTTCGTTGTGAGTTAGTCGTGGTCATCACCTCTCCGAGCTTGGCTGACTCGTGCAGTCGGGTCCGAGCTGCACAGGCAGAACCGGCGCTGGAGAGGAGAGCTGCTGATAAGGCGCCAGGCCTTTACACCTTGCCTTATCTCCCTTACACACTCCTTGCTCAAAGAGATTTGTCCAGCCATGTTGGAAAGCACTGAAAATGATATTGTTCGTTTTTTTTCCTCCTCCTTCGTCTTTTTCTTCTTTAATTACTGCAATATCTCTTTGATACCAGGACGCCAGGAGGAGCCACGGGGGCAGAGAACTGAGGCTTTGTGACTCCGGGGACGCCGGGGGAAAATGCACCTGTGCCATGTTAACATCCGCCCCTCCTTTCGAACCTTTGCGTCAAAGGACAAAGGCAGGTTGGTTAAAGGACTTGTCATGTGCTTGCATTCCACATGGCTCAAATCCCAACGTGAGACTCACACATTATTTCTGCCTCCATTCAAATGCCTTAAATCCCCACAGTAAACAATGTTGCTTTAGTATTATTTGTGCAGGAAGAGTAATGATGGCATTGCGCACATTTTATGTGATTGTGTTGTGGACCATTAAGCCCCCAAAATAATTGAGTGCTCCAACCGATAAGATTTACAACATGATGGAGCTGCCATCCTGCAAATATGAGATGCTGAGTACGACCGAATGAATATGATCTGGAAAAAAGACTGTCATCAGTTTGTTTTCAAGCCAGCAACTCAGCGTTGAGGCGATCAAGCTGTGGGTCATTAACATGAGAGTCCCTTTAGAATTCTTTCTCTTCAGTGATGGAAGTGCGTTCGTTTTTGGTAAAAAAAAAAAACAGAATAGCATTATGTGCAATGGAAAATGGTGCCGAGGGAGATCTTTTCAAGCTCATCAGCAGAGGCTGGTTTGATAGATGCGACATTTCATGCCAGGGAAACAAAAATCGCACTCTCCTGCCTGCCGAAATCAGACACTTTGATTGGAACTGTTGGAATCAGATAATGCAAAAACCTTAGCAAGATGCACCGAAACCAAAGTATGTGATCACAGGGCCAGAGATAATTCCTTTTCCTGCTTCCTGAGTCCAGACTTTTGTTGGCTGCTGTAAGTAATTGTTTAATGAGCCAAAGCAGATTAGGGCAGATTCAGAGTTCTTATCTGCATACATCCTTTTTGTGGAGAGACCCACAACACGGCTCTAAATGCCATTTTGACTTAGCCTCTGTGCCAGTCGCATCCCAGCTGCCTCAGATAGAGAACCGATAACCAACCTCCACCCTCACACCAGTGTTGGCGTTTCCTTTAGTTTTTTTTCTTTCTCCCCCGTCTGTCCGGATGTCCACACTGAGAGACTACTGAGTGACATAGGACATCAGACCTAACAAGAAAGTCTCAGGAGCAGCAGGGGTGAACCAGAGGGTAAATACGCAATCGTGAGGGCTCACATGAAACAGGTCAGGCCTGAAAGGGTTGATACCAGGCCACCTCATGCCACCGCTCTCTCCCAGCCTTGTGGCAGTTT
The DNA here is from genome assembly GCF_017589495.1 of Alosa alosa. Taxonomy (NCBI): domain Eukaryota; kingdom Metazoa; phylum Chordata; class Actinopteri; order Clupeiformes; family Clupeidae; genus Alosa; species Alosa alosa. The sequence continues at coordinate 18,740,872 of NC_063201.1, forward strand.
CTGGTGATCTCAACCTCATTCCATCACTATAGGACTTACTATTTACTGAGACGACACCCCAGTGCATGGCAAGGGACTCTGCAAGACTATGAAGAGATACTTATCTTTTGTCTGCTGTGACTGATGCGTAATTGTATTGTGTGGTAAACTGCAAGTGTATAACAAATATAAAAAGTATGTAATTGCCATCAGTGATGTCAAGCAAGCTCTAATCAATTTGCAGTAGCTGTACTGAAGACATGTTATGGAGTAGTATCTTAATAATGAAGGGAGTGATTCAACTTTTCAACTTCACAAGCATACCCACCACCTCCAACACCCGCTTTGACAACCTCACAAACTGCATGCAATCTGGGAGCAACACAGAGATATATTTTATTCATCACTTAAACAGATGCACCGTCATTTATTGATGCTTATTACACGGCTCTTCAGAGTGCTGCAGAACGTTCCATTCACATGAATGGGCCTTCTCAACGTTCGGGCCTATGTTAAATCTACATAAAGCATTTAATCACCGCTGTCAATGGCAACGGGTTTTGTGCTTCTGATTAATGTCTTTCATATCACTACGCAAGGACTGGAACTTCATTCAAACGTGAAAGCAGACGGTTGATCAGCTGTGTTCTAAAGAATGTTTGATTCAAGTTCAAGAATGTTTGATTCAGCGTGTGTTGCAAACTATTTGTTTCTCAGCAAATGCCACGATGAACGGTAACAAATAGGCTAGGTTATGTAGGCTAAAGTCATATCGTGGGGAGTTTATTATTTCGTTTTGGCAAGTAGTCAGAATAGCGGGATAATGTATAGAACGCCGGTCATTACTGTGAAAATAAGTGCCTTCAGGGCGAATAAGACCCCGCGCCGCCGGGTCCGGGTCGGTTAAGTCGGGACTTATTTTCCCAGTAATGACCGGTGTTCTATACATTATCCCTTACATGTGTAAAATGGTGGATGTGTTTCAGAGTCGGTTTGACAAACTGCGTGTTTGTCTGCAGCGCTGCAGCGTCGACAGCCCCAACGGGGACAAGGGGGTGGGGCGGCAAGGATGGAAGGCAGCTTTTTGGATGAGAATCTTCCATGATGGTCACAGTGACAACAACAACCGAAGGTTAAAAACTTTGCCCCCAACACACACACACCCCACCCCACCCCCTGAAGGCAGCTAGCCTAGCTGTCAGTGATGTTGTGCCGAATGGCAAATGTCTTAGAGGGTAGGGGAGTGTCTGTCCTGATGATGGCGCTGCCTTGATCACTCACTCTGACTCCAGGCTTACCTCAGGGCTCCAGTGAGCCTCTTGGCTTCCAGCACAATGTCAACTCTGGAGGCAAGCTACTTCAAATCTGTCATTCAGTTTGGTCATTTACATTTTCAGATGTAGTTGAAAATGTGACAAACTATTTTTTTTCTTCTAGAGCCTCCACAAGTAAAGATTTACTCAAGCTTTATGATCGCTGGTGGTTAAGTGCTGGTGGAGAAGAGAGAAGGTGATTAAGTGAGGCATATCAGCTTCAGACTTTTACCACTATTGATCTACATTACAGCAAGGCAATCCAAAAAATATGGATGCAATTCTAAAGCATTACAAATCGCAAGTAAGGAGGTCAATAAATGTGCATGTGAAATTCTCATCACAGGGATAACTACACTCAACAACAGATGATTTGTATAGTGACAAAGGAAAAGTACATTGCCTCTATTGTGCTACCTGTTGTCTTTGTCACAGCTGAAAGAAACAGAGCTCTTAACTTGTCCAAAGCACCCATATCGATCCTTTTGCAACAATAATAATACACATTCATATCTCGAGAAAGCCTCTGTCACCCTCGCGACTCGATTATCATCACTCCGCTTTTTGTCTGATGTCTTTAGCTACGGGTAAGTGGCCGGCCCTCACTGCGGCCGATCGAGCCTCGCACCCCTCCTCCAATATTGCGAGTCACAGGACAGCTCTGGCGCTGGCCGATCACACTGGCTGGTGTGAATTGCTGTCCGCCGGTGGAAGACAAAACGAAGGCTAGGTGCTGATTTTCTTTCCCCTCATTGGCTTGGAGTCAAGGCCCGTGGTGGTATTGATCTGGTCTAATCAGCAGCCTTGTCACATTGCAACAAAGGCAAACCCAGTCGAGATGAAAGCAATTTAGTTCAGCATATGGAAGATGGCAAGCTAACACTTGTGATGCTGTTCTATTATCCCCTTTGAAAACAATGTTGTATCATCAGGGCCACACATCTCGTCTTCGCATCCTGACCACTTTTTTTCTTTTGTCTGTTTGAGTGTGTGTTTGGCTGACACTCCGCCACCTTCTCAGAGGAAATCAGCCTGGCCTGTCGACCATAGAACGTGGCAGCTTCTTCAAGTTGAAAGATTCAATATTAATAGATCTGCTGACAAGAAGACATCCCAGAGAATATTTCTGTCAGAGGAAATGGGAAAATGTATTTTTAGTGTCACCTTTGCACAGATGTACCACAGCACCATGAAGTTCAGTGCCACTGTGTGTATACTGAATACAATTAACCAGCTGATAAAGAATGGCTGTAAATAGACAGGAGAGAATAACTATCATGCACAACTATAATTCATTTTAGGTTAACGGATTAGTAAAGCTCTTAAATTCAATGCTATGAGCAATTATTCCATTAGCAGCCATCACACTTGAAGGTCTTTATCTTCTAGTTCTAGTGATAAGTCAGGTTCTGCTCACAGTCCAGGTGTATCACCCTGGGATGAAGTGTGGAGTTGCATTAGGTCATTAACCCCAGACTCCAATAACCATCATCTCCAGCATACACGTTCTCACGCTGCGCAGTGCTCACTCTGTGCTGTGTCCATTCAGTGTCTATTGCATTCAGCGTCGGTGGAGGATCACACTTGATCATTAAATGCGAGACGCTCAGGCAGCGTGATAATGAAGATGTGGCAATGGAGGAGTCGTCCCACTTAGCTTAGGCCCAATGAATATCAACTGCCGAGACCTATGGGTGAAAAGGAAATGGGGAGGAAAAAAAATGGCTGCTATTACCATTTAGATTGTGTACCAAGCCCGGAGGCCAGACAGAGGCACAAATAAATAATTGAATTTGCACTACCAACCCCCACACACACACACACACACACCCTCTCCGTCATAAGCAAGATTTGTCGGGAGATGTTCATTTCCTTCTCCCCCTGTTCACCGCGGCTGTTCTTCTCACAAGTAGGTTGTCATATTTGCCGAGGCCACTGCTTCAGCCTTGTGGGCAGCTTAAGTAATGATTAGGAGTCAATGCTCAGGCTAAACAGGCTAAGCTCCCACACTGTGCCAGCCATACAGCCCTCCTCCACCTCCTCATACTCCTCTGTGCCTTTTTTCATCCCAAATGAAGAGGGCTTGTACAATCAGCGGCTCCTCTTCAGTGTCCCCCTCCCGAAAGACAAGAGGTCTCCTGAGAGGGCAGTTCTGCAATCAGCCATGGAAGTGAGAGCCACGCAACCCTCTTTTTAGGCGGCCAGGTGACACTCTGGACACAGTTTTATTCAGACAATGCGGCGACACGAGGATGTGCGATGTGCCTGCTGATAGCAGCAATGTGTTTGTGGACATCCGTGACAACACTGGGGAGCATAACCTGACCAAGGATGTGAGTGAAATAGACTAGAAATAGGAGTGCTTTTGGGTCACTTTGGGTCACTAGAAGAGCAAGGCACTGACTAAACCAAGGTCAAGGATTTCAATCTGAACTTTAAAATAAACTTGACTTGATTAGACACACCTTAGTCTGCAATAACAAGTGTTTGTTTAATGAATATGTGAGAATGTGACTAAGACATCTACATAATCTTTAATTGAAACACTTTATCTTTACCTTTTAATGCCCAGTGATTTGTGAAGGTCATGTGACAATGATCATTAATATGCCATTGCAATTTTCAAAATGCAGACCCCATTACATCTTGTGTCACATGTTACCCAGCTTGGTTACACTTTACTTGACAGTATCGACATAAGAGTGGCATGACACTGTCATGAACGTGTCATAAACAAATCATAAACGTTTATGACATAATGCTTCTGTCATTAAGTGTCATTCGGTTTTGTCATAACAAGTTAGGGTTAGGATTAGATTTTAGGGTTAGGGTTGGAGTTAGGATTAGGGTTAGGGTTCATGTGTCATGACAGTGTCATGTCACTCTTATGTCGATACTGTCAAGTAAAGTGTTACCTTAAGCTGTTATAGCATCACACTATCATAGAATTTCCTATATTATAGTTGTAGTATATTATAACTATAAGATAATATAACCATAATAATATGACCTATAACCCGTTCATATCTAGACACTAACTGCACAATCTACTTAAAACAGTGAATGACATCTGTCACAATAAGATTATGACATAGTTAAGTTGAGCTTTGACACAGGTCACCAGGAAATTACAAGTAGCACGTAAACACAGAATGCTCTGCTTACCTGAGAAGTTGTGTTTAAGCTCACAGTTTAAGTGCTCACAGTTGTGTGAGTCACCTCGGCAACGGCAGCTTTGCATAAAGAGTACGAACAAAAGAGAAAATCATTAGTAATGATGGCAAACAAGCATCGTAGTGTACCACAGGGCATAAATACAATGGAGACACCTTGGAGCTTGTAACTTGAAACTTTTATTTGCTTATTTTTTTAATTCCAAATATCAAAGATCAGAGTGTATTGATTTCCACACAGCTGCCTAATTGCTCCTTAAGGTATTGATTGGAGCAACGCCAGAATACATTATGGAAAGTTCAAACTCTAAAACATAAACTGAAGCAAGCTAATGAATTCTATGTTGGTGTGCTAAGCACTGGGTAAGCACTAAGAACGGTACAACACAATGTATCAGCCATAGCTCCATAGAGTCATTGAGCTACAGAAACCCAACACAGGTGTTCATGTTGTGATGTGATAAGCTAGCCTGGCTAACACCAATCTAATGGAAACATTAGTGAATTATGCTGTACTGTATCTCCCTGAAAGAAGATCTAGGTGGGTTTGGCCAGGTTAGTGATAAGTAACATATGCCATTCCTCCATGACAATTTATTTGGTTAAACCTCCTCATACATTAATGGTAAGGAAAATGTGTGTGTATGGTTTTGGGAGCAGACACACATCTCTTAAAGAAGGAAGGAGAAAGCAATTGAAATGATATTACCAGTGATTCCTCGGCTGCACCCTTCCCTTAATGGAGGGAATCAGAGCAAGATACACCTATCCTAATGGCACTGCAAACAAACAAACAGTCAGAGCAGAACAGGAAGCAAGGTAACACTGTCTCTTCATCAACATCATCAGCCACACACACACACACACACACACACACACATCCTCATCCTGAAAACATGGCTCTGTGTTTGTGTGGATCTGCCTGCTGTATTCAGTACACTATTATTAATATTGCTCCCCAGTGAACTTTTACCTGCTCTTTCCATTCATCTCACTCTACTCACCTACTCAAAATTGAGGACACCCTTTGTGTGTGTGTGTGTGTGTGTGTGTGTGTGTGTGTGTGTGTGTGTGTGTGCTGTATGTGTGTGTGTGTGTGTGTGTGTTGGGGGGAGATGGGCTCTGGTTTGTCAGGATAAAGACTTCACTGGCTTATTTTGCTCTCAACGCCTACCCTTTGCCTTCCAAAACGTGTGTACTCTCTGTTCCCATGGGAACCGAATCACCTTGGGCTTGGGGTGCAGAGGGCAAACAAAGGCCGCAGTCGCTGTGAAATAATAATGTCAGGTGAAATGGAGGGCTCGCTTTTTTGCATGGGATTCACACGGTGGCACAGAGACACACGTGGACAGAGGATAATGCGAGGCGACAACATCACCCATCTAAAAACAGGCATGGCAGCAGCATGTGGGGTGATGGCGCTGGGAAGCAAGTGTTAGGTGGAGGGCAGCCTACTAATCCTCTCAAGGGGAATGAATTATGGGTGGATGTGCAGCATCTCACCCGTCTGACATTGAAGACATGAGTGGAGAACACTCGATAGAAATGTCATGGCTGCCAAAGAACTGCATGAGGAAAGAGATGCAAGAAATCAAAAATGCTCAAAGAAAAAATAAATTGGATCTGTGTTTTTTTCTAGTCAGTTGAGATTCATTTCGGTCAATTCTGTCAAAGCTGATACTAAGCCCAAAGGACTGAACCTACACACATGAGAAGCTCGCAACAAAGAATTTACTCAAAAGCAAAAACCAAAAGGCAGGAAAGGGATGGGGTCGAACTATATACAAATGATCGTTACACACATAATTGCTATCAGTAATATCAACACTGCTGCCAGCTTTTCCCAGTTGCTGGTCCAACACATAGCCAGACACTGGGGTAGATGGCATGTCTCTTTTCCAACTTTTCAAATGCGGTGAATTATACTGTATGTGTCTAGTTTAGTCTCTGAGTTAATGATTGACAAAGTGTTGAACAATTTATTCAACATATTCAACAGAAGTAAATCATATACAACGTTTTTAAGATCATTGCTGAAGCTGAAACTTGTGCATGAGTATGTTCCTGATATGATCTCCATGCCTCTCTCCTCAGATATGCCACAGCAGGAGTGGATGAGGCAGCTGGTGCAGAGACATCTGGGTTATTGGCCACTCACTGTCTCACTTCACTCTTATCATGTCTGACTAACCTCACCGCTGACACAGGCAGTCTTCATGGGATCCACACACACACACACACACACACACACACACAAACAAACATGCACACACACATACCACCTCCTATCTGATGGAAGGCAGCTGAGGCTCTTCTCAAATGTCACCCTCTCAAGCTGTGGCACAGACAGCAAGAGAGAGCGATAGAGGCAAATGCTACTTATTACTGTGTGTGTGTGTGGCAGATAGGGCACACATGTCATATTGTCATTTCTGTGGTGGATGGGCTGTTATTTCAGGAAAGAGTTGGACAGAAATGTGGAAATGATACAGCACCTGCAACATTTACTGAAATTCTGGCGCACATTTATGATTATATACAACCCCAAATCAGACGAAGTTGGGACGTTGTGTTGTGCAAATAAACAGAATGTGATTATATAGAAGTCTCGTAAACCCATATTTATCAGCAAAAAGCACAAAGACAACATAATGTTGAAAATGAAAATGTGGACTATTTCATGGAAAATATTAGCCTGGCGGGCCATCCTATATCATTGAAATGTATAGTCTGGAATCGACCCATTCACCTCGCTTAATCCAAGGGGCGGGCAGAGAATTGTCTTTCAAACCTAGGCATGCAATAGGCCAGCACTGCGACCATATCCGTATCCGGTTGGCAAAACAGCAAATACATCCTTCTTCGAAAGGAATGACTTAAGTGTATCGTGTTGCTCAACTTTCAAAGAAAAGCACAAGTTCAACTCCTCCAAAGTTGACGCCAACGCCGATTCAAATAACCGCTCTTCGTTCGCCATAGCCACCTTCCTTGTTGTTCACCGTCGTAGGACTGTCATCATCCTGTCCGCCTTAAGACGCTCTAACAAAATAGAGCGCTGTGATTGGATGACGTCCACGGCGTCAGCCAATAGAAATTCCTATGGTTTGATACTAGACGTACAGGCTGAGCAAATTAATTTGCCGCCGCTAGGGTGCGTCTAGATTTCTAGGCTAGGAAATATATGTTCATTTTGAATTTGATGCCAGTGTAAGCTTGAGTAATTACTACAATTCCTGAATATGTATAAAGAATTAATATCTTAAGGAATAAGTTAGAAAATATAAGGATTAAATATCCAGAATTAAATTAAATCTCTTTCGTGTCTATAAAGTGAGGAATACACCTGTAGACGAACCCAGGAGTCAGGATTTAGTTTACACCAGCAACATGTTTCAAAAAAAGTTGGGACAGGGAATGTTTACCACTGTGCTGCTTCACCTCCTCATTAACCTGTTGAGTACGATCACAAATATGTGATTAGAACGTTTTCGAAAAAGGTTCTATACCATGACGCAACAATTACCCTCAGGGACTTTTCTGCCATTAAAGGAGCGATTTGTAGGATTGTTACCAAACGTTCTGTAGGCCAAAATCAAAACTCTGGTGAACGTTCTCAAGACTACCAGACGCGAGCCTCTTCTGGGTTGCCAGATGTAATGAAGACTTAACTAACGTTAGTTGACCTGCAGCTAATCTGAGTACCCAGAAGTTCGCATCATGCTGAATGAACCTGCAGCTTCTTTAACGTTTCTTCAACCATGACCCAGCTACACATTACGGAAACAGTGAAAACAAAAAATACCTCTCTAACCAACATAACATATTTAGCTGAAGTTAGAGATGCAGATGAAGTTTAGGCTACCTGTCGTGGAGAAATATGGCCAGCTCTGCGTCAGACTTGATATTCTTCATTTGACGAAGACGTCGCCATCTCAGGAAGCTCCTCCGATATCCACTTAATTTGTTTCTTGTTTTAATTTTGGAAATTTGCCTGCCCCTTGTAGGCGTTCATGACTACAACTGACAGCAAGTTGACAGTTGGCCTTTGCTAATTTGGCAACACAAATAGGAGGACAGCCAGCCCATTATTAATATGCTATTCTAGAATTAATCGTTCAAAACATAAACAAAAATTCCAAGAGATTCCACCCCGTAACTCATTTTTTTTTTTTTTTTTACGGGTTTCACGGGTTATAGTAATGTTGTCAAATAAGCCATTACTTCAATTCATCGTGTTTCCTTACTCTGTGACAACATATGGTGATCATTTTTGGAATGGTTACAATTTATGTAAGGGATAATGCCCGACGAGGTGTCCATTATCAGAAATAAATGGATGACGCAGAGGCGTGAACCGTCCGACGCGAAGCGGAGCATTTATTTCTGATAATGGACGCATCGAAGGGCATTATCCCATTTATACCATGGTCACTTACGAAATAAATAAATATGAAATCAATTATTAATACTAAATGAGTTTTAGAGCTAAAATCATTAGTTTTTTCAGCTGTTTATCGCAACGCTGTGGAATGTTGTCACAGCTGAGCGGACTAACTCAGGCGTTGTCAAGCAACGTCATAATAATTTTATAGGTGTAGTATATCACTTTTTAAACGACACCCTTTTCAACCTAGACCATGGTATAATTTCCATTATTACAAGGCTCTTCACAAGGCAAGTAGAACACTCCATTGGCTTGAATGGGATTTCCCAAAGTTCTATGAAAAAATATTTTCATGTAATTACCGCTGCAAACATATAATTACCGCTGTCAATGGCAACGGGTTTTGTGCTTCTGATACGTCTTTCATATCACTACGCAAGGACTGGAACTTCATTCAAAAGTGAAAGCAGACGGTTGATCAGCTGTGTTCTAAAGAATGTTTGATTCAAGTTCAGCGTGTGTTGTTGCGAACTATTTGTTTCTCAGCCAATGCCACGAAGTCCCTTCAGGGCGGAACAAGTCTGGTTATCCCTGTCGGGACTTATTTTCCTAATAATGACCGGCGTTCTATACATTATCCTTTATTTATTTCCTACATAGGCCTACTGGTCCTTTAAACAATTTTAAGAACACTGAAACTATAGAACGTTCGCGTAGAATTCTAGAAGGAGCCAGGAAAATAATTCACTCTCTGGGGAATGGCATTGTCTTAAAGAATTCACTCCTCAACAGGTTAACAATATTATGTAAATGTTTAGGAACTGAGGAGACCAGTTTTTTAAGAATGAAATGTTGTCCCATTACTCCCCGATATAGGATTTCAGTTGCTCCACAATATGAGGTATTCTTAGTCATGTTTTTCATTTTCATTATGCACCTAATTTGACAAATCTGGAGTGCAGACAGGCCATTTTAGCACCTGGACTCTTCCTCTATGGAGAAATACTGTTTAAATATGTGCAAAAATCATTTTGGCATTGTTTTCTTGAAATATTCGAGGTCTTTCCTGGAAAAGACATTGCCTGGATGGCAGTATACTGTATGTTGCTCAAAACCTGTACATCATTCAGAATTGATTGTGCCTTGTGCAAGAGTTCAAAGGTCCATGAAATCCTCAAATATAGGGCTTCTGCATGTGCCGCGCTCACGGCTCAAACAGAGGGGTGATAGAGCTTTTGCAGTTGCTGCTCCACGTCTGTGGAACCAGCTCCCCATGGATATTATCTGCCCACTCCATTTCTGCCTTCTAATCCAGGCTAAAACCCCACTTTTACTCCCTGGCCTTCCTTGTTCCCTAACCCTGTACTCCTGCTTATCCTCTGTATTGTGTGCCCTGATATTGAAGGATTCCTTATGACTATTGGTCCAATGTATTTTTCTGTATTATTTGTCTTTTTAGTTATCCACAGCACTTTGGTCAGTTTATGCTGTGTTACTGTAAACCCTAATTCGTTCAATAAACATAAAATTTTCGAGGTAACACGTTGCCCTAAATATTTTATGTTATGTATTGTTCAATAAATGAACAAATTTACGTCAAGTGTACGACATGTGCCAAATAGTAATGCATGATGAATTTTAGTACAATAAACTAGTTTTGCATGTTACAACAACGTAAACTTGCGATGAAAGAATACCTTCAATGTATGTTTATGTAACTTATACATACTTACTATTTTAACTTGAACTTTTAGTTAAGTGAGCATAAAATGTATTTTTAATTTAATTAGATTAATTTAATCATTAGACATTTCTTATAGTTAAATGTGTTTTAGGCTGCTTAAGCTATGAAAGTAAAAGAAACAGTTTTTATTCAGAACACTTGAGTGTTTATTCAATTGTTACTCAACTCCACAATCTTTTTCGGAGTTCAAAATACATCAAAATCACAGAGAATAGAAATACAAGCTCTATAGAAACTCTACATACACACACAGATGTAGAATACACCATCAATACAATTTCAAGAACACACTATATATACTGTATATATACCTTTCCCAAAGTGGCAAAAGGCAAAATGGGCCAGACCCCACACACATCCACAAAGGAATTATATTACAGCTCAGAGCATACTATGATAAGTAATACATAATCAAAATGCACCTTTATGCAAAAAATGAACATTTTCAGCCGGGGCAGCCGTGGCCCACTGGTTAGCACTCTGGACTTGTAACCGGAGGGTTGCCGGTTCGAGCCCCGACCTGTGGGCTGCTGGCTGAAGTGCCCTTGAGCAAGGCACCTAACCCCTCATTGCTCCCCGAGCCGTTGAAGCAGGCAGCTCACTGCACCAGGATTAGTGTGTGCTTCACCTCACTGTGTGTTCACTGTGTGCTGTTTGTGTTTCACTAATTCACCGATTGGGTTAAATGCAGAGACCAAATTTCCCTCACGGGATCAAAAAAGTATATATACAAGGCAGTCAAAAAGTACCACTCTCAAACACTGGATAGGTGTACACACAAACACTGAAGAAGTGCACACACACAAACACTGAGGTATTATTATAAACATTAACATCCACCACAATATACCACCCTGCAAACACCTGGGTACACAATATAATTGCTCTCTCCCCATCTCACTCATATTCACTCAGACACACTCACTCACATTCACACTTTACAGCTGATTTGTCAGTGTTAATACTTTCCTTTTTAGCATCCCCACAATACCAGCCTGCAAACAGCTAGGTACACAATACAACTGCTCTATCCCCGTCTCCCACACTCACTCTCACACACACTTGGAGTCCCCTCCAAGACGATTCCTACAGAAGATGGAGTCAGAGGATGCGGTGCTATGTCTTCCTCAGTGAAGCAGAGGATTCCTGTTCCAATGTGTCTGTATACGCCCTCGTCATTAGTGACCTAAACATAACACACACACACACACACACACACACACATATATATTTAATTAGAAATACAGCACATTGTTATTACTTTTAAAACCTAACCAAGTACAAATTACATCATAATTGGGCATTGTACATTGACATTACCAAATACATATTCAGACTGGAAATACCAAAAGGTCCAGATTGAAAATTGTGACCAGCCACCCTTGTGGTCATGTTGGGCTTGTAGGTAGTAAGGAAAATCAGAGCACATAGTAACATATTTGAGTACTGACTTGAGATTATAAAGTGAAATTAAACCTGGATTACATAAGGGTGGGATGCTGATTTCACATTTTATATTATAATATAAATTGTAATTTTGTGTCCCATTAGGATGAACCACAAATGTCTTACAGCAAATTAACTCACTCTTCATGGCATTATTGGCCTTAGTTATATATCTAACAACTGAAGAATTATACTTCAGTGATACTACTTACAAAGCAAGTCTTGAAGAAATCAGCTGAGTTGTCATCAAAGAGTATTGGAAGCCCTCTCAGAACAAGGCATCTGATGTCAGCAGTGTCCGATGTCTGGTTTGCAGTGAAAGCAGAGACATTAGAGACATTAACACAGTAACATTAGAGACAGTGACATTGCAGACAGCTATCATTCAAGACATCCATACACCAAAATCAGTAGTATCACTTAATCTTACAAACCTTTGTTTGGCGCAACAGATCATCCAGAAGTTGTCCCTTTAGACCTCTCTTTGACCTGATGATTTCAACAAGTTTAGGGCAAAGACGATCCAGAGACTCAGAGAAATCCTGTTTCAGGTTTTCCCCTACCACTCTGCTGAATTCCTGGGAGACCTGAAACAGAGACAGAAATAAATCATGTTTATCAAGACACTGTGAACAATCATTTATGTAGTTCGCTTGACACTTCATATTACATCTATTACATACTATACATTTACTCTGTATTTTGTTTATTGTCATGTACTCATAAAAGGAATTGGTGATGAAATGATGGAGGGGGATGTAGCCTACCTGTGTGTGTGTGTGTGTGGGGGGGGGGGCGAGGGCATACCTGTGTGTATGTGAGGGTGGGTGTGTGTAGGTGGGTGACATCAAAGGCTACAGTACTATTATGTTAACTTCACATGGCTGCATTATATTAGACTTTTACAGACATTAACAGACAATCAAACCTTACCTGATTTTCAACAAAGAGTGCTGGCCAATGCTGTATTATCTGGCTCACAGGAGGCTTGTCCATTACAACCTCCTTTCTTCTAAGAGACAACGTGAAGGGCAGATTGCTGTGATCGACCTGGCAAATGAAACCGGGACATGCGAGTCCTAAGCCTGCCAAAGGACTTAAACGTGCACAAACACAGGACAACGAGTTCACTTGTAGTACAGCTACCATGCTACAGTCTGTTACTTAATGCTTTAATATTTGTCCTCTCTTATCGCAATTAAATGCGTGATACTTGCATTTCCAGTTTATGTTCCTTTCTTTATTTTAATGTTGCTGCATAATTTAGCATGTCGTTAGAAAGACAGAACGTTATGTAAGGGATAACGACCACCGAGTTGTCCTGTTATGCGGGCGAGGGGCAAAGAACTCCCCGACGCGCAGCGGAGTTGCCTCCACCCAAGTCCATTAATAGGCTACCGTTTAACTGGACACACCTAGAAGGCCGTTATACCGCTTATCCCCCGGTTGCCACTGTAAAGCCATGCCTTTATAGCGCGCGGTTCCGTTTAAAAAGAAGCCCACTAATTATTCAGCTTGTTGTAGCAGCTACAACTTTCATTGATAGCAGTTAGCTTGTTTACAGTTGATTCCTTTGTTGCAAAGCCTTCCTCCAGACTCAACCGTTGTACTATGGTTGTTATAATTACCATTCATAAGCATTGATATGGAACAGCGATAGTAGGTTAAAGATGAACTGAACTGAAAGAATCAACATTGATAATGTGTTGATTATGACAATTAAAAATAAATGACACAAAAAAAAATAATTTAAAAAAATCAATACGTAGCCTTTTTTAAGCAACACCAAAATTGCATTTGTTAGTATTAGAACGCTGCCAGTTTCAATGATGTCACTGGCATGGTAGGACCTGAGAAGTTCTATAGGCAACAGCTGCAGCATATTATGTATACACGAAAATTAGTCATTTTAATGGCATGGGTTACAAATTTGAGCCTGTGAGGGACAGGCCTGTAGTGTCTTGACTACCACTAGATGGGTTTCAGGCTCCAGCTCAACCTTCAGTAGGATCATTTGGGTGAAAATGACTGTGTGGGCGCTGCCGGAGCATGGACACTGGAATCTATCTGTTGCAAAGCAGTGGCGAAACGTAGGGAAAATGTTCAAGGAAGCCAAAGTTACAGGAAAAATATGTTTATTTATGTATGTGTTTATTTCGGGGGGTATACATTTTGTGCAATGTACAACTACTGTAGACCTAGCCTACAGGTCATGTAGAAAACTGGACGAGGGGCGCTTGAGACAGCAACACGCACGCTGTCTCTCTGTCTCCCTCCATCCCTCACACACACACATTGCCTACTGTACATCCTCCACACAACTGCATACTCACTCACCACCACTACTACATTAGGCCTATGCGAAGGCTACGGTGCATATACAAATAAGCTATATAACACACATTGTCACGTCAATGTAGGCTAACGCAGTATGGACTACTGGCACTCGTAACAGCAACTCACAAGGGCTCTCTCTCTCCCCCTCCGAAACTGTTAAAAACTTCGTTACCCCAAGTTAACCCCAGATACACGGAGGATACACGAGTTTGCCGTTTATTTCTAGGCTAACCTTAGTGGAGAGTGTGCAGATTTTTACCTTGTGGATGTTGATATTGCACGAGTCTCTTGGATAGCAGCACTGCGAGTTAAACTCCCTCGCATCAACAATCTGCCCTGAGACGGTGAAAAACTGGCTTCAGGGTGAGTAGAAAGGGACATTGGATTCTGTTTACAGACCCGCTGTGGTTTAGTTACCAGCTAGTAAAAGCATTATTATCGATCTGTGATATCGCCGAGTCATGGTTTATACTCTCTATGGTCGGAGTGCTAGCTTGTGGAGTTTGACATAAGAGTGTTTCCAAGGTGTTTAGCTGCTAGCCCTTTCCTAGGTTGGATCGTATGGTAGCCTATCTAACACTGGACCTCATTTGAGGCTACTTCAGATATTATTCCAAAGGGGACAGATAGGCTACTGCACTTAAAACTTTAAACCATTGAACGAATCTTCCCGACTTTGTAATTGCGACCAGTGACTGCATTGGTGAACGAAGGTCGAAGTTGAAACTTAGACTCCATGGCACATGGGCTCCCCTTCTATGAATTGAAAAAAAGACTACAAGCTGCCCCACCGAAGTTTGCGATAAAGTAAGCAAGAAAAGGGTTTTTAAGTCAGGATATGGCAAGTCAATGGCATTTATTCGTCCAAAGTTACAGACCAGTTTCCATAGTGCACATCTTATCAATAGTTTGAATGTCGTGTGTGTTTCTGCTCATTGACAAAATAGCGTTCAGTATGATTCACCCTGTTAAAGTGTTCGCCTTTGTTTCACTAGCTTGGTTTCATTTTGTATGAGATTTTGTGATGTAGGCTAGCCTGATAAATGGCTTATGGCCAATATGTAACTCAGCTAGGCCTAATGTTAGTTTCCTCAGCCATGTCAACTAGCCTCAGACTCATTATCTGCTATGGCTGCTAGTGCTAGTGCAGAGTAGCTTGCCATGCCAGTGACGTAGCCGAACGTACAACAACACCCGCATTTTAATAAATTCAGCCATTTTAATCATTGTACCAATGAGAAGAAATAAAATACATCTGTTATATCACCTTTACTTCAAATTCCAGTTCAGTTCATCTTTAAGTTAGCATGTTCACTCGTAGGCCTATGTAATAGCTAATGTAAAATGGCGATTGAACTTATGGCGAATGAACTTATTTACAGTTAGCAGCTATTGGCTAAACTGCTACTTAGCGGAGGCTATCTAATGGCAAACTTGATGTTGGTAATCGGATAACAAGATAAGAAACAAAGGGGGGGAAATACCTTGGCTTTTTTCTGTCTTGCTCCAATTTTAAGCAGTCTGTGTCTTGCTCGGAACCGTCCGTGACTTCTATCTCTGTCGTGTGCGGGAAATCCCTGGGTTTGGGAGTGGAAAAAAGTGCATTTTGGCGGAATCCAATCAAATCTTCTTTCCTGAGCCACCTGTTGCTGAGAATGTTGATACAACTGAAAGATCCCAGTTGATTCTACAAATTCATGAAAACCATTCTTCTCACTCAAAATTGGCGTGTAATATGTGGGATATTCTGAAATCTGTGTGCAATGTACAACTTTTTATAGGTTCAAACAAAATGTGGGATTACAGTGATGTGCTTCATAAATTGAATTTACTCACTTACTTACATTTTAGGCCCAGATAAGACGGTGGTATTTTCTGCATCATGTCTCAATAAAATTTTGGCTCTTTTGGCTGATACAATTTTGGCTGCAGTTTTTAAATTGAGTATCAAACTGTGCACATAGACAATACTTATCAGAGGTTTTCCTGAGCCCATACAATGACAGGTTTGGAAACAGGTCTGGTGTTGATGCAGTGTCATCTGAGGTCCAAAAGACTACGGCCATCCAATTTGTTTTTCAACTCTTTCCCTTGTTTGCAAAGATTTCTCTGAATGTTTTAATAATATTATGTCCTGTAGATCAGTGGTTTTCAAAGTGGGGGCCGCGATGGGGTGCCAGGGGGGCCTCAGCAAGTTGGAGGGAAAAATAAAAGCAACAAATAAATACATTTGAAAATGTTTTAAATATACCTATTACTATGAGAATTGTTATACAATGCCATTATAATAATGTGACGCATATCTGAACATTATATTTCCCATGATAATGAGACTTATATATAGATAAAATACTAGTAGAGTGATAGCTCTCATATGTAGCAGAAAGCCCCAAATACAATTTTTACACACTGTGCCCATCGCGAAGTGCTTGTGGCTAAAATAATTATTAGGATTAGCTTAATGTATTTTTACATTTGCCGTAGTATTGTCGATGGGTTTAATAACACATCAAGGGGGTCCTTGGCCAGAACCTAGTGGTATTTGGGGGGCCACATGTCGTGGAAAAGTTTGGGAACCTCTGCTGTAGATGACGAACTCCCAATATACTTCACAATTTCATGTTAAGAAGCATTAAAATTACATTGGTTCATCATTTGTGCACACAGGTTTATACAGAGTGATGAATACCCCTACATCATTACTTATAAGAGACCCTGCCTCCCTGGGATGCTCTTTTTTATACTCAATCGTGTTGCAGTTACCCTAATTAGTTGTGAAACATTCCTCCTTTTGTTTTCTTTATCACACATTTTCCAGCATTTTGTTACCCTGTCCCAACTTTTTTTGAAACATGTTGCTGGTATCAAATTCAAAATTAACATATATTTTCCATTAAATAGTCAAATTTGTCATTTTCAACATTTGATCCGTTGTCTGTGTCCTTTTCACAACTAATTATGAGTTTAAGAGATTTGCAGATTATTACATTCTGTTTTTATTCAGATTTTACACAACGTCCCAACTTTTTCTGTTTTGGGGTTGTATGAATGAAAGTGTCTGCTACAATATATAACTATACATTATAGTCAGTGATAATATGCTATCACAACCTGCCTCCAGATCCGTTTTTTTTTTCCTTCACATCACCGTGCTGTTTGTGTTTTACTTGTAAGTGAAGATTCTCTTTTATGTTCATACTTTGTCTTGTTTTGTCTGTTTCGTGCATTTGGTTCTAAAAGGAGAAAGTAAGATATATGATATCGTGACATCCATCATAAACTTATACAAACAAAACACCTGGGTTCTTTCAACTTGCTTATGTCTGCATTACAGTAAGTGGTGACTTGTGGCACTACAACAGGCATTTGAATTTAATAACGGAACACATTCTCAGAGAACTTTGAATGCGACCTGGCGTGTCTGAGCATGGGACCCTGAATATGGCCTCAGCAGCAGCTCCCATCAGTCACTGGAGATCGGCCAGCGAGGGTGCAACGTGAATCTCCATTTGTTGATCCGTAGTGATGTGTGAGCACTCTGTGCTCTCTCGCTCGCTCCCCCGGTTCCCTTGTTTGTGGAGTGTTGAACCTGGCAGAGCAGAAGAAGCCTAATGAAGCATCTGCTCCACTGCCTCAGGCCCGCGTGCAAGTACACTACTGTTGCCACTCAACAGCCTTCATGCACTACCATGCTAAACTACAGTAGTACATCTCACATCAAAAGGTAGTAAATCAATCTGTAGTAAACCACATCCAAAATAGCTGTGTGTGGTGAATGTGTGGGTCTGTGGCCAAATGTGCAAGTTTGATTGTGTGCCCATGTGAATATATGTGTATGTGTGAGCAGTGTTTGGAATAACGCGTAACAAAGTTATTTTTTCACTAACGGGGTAATCTAACGAATTACTTTTCCCGTTGTTGCAACGCCGTTAATGTTACTGGACGTTACATGCGGTGCGTTACTATGCATTAATTGAATAAACTGTGTAATCCCAACGCACCCCAGAGGAGGTGGGTTAATAACGACGTAAGCGATTATGATTGGCTAAGGCAGAGTCATGTTTCATGATCATGCCAATCAGAGCCAGTGTTTTTACACACTTGCCAGCACACGTGCCACACACACACGCAACAGCTAAAATAGAGATTCGACGAAACAGCAGAGGTCAGGAGCAATCCGAAAAGTTGCCATTTTCAAGGTGGAGATATAAGCACTACTTCAAATTCATCAAGGCAAGAACGCATGTAATACATTATGTCCAGGAGCTTAATACTTTGTCGACATCCGCTAGGCAACTCTAATTTAATGAAGCATCTCACACACGCATCTAAAGCTGGCCAAAAACACCGATACCTCCATCACAGATGATAGCTCGCCATCCACTAGCAAAGAAGGACTCGGAGCAAAGTCCTCCAAGCAGCTAGATCTTTCTGCCTCACAACAAAAACCTATGACACAGGCTGAAGTCAACCGTAGGTCTGTCGATGTGCAATATCTTGAATTTCCCTTGGGGATCAATAAAGTATCTATCTATCTATATATCTATCTATCTAATACATATCGAAAGTTATGTAGCCTACAAACACCTGTCTGTTCTACTCATTTCAACTGGCTGCTCAAAAAATCCAAATTCTATAGCAACTTTTTTTTTGTAACAGTAACGCAAATAGTTACTTTCCCTGGTAAAGGACCGTTCGGTATTTATGGAATGGAAAATAGGGGAGGGTAATGTCTTTTCATTCTTTGTTGAGGGGAGGATCACCCAACTTTTTTTAGTCTAGGAGGGAGGGTCACCCAACTTTTGTATTCATGAAAACAGCAAAATGTGATGGCCCTCGTACCTGGCCAAAGATGACAAGCGTGTATTCTTCATTAACGCTTATTGTAGCCTATAACGAGGCTTAACGTCCCAAAACAACTAGGCCTATCAATGATCATCAAATTTCTCTCTCATATTGCTCCTCATAACCACGGCACCCGGCCGAATCCCAGGACACGGCTCGGACCTCATAATAGGCTTGAGATATAGGCTAATTCCAAAAGGGACAGATAAGGCTAAGTTAAAACTTAAAAAGATTTATTACACGGCTCTTCAGAGTGCTGCAGAAAGTTCCATTCACATGAATGGGCCTTCCCAACGTTCGGGCCTATGTTAAATCTATATAAATCACCGGTGTCGTGTCGAGTTAGGCTCCTTTGTCGAGATGAGCTACCATAGCGTAAATCGATAGCACGGACATATCGAGTTGCGCTGCCTATCGAGCTGCGCTACTGTACGAAGTTACATACGTTAGTGCCTACGTAGCCTAGGCTACTGCTTTGCCTTCCTGCTTTTCTCCAATGACCATGGTGTTTGGAATTATTCGGGCTTTTCTAATTTAAGTTGTCTTACAAAGGCAGCACAGACACCTACGTTTCATGTTTGTTTTTATAAATTAAGGCGAGACACGGCAGGTGAAAAAAAAAAACAATTTACACATTTAGGTGTTTTTTTACAGAAGCGTAGGCTATTGCTGCCACACTAAAATAAATATCACCACGTAATTACGTGAAACGTTTCATGTTATAACAATATCTTTTTCACGTTTTAACATATTTATCTTATTAGCCTACATGAAATTATCACGTTATTTCAAGATTAGCCTACTAAACGAGGCCACGAGAGCTAATGCCTGGCATTTAAATGATAACTAGTAGTGTGTAGCATAACTCGACGGGTAGCCCAGTTCGACACGACACCGGCAAAGTATATAATCACCGCTGTCAATGGCAACGGGTTGATTAACGTCTTTCATATCCCTCCGCAAGAATTCCATTCGCTTATTGCAATGGAATTTCATTGAAAGGGAAACTAAGCTAGTAAGACCTAAAACTGTCAAGTTCTATCTGTGGCAAACTATTTATTTTGTCAGCGGAAGACACGAAACGGTAGCAAAATCATTTTTAAAGATTCGTTGTGTGTTCTCGTTTTGGCAAGTAGCCGTGTAATAAGCGGGATAATGTATTGTTCGCCGGTAATTATCAGAAAATAAGTCCCGACAGGGAGAACAGAACCCCGACGCGCAGCGGAGGGGTTTTGCTTCGACCTGAAGGGACAATACATTATCCCTTACTGAACAAACCTTCCCGATCTTTGAACTGACTGAACCTTACTGAACAAACCCTCCCGATCGCCCTTCTATGTATTGAAAAAGACTTTAGGCTACCTAAGATGGCCTATGATTTCATTGCTGAGTTTGCGGCAAGGTAGGCAAGAAAATGTTTTTGTTTTTTTTCTGAGTCAGGATATGGCGAGTCAATGCCATTTATTTGTCCAATGTTAGCCCACAGACCAGTTTCCATAGTGCACATCTTATCAATAGTTTGAATGTCATGTGTGTTTCTATTCATTGACAAATAACGTTCAGTGCTGTTCGCCTTTGTTACACTAGTTTGGTTTCATAATGTAGGCTACCCTATGATAAACGGCTTATGGCCAAATATGTGACTCAGCTAATGTTATAGGCTATACAAGTTCCCCTCTTAAAGGAGAATTCCGGTGTGATATTGACCTAAAGTGTATTGAAACATGATACCGAGTGTGAACGTATGTCTCATAGCCCATCTCGACTTGTCCCCTGCACTCCAAAAATCTGGCGCTTAGTTAGCCGATGCTACCAACAACTTTTTTCAGTAGTGGTGCTTCGGCATCGGGCTAGCCATGCAAATAAATCACTGTTTTACACCCATTTACGAGGCTCAATGTATCTCCACACTTCATTGGTAGACTTCCTAGGGCCCTGACATTTAAAACGAGACATTGAGAACTTTGAAAAAGCACTGGTAGTTTACTTACAAGACGATTTATACAGACAGTATCTTCAACCTAAGTTTAACGCTTGCAGCCATCTTGAATTTAGTCACGATAAGTCGAAAGCAACGAATGTAAGAATGAACAGGTATGATAAGGGATCAGATTCCAAAAAATAATTCAGTGGAAATGCATGGATTCCAGCAGCAACTGGATACACGCACCACTATAAAGTGTTGGTAAAGGGCCTCTAACTAGCATTTGGAGTCAGGGGGAGTTTGCACTAGGGGCCACACCGTATCATGTTCTCGATACACTTTAGGTCAAATATCACACCGAATTCTCCCTTAAAGACAAGCTGGTGCCCTGCAGCCTCCTCCTAAGACAGTGGGGAAAAAGTTAAAATAGGCTATGTGATAAACCCGGAAAAAGTTGACAGTTTCGGTCCCGGTGATTATTTGTGAAATTGTGCAAACTTTCAAGGAAGGAGTGGTAGCATGCAAGATCCCAAATTGACCCAGTAGGCCTATATCTCTTTGCCCTAAAAATAGGCTATCATTTGTGTGCGAAGCATGTTTCAATTAAGACAGTACACAAGCTATTTTTATTGTTGTAATATTGAATGATTTTCATGAATAAAGCGTTGAAAAATTATACGCACAATGCATACAGGATTACGCCTGGCGGCACCACTGTGTGTGTGTGTGTATTTGTGATTGTGCATGTGGAAGTGAATGGAGCATGCATGGGTGAAGAACATGTTTGTTCATGACTTTGTAGAACCTGTTCTAGGGTTTCATTGTTTCATGTTCTCATTCTCTTTCATATTCTCTCTTGAATAAAGCATTCAAAAGTATGTTTGAGTATGGGAGAGAGAGAGAGAGATCAGGTTGTCATTCTTTTCTTCAAGTTCTGTTGAATTTTTGTCCCTGTTGAGTGTGTGTCATATTATTTTAACATTCCAATGTGGAGATACATTACCCAACCAGTGCAGCATCTTGAATTACAAACACACGGATTAATGTGAAATATATCAGTCAGGGGGAAAAAATCAAAGTGAAATTGGGGTTTGCTGAAGCATGAATGTTCTGATACAGAAAAAATGATGGAGCGAGAGGCTTGGCATTACAAACAGGTGAGCTCTTCCACAGGGAGGCTGAAGGACATAAAGCAGCAGTAGTGTGCTGCTTTATCGCTTTTTTATTTATTTATTTTGTATGTCGAATCACTGAAACTGAAAATGATTCTCATTTTAGAATATGGCTCCCCCAAAATACAGCCGAATATCAAGTCAGTCAGTAGTCAACGTCAACCTGTAGCACAGGAATTAGAAGAGTGTGCCACAAGGTGATGTGTAAAATAGGGAGGTGATGGGTAATGTCAGCTGCTTCTATTTAAATTCAATATATTCATGGCTTCTAAATCTGACAAGGCAACCATTACTTATATGGCTGCCATTCCACAGAGACTAATGTGGAGTGGATTCTCTAAACCAGCCAAGCATTTGACATTGTAAAATAGCTAAGTGGAATTTATGCCACTTCATGGATACACATTTTTGACATTTAGATTTGATTCTTCGTAAACTACACTCAACACAGTCTGTAGACCTATAGTGATCACATCACACATTCAAAGATGCTCTGACCAAATTTTTAAATGAGTTTTTTTAAACCTTACAAACTACCTGTACCTTCACATACACTGTAAATTAATTTATTATTAGAGAGAGTGAATTAACATTTGGCTAACACTACATGTAAAATGAATGAAGAGAGGTTGACATCATCCACCTCGGCATGTGTAAATATTGCACAATGTGACTGACATTTTCAGTTATTCAGTTTGATAATGTGGACTTAGGAAATCCTCTCCAGTCCAGTGCTTTTTCAGTTTCAGACCCACTGGCACACCTTCGCCAGCCTCATTTGTAAATGTCACTTTGGTGAAAGTGATGGAAATAATTTGCAGTATTGTAAATAAGAGGGAGGCCCTGGAGGACTGTGGCAGGTTTGCTGCGTTGTCAACACAGTTATGCTCTCCGCATTGTCAATTCCTCAGGAAATAATTGAACTCTGATGTGGCGCTTCTCTTAGCCGAGATGAGGCCAAGAGGGAATTTCAAGCATATGGCATTTGGAAAGGATGAGCAAGGAGAGAGAGAGAGAGAGAGAGAGCATATGGCATTTGGAAAGGGTGAGCAAGGAGAGAGAGAGAGAGAGAGAGAGCGGAGAGAGAGAGAGGTCTATGCAATTAGATTATTCTGTTTATCTATTAGTCACATTGCAAATGCACAGCACTCACGCTAGGGAAAGATATTAAAAAAGACAGAAACAATGTGTAATTATTAGTTTTGTCTTCAGACAGGGTCCCCCAGCACTCACTCGGTGGGTATTCTTCCCTCGAAGACACGAATGGCTAGACCCCCACTCAGAATAATCAGTAGCAATCCACTGGGGGGGTGTGGGGATTTCATCATGGGAGGTGGTGCGGGAGGATGGGCCGGGGTTGAGGTCTTCACGCGTTACTGTATAATTATGGAAAAGTCGAGCCGGAGACAATGATGTCAGCACACCGTGTAATGCTGCTCTTCACCACGACCGCAAATCCCAGATGAGGCTCGCTCCACCGCAGAGGAGTCAAGCTACGGTGTTACAAACGCCCAGAACACACACACACACACACACCAACACACACACACACACACACACACACCTCTACCCATACTCCTCTCCTCATTAGTCCTTAATTCATAACTGGAATCTTTTATGCTGATGTTTTGCTCACTGACTTTTCCCTCTCTCTTTCTCACTCTCTCTCTCCCTCTACTGATTTCACGTTCCCATTTCCCAGTTCTGGCTGTACACATACAGTGTGTGTGTGTGTGTGTGTGTGTTTACATATCGTCCCCATGGAATTACACGGTTCTGAGTACTTCTGAGATATAGTGCTTCAAAGTTTTAGAATTCTATATTGATAAGTGGAACAAGGCTCTTTAGATATAATGTCCAAAAATGCTCACAACTTCAAGAAACACCTCAGCTCACCTTATTAAGTTACACTGCGATAGGGCATCTGATCCATGGCCTCCATGGAGCACACAGGCTGATTCCAGGCAGGGGATGGGAAATTACAAAGGAGCGTGGGTAAAGAAAGAGAGGGCGCCAGAAGACATTGTGACCTGAATGCAGAGGGGAGCTTTGTCTCCTCCACCACTAGTGGAGTTATAGAGGGGCAAGTGAAACAAAAAGACATTTGCTACAGTGTGTGTGTGTGTGCGTGTTTACATATCGTCCCCATGGAATTATACGGTTCTGAGTACTTCTGAGATATAGTGCTTCAAAGTTTTAGAATTCTATATCGATAAGTGGAACAAGGCTCTTTAGATATAATGTCCAAAAATGCTCACAACTTCAAGAAACACCTCAGCTCACCTTATTAAGTTATTACTGATTAAGAATATGTCAATACATACGTAACTCAATTTTGACAAAAATGGCAGATAGAATCTTATAATTGTAAGGGGATGATACTGTATGTGTACAAAAATCACATTTTATTCTTACTTTGTTCTACATACTCTTAGCCAGTAGTGTGTGTTGCAGTCTAACAATACAACAACGCAGAGAAACAAAGTCCATTACTGAACTATCTTGGGGTGCACTGCTATCAACAAACCTCAACAGCCTCAGGTCAGTCTCTGAAGCACAGGTTAGCTATCATGGGAAATCTGCTTAGTGTAGCCCAACTAAAAATATATGTGGACAGTGATTCAGTACGGTCTCCATGGAGAGGGGCTCCTAAAAGGCCAGAGGCCTCATCAGAGATGCAGAAGCCTGGGAGGATATCTGTGCCAATGGTCCCTGAGCTGCATAGCATTGGAAATGCACCACAGTACTCTCAGATGGTCCCAAACTCCCAATGGCTGTGGCAGGGCTGGGAGAGATGACCTTGAGATGATCGGATCTATATTTGGCACTCAATGTTTTATATTTATTTATTTTTTCTGCCTGGGTTGAGTTTATCTGGTTAATTTGATTAATACAAGAGCGACAAAACATTGGCATTGAGTTAAACAAAAGCAGAACATTGCCATTTATTCTTCATGTGCATTAACTCAGATGTGTAGTAAGGACGTGTGAATAGTGGAGAGAGAGGTGCGGAGAATAAAGACAGACAGAGACTGAGACAGATATTGCATCGTACTGTGACGTGGGTATCAAATGAACACACATGAACTGCTGATTTACGTTGTGTTTATTACCAGCAAGTGACATGTAAGAACAACTTGTGTTACATGCTTCAATTGTAAAGCACTTTGAGCTGCATTCTGTGTATGAAAGGCGCTATACAAATAAAGCTTATTATTATTATTATTATTATTATTCGTAACAACACTGCTGGAGCACAGGTTTTTTATGTGTGCGCACACAGAGCAGGAACGGGTCAGTGGTAGCGTAGCTGGGGCGGTTATTGTGTTATTAGTGTAGTGGTTAAGGAGCTGGGCTAGCATGCAGTAGCCAGAAAAGTTGTGAGTTAATTTCCCAGCTTCCACAAGTTGTGCCCTTGACAACTTACTTAACTAAGAACTTGACGTAGCTATACCCACCATCCAAACACTATGGGCTGTATTTTGGTGATCTAAAATGCATGGTCACTGGCGAATAGCTTAAACAAATTTCGGGGTTTTTCTAGTTCGCGAAGAACTACTGTACCTCCTCAAACTGTTTGTGAGTGTAAATGTTCGTCAAAAACTCAAGGCAAACAAAAACCTGTTTGCAAACGTTCGCTTATGTTTGCGAATTTGAACGCACCTCTGTTGTTCTAATGTTGTTAAAGTCTGTTTCTGTTACACGTTTGTGCTGAATACTGTTACTATCACTGTAAGTATGTTGTATGTGTTTTGCAGTGTGTAGAAAATGTCATACACACACACACACACACACACACTGTGAAAGCCACAGAAACCAAGTGTCTGAGTATTTTAAGATGTTTTCCAGTGACATTATTGGGTTTCGGAGTGAGAAAGAGTGTGTGTGTGTGTGTGTGTAAAAAAAAAAGTTGCAGTGACAGCATTTGGTTTGCTAATGAGATGTGCGGTGACACCTGAGGAGTGCTCCGGGCTGCAGGATTCCCGCTAAAAGACGCAGAGCGCTGCTCCTCAGAGCCCTCAGCTCCTAATGAGGCTTAATGGACAGGCGCGCTCATCCTTGGCCTTCTCTTTGCTCAGCTTTACAAGGAGGCTAATCCAGCACAGGGACCACTTAAAACAATACCACACATACACACACACGCAAGCACACACACACACACACAAGCAAATACACACTCACACACACACACATAGAGAGAGAGAGACACAGAAACATACACACACACAAACACATACACACATACACATTGACCCCTGAAGACACGGTAAATGAACAGAAGCAATTTACATGCTCTGGCTGCGTACCTTTTTTTAATTTATTTTTTTAAAGTTGGGGTATTTTGAGTGAGCTTCACGCCTTGCTGACTGTCTAATTAGTGACTGCCAATTATCTCCCCAAAGAGTTGCAGATGTTGGGAGGCATTAAACCTGGGGATCGAAGCTCTGACACAGCGTCTGAGAGCCTGTTAAGCGGAAATGTTAGCATGCACAGGTGTGCGTGTGTGTGTGTGTGTGTGTGTGCCTGCGCTGGTCAGGACTGTTTAGGTGAATGTGGAGGTAGAACACAAGTATCCCAAGGACTTTTCCTTTTCCAAGGTGTTTTCATGGCAGTTTGGGGCAGCCGTGGCCTACTGGTTAGTGCTTCGGAGGGTTGGCGTTTCGAACCCCGACCAGTAGGAATGGCTGAAGTGCCCTTGAGCAAGGCATCTAAACCCTCACTGCTCTCTGAGCGCCGTTGTTGCAGGCAGCTCACTGCGTCGGGATTAGTGTGCTTCACCTCACTGTGTTCACTGTGTGCTGAGTGTGTTTCACTAATTCACGGATTGGGATAAATGCAAAGACCAAATTTCCCTAACGGGATCAAAAGAGTATATCTACTTATACTTATTGTGGCATGGCTTCATGATTCAGGGAAGTCACTGTGTCAAGAAGGAGAAGCATGAATAATGATTTTGTTACATGACACAAACTGGTGAACATAGTAGACTAATAAACAAGACAAGACTAAACAAGAGACCAGTACCTCCCTCTGTAAAGGATCGAGCGACATAAAATTTGAGTAAACTGTCACTAACATGTTATTATACTATGTGTGCTAAAATAATTAACCATGGCAGTAAACATTTTAAAAAAATTACAGCCATTTCACCTTTTGAAATATGAAATGCTAAAGCAGCCTATATTAGAGCATTAGTGTTCATATGGCATCAGTATTCAGTAGGAAATACATCATACTGTCATACAAATCATTATAATAAAATCATACAAACAGATGTTGAACACGGCATACACAATAACACATTTCTTATTAATGGCGTTTACAAACGGAAGTTTGGGAGGAGCATGACAGAGTTTGCCACACCTCCTTCAATCAGACAGGTTATTTATTCGCAGTCTGCCTCCATCTGCTGAAGTTGCAGCATCGGCGTCACTCCGCTTGCAACCCACCACCTCCCCTTACGCCTCCCGTCTTCCATAGTTCAAGAATAAAGGGGTGTATGGCGGAATCCTGCATGACTCCTGCCTGCGCAGTTTACTCCTGCATGATCCCGCAAATCACTTCAGGACCCTGGCCAGAGACTTCGTCAAACATGCCTTTCTATTATGCTATTATATCTGTTTGCAAATTACGGAATGTGAACTAGTGAACAAAACATTAAACTTTTCTGCTGGCACTCTTGATGATGCTGATCTGTCAACACACTTCATTTTGACAGTTGCGTGTACAAGAAGTGTAGTCTGTTTTCCCTGCCCTGTAGACCTGTACTCACAGATGTCCACAGCTGCAGTGTGCTGCACAAAAGTGTTACTAACACTTTTCCATCGCTAGACAAAAGTAATAATAACGTGTGTCCATGACATTTTCTCCCTCGGCTGAAGCCAGCAGACGATCACAGAGCATGCTGTAATGTCAACTCAGACATCTGAAGGAGCTACGTGATGGGTGTTGGCAGCTGGCGGAGCTCAGTGTTTGTTTGTGACAGCAAGCTGAGTGACGGCTGACTGGCGAAACGCTTGAGAGCGTGCAGATGCACTGATTCTCTGGAGCTGATAACAAGCGAATTTAAGGATGAGAGGAGAGAATAAAGGTCTTTGAAGGCCTTTTTTTCTGAGGTCTCCAAAAAGAGCTGTGTATTCATTACCATGCCATGAACTAGTATTTCGAGCACATGCAGTATACCTGACGCACAAACAATGAGACAAAAGGTACAAAAAATACGAAACAGTAGAAATAAGTAGAAAAAAGTTACAGTAGTGCTATCACATTAGAATGAGTGTAGGAACCAATGAGTCTTCCGCTTGTATACATGAAAATACACATACTTACACACAAACAAACACACACACACACACACACAAGCAACAATGAAACAACAAAACACATGTGTGCAGCCTTCTTAATGCTGAGTGATCCTTTCCCCCCTAGTAAGAGGCAGGCTCTTTAAAAGATGCATGAAACAAGGCAGCCCTGCACCCAGCCCTGAGACAGATGGAGATGGAGAACTCTGGGGCAAGTTTTAAGGCAGTGTGTGTGTGAGAGAGAGAGAGAGAGAGAGAGTGTGTGTGTTTGTGTGTATGTGAGTTTTAAGGCAGTGTGTGTGTGTCTGTGTGTGTGTGAGAGAGAGAGTTTTAAGGCTATTAGTCCTGTCATCCCAATGTAATGTGAGATGTGAGGAGATCGGCCAAAAGCACCGCAAACTAGGCCAGCCACAGACACGGGGAAGTTGGCGTTGGACTTTTCAAAGCACTTTACACTTTACACCATCCTCTGTGGTCTGAAAAACAGGAAACACACCACGGAGCAGGGGATATGGGTGAGAAGGAAGAGCATGGGGAGAATGGACTATGCAATGGGCTATACAGTACCACAGGCTTATTTACAGTTCCGGGACAATATAAAGTATAATTCACAATACACTGTAAAACCTCTGTTACTTAGTCAAGTAATCTCTTTGCTTGGATTGAGATACGTAATAGCATGTGTGCTATGTGTGTTTCACTATAATACACTATGCATGCATACAGCATACTACACTTAACTTAGTCAAAGCAACAAGATGGCGTGACAAGGTTAAATTGAGTGAGCAAATTATTTTTTACAGTGTATTGTTCAGCATCTAAACTTGATTGGTAAGTGTGTCATTTTATCTATGATTAAAAAAAGTTAATATGTACAAACAGGTTTACCCTTCAATGCCATAATGGTCAGAATTGTATATGCTCAAAATATAAAATAAATAGTTGGTGCCAGGGTAGGAATTTCATGGCGGCCACGACGGCCATGGCCGTGATGCCCCTTTGAAAATCAACGGTTAACAGGCCACTGTGGCCTTGGTGCCCCCTTCTTTCAATATTCTGCTTTGCGACCGATTAATAGCATCACAGCGCAAATTAATTCAGTTTTAAGCAGTGGAGAAAATGACAAGAAAGAAAGTGATCGCGATCGCTAAGTAGCCTACTCATCACACAGATACATGTATCACATCACATGAAAGAGCTTTTTCTCAGCTTTTAAACGATGTTAGCCGCTAATTGCTGTGGTGAACGGTTCGTGAGAAAAGTAAACATACATCTACATAAGGTTCTACGCCCATCTCCCTACCATCTCGGTGGAATACTTCACGAACCCTTCGTTCAACACATGACAAACTATATATCAGAATAAACAGCAGACCTTACCGAACACAAAGGTGTAAAGCAGTCCCCTGTACAGTAAGCCGTTCCAGCGTATTCTGGTTAAATTAAAAATGTAATTTGCAGCAAGGTCTACATTCATGTCTCCAACTTTGGTCTTTAGGTTTCAAAATCTGTTTAAATCGTTCTACATGATTTCATAACAGGCCAAATACAAAATAAATGTTACAAATATTGCCTAGATATAGGTACATATTAAAATCAGAGGATATACAGCTGACTAACAGTTTGTGAAAGGAGCCTTAATGATCAAAAAATGCTATAGCATGCATCTAGGCTATTTGAGTTTCTTAAAGCTGAGCTGTGCTTAAATTGTTCAATACATGATTTCACAACAGGCCAAATATAATATATAAATATTAAATATAGCCTAGATATCTGTAAATATTAGATGATCAGATGATTTACAGTTCTGTGTAATATGTCATGTTTTTGTAATGTTTCATACAGTGATGCAGGTCTACTGCTGTGAATTGGCTAACTTTGATCATTTTTATAGCTGTAAAGTTAACTTTGGCCTTGGTGCCCTGACACGTGGCCTTTGTGCCCCCCACCAAATATGCCCAACTGAAGGCCAAGTGGCCTTGCCCCTAAAACGGTGAAATTCCAAGCCTGGTTGGTGCTATGTAAAAGATCCCTGTAAAAAGCTGAAATGGATATGGCAAGTAAGTACTGTAGCATCAACAACATCTTATCTTAATTTAGGCACTCCATAAAAGCAAGCATTTTCAAGAGGCCGTATTTGTCACAGAGCATACTGCAGATGCCACTGTCTTCTGTCTGCATCCTGAGATTGTGGGCTGTCTCCGGCTGTCTTTGGATGCAGCCTCGCAGAGCCTTGGCAGATTCCTCAGAGATAATCGGTGGCCCTTTTGGGAGCGAGACTCACTCTCTGCGAGTTGGCAAAAGTTTGTCGCTCTGTTGTAAACAATTAGCACTGAGCGAATGTTGGATTAGCACAATTTTCTGTCCTTTGAGGTAGAGCACATTTGAATATGGCAGTAGAACAGATGCACGGCAGTCCTCTGCTGTAACTGCACTTTAGATTCATTTACAAAAGGATAAAAAATCAATCAATACAAGTCCATTAACATCTCATGCCATGTTCCGTCTAGCCAGATAATTTGCTCCTTGCTTATTAGCATTCATTCAAATAAGCTTGTTTTGTATGAGTTTATCTTATGAGATGGCATCAGTAAAGTAGTCTGCCCTTCAAAATAACCAGGCCAAAGGGTTTAGAAAACAGCCATAAATTCCAAATGTACGTGATGTCCTTCTAACATTTGAAAAAGGAGGCATTGTCATGCTCTGCCATCAAAAATGCAGTGTACTCCTTGTGCATGCATGGAAGTGGACACACGCTTTGCACCAAAGTGGACACACGCTCCCCTGCTCTCCATATTATCTCTTGTGTTTCTGATGAGTCGCAGTAGGTGCTTGAGATCTGAGGAGGGTGCTGAAGGTTCTCTGTGCTCGTGGTTTGGAGACCCTTTTACTTCCCTGAGGAAGGAAACTCTTTCAACACGGGAACAAAGACACATTTTCAATCAATATATTCCTTGTTATGGGAAGTAAAAAGCATTCTTTTGATGCAACACACTTCAGAGATTTTTTCCTCTCCGGTCTGTAAGCATGTTGAAAACATAGGCTTGTGACAATGCTGTCGAAATAAATAGGAGGACTTTTATCAGCAACTGTGACAGGAGTGTAAAACAAACAAGGCAAGTGGTATCCGTCAATTTCATGTGCTATTAACCAGCTACAACAGCATTAGGACAGACTGCACAACTTCTACAGAGTACATTTCTCTGTGAAGACCACCTCAGAATGCAAGGATCACATTTAAGAAAAGTACAATGGCCAGCTGCACTACACCACATAAAGTATGATAAATAGTGTGAGGAAAGCATCGTACATTTCTCTCTTCCTCTATTGTGTGAGTAACATTCCTGACTAGCGGCACTGTCATCACTGGTGGATCTGTTTTGTTTGGTAAGTAAATTAACATCAAATCCATTTGTCCAATTACACTGAGAACAAAGCACTCCAATCAAAGAATACAGTCCTCTAACTGGCCAGTGGCAATTTAATCAACTTACAATAAAAAGGCCTTCACGTAAAAAAAAGCCTTCATCCACAGAAGCAGATGAAGAGGTTTAACCTGGCACACCTGCAGGCTCATTGTAATTATATTTTCCATATTCAGCCAGTGATTCTAATCCTGTACAATTTTTTTGTTCAGTTGGTCCTTACGGTGCTCTAACTGTCTGTCCAGTGTCTGCAATTAAAAACAGTCCAGGCTCTGTGAATGGACTACAAGTGTTAGTGGCTCGGACCTAGTCATACACTGCACTATATGTACTGTTTACATTGCACTTTTCTGCTTTTTTGCACTTCTGGTTAGACGCTAATTGCATTTTGTTGTCTCTGTGCTTGTACTCTGCACAATGACGATAAAGTTGAATCTAATCTAGCCAATCAACACAGTGTTCCAATAGCTTGGAAGGAACAGGAGTCATTTCATTGGCTGTTAATTGGCTGTTTCATTGGCTGCTTTAATATTAATAACCTTTTTGTGAAGCTGAACACGAATCACTGATGGACTGCATTTTCAAGCGATGTGATGACCCGCAAAGCCTACTATATACTCCCTCTGTGTTTTGCCCTGTGTTTGTGAACGGGTGAGTTTGGAGGCAGAGCAGAGTCCTTACATCAGATTTTGGTAAATGAAAAAGAGTTATCATTCTTTAAATTGCTCAACGATTACATTACAGGCTCAGGTGTCTGCAATATTCAGGGTATAACATGGGGTCAATTCATTTCAGTTGTGCAGAAAATAATGACCACTTGTGCATTAATATTTCACTAACCTTATGATCTGCTTAGCAAATTCCTATTGATCTCTTGTCAAAAGCACAAAAATTAGTCTCAGATATGTACATAAATAGGCCAACAAAGATCGATCTCTTCAATTCAAGGGAGAGAAAGTGAGGAGAGAGGGAGAGAGATTTTAGAAAGAAAGAACCACCAAATCACTGTGAGAAGGAGATGGCTCCACAAGGGTGAAACAATGTCCTCGTTATAACCCTAAATGTCCTCGTAACCTATCAATAACTCTCTCCACGGGTGCGGAAAACAACGCAGCTTCAGACACACCTTGCTTGCTCAGGTTGGCAGCTGGCCTTTCCTGACCGTGCTGGCCCGGACAGAATGGCCAAAGTGGGCATTGTTGTGGGGCACCAGCAGCAGTAGCGGCGACCTGGTGGCATGGCACCCTGCGAGGGTAGGCGCTGTTGGAGGGCCGCTCTATCTCTCCGGCCTCTGAAGCCCTGGCAGGCTTCACCAATAAGGCCCTGGCTGTCCTGGGTGGTGCACGGAGGGCAGAGCAAAATAAAGCCCATAAAGGGCTGTGGAGAGAGCAGGAGTTGTGGTGAGTATGTTTGTTGTGTGTGTGTGTGTGTGTGTGTAATGTGTGTGTATGTGCAAACATGTGTATATCAGTCCATTTGGTTGTGTGTATGAGCAGTGTAAACATATTGAGTAAGCTTAGGCATTTTACATGTTGTTGTGTGCGTATGTGTCGGTGCCATGCTTGCAGGCATATGGACTGTATTGTTCTCTGGGAGTCTTCGGGGTCTGTATCCTTACAGTGTGCTGTTCAGGGCGCATGCTGCAGCACTTAGGACTGGGTTGAGAAGAGACTTTAACACAACCATCACACAATGGAAAAAGCCTGAGAGCAGAGGAAAGGTCAGGTTTCTGCTGCTGGGCTATCAGGTGTGTGTGTGTGTGTGTGAAGGAGAGAGAGAGAGAAAGAGAGAGAGAGAGAGAAAGAGAGAGAGAGGGAGGGAGGGAAGGAGCTTCATTGGGAACTCGCATCACGGTGCCTTGTCGTCAGTTGCAGTCAAAAACTGTAGCAGATGATACTGGCGTTTCGAGAAATGATTTCCAATTTCCATCAGCTCAGTACAAAAAACACTGAGCTGCCAAAACCGTCTGCCTTTGAGGAAGTGAGAAACACTGCCTCTGATTCGCCAGATTGGCATTACAGAGCGTGCAAATGGTGCATTTGTGCATCTGAATAGCTTAATCACAGGTATTAATGTGTACGCATACTGCTAGAAGATAGACATGCTGAAATGGGTAGGTATGAGAGCCTGTATGCAAGACAGACAGGGAGAGAGAGAGAGCAGAAGGTGTCATGAATCAAAATGTAGCCTTCAACTTGATTTACCATGCATGAGTTTCCAGCTTCAAGTTAAAGAGAGAAAAAAAAATGAAAATCTTGTGTTGTGTCATTTGAGCTGAGCGTTACAAAGACAAAAAAAAGAGGACATGTCACCATTTTTGAAAGAGAGCGAGACAGAAGTACGAATTCCTGCACGATACCCAGCTGAGAAGAAACGTTTAACAAGTCAAAGGCACTGAGGAAAGGCTAGGGCAGCTCTACCTTGCTCTCATACATAACACAAGCCTCCTTATAGATGATGCATGAAAACAGCCTACAACAATTACACCTTTTTTTCTGAGCGCGAAAGAAAAAAAGTATGAAAATTGAAAAACAGAGTGACAGAGAGGGAGAGGGAGAGAGAAACAGTGAGCCCATGGTTTGCCTCAGAACACTTCTCCTCATCCAGTCCCAGACACTTGAGCCCATTAAATGGAATAGATTATTGATTTTGCTATCTTCACAAGCTGTGAGATTTTCCAGTCGGGCCCATCTGTGCTGAAGGCAGGGCAAAAGAAAAGCACTAGTCATTAGTTGCACTGCCACTCAATGATGCACCTTTTATTGAAAGGGGCAGTGTGTGTGTCTGTGTGTTTGTTTGTGGGTGAGGACGTGTGTGTGTTTGTGTGTGTGTTTATAAATGAATTATGTCTGTAGAGTTTTTTACAGTGTGCAGAGTGTATGTAGATAGATAGATAGATACTTTATTGATCCCCAGGGGAAATTCAAAGATGTAGCTGTGTGTGCTGTGTATATGTATGTAAGTGTGTGTGCATGTATGTGTGTGTCTGTGTGGGCGTGCATTTAACTGTTTGCGTACAGCAATATGCCTAGTAAGCCCCTCGCAACACAGAGCATGTCAGCAGCTAACAGGAAGCTGAGGGGGTGTACGAGGGCACGCAACGCGAGTGGCTCAGGAAATCATCAGCACATCCCCATGCCAATCCCACTGCTTTCCCATTGATCCTCCAGCCCATAGGGGTTCACTGGGGGCTGATCGCCTGAGCCTCCGATCCTCCACTCTGACAGACAGGAGAGGAGAGAGGAGAGCATGTTCACGGCAGTGTGTGAATAAATACACATGCCTGCGCTTATTGGCTTGCCCCTCCGGTTTTAACGGACCATTCCTGAACGCGCTCAGCCCGTGGTTTATTGACCAGCAAGTAAGTCAGACACAAGTCTCTGATAACCTCCTTTAACACAGAGAAACTACATGCATATGTATCAGTGGATCAGTAGAGGTAAAGATAAGAGAAAGCTTGACTTGTTCTGCTTGACAAGTAAATGAACAGAATTTTTTATTTTTATTTTGGTGTGATATTGTGATGGTGGTGACTGTGTCACCATACTCAGGCATGCATGCAAGAAAAAAAAACGTACAACTTCAATATAATTTTATTCTTCCGAATGATTATTGACTGGCTCAGTCTACTATCTACTCATGCATAACGGATCAATACAGCTTGTGATTTTAACAGATTACTTGATATTTTCATGGACAAGAAATTCACCTGAGCACAGTAGGGCCAAAGAATCACCCCCCCCCTGGTCTTCTGAGTGTCTGATATGAAATAGATGTGAATAAATCACGCCTCGGACCCCCCCGAGGCAGTTCATGGTGCAGAGATATCGATGTAATGACATCAGAGCAGACGTGGTGGGGAAGAACGCATGGTTGCTCCCAAAGCAACGCCGATGGAGTGTGAGCTTTTTTCATGATGATCTCTCTCTGCGGGAGGACTTGGGGCGCAGGATCCACGGAAACACACAACCCTCCCACAGATGGCAGTAGAATGCTGAATAAGGAAAGACACGGAGGGATGCGAACTCTAGACCCAATGGGTAAACAATGGCAACCATATTCTTTTGCTTTTCCTGTTTGCAAAAACCTCACGTAAGGGCAACATGCATTGTTCATAGCCGAGGATGTTTTTTTTGTGGGATACAATGTTGAGGCTCTCAACATTCATTCCTCATTGGACCACGATGCCTCTCTGTGGAGAAGATATCTTAATCCGTCATTACTGAACTCAACTCCAAATGCATTTGCTCCCTAAAAGACATCCTGGCATCCCACAGAGCTACAATTATAGATCAATCTCACCCCCGTCTCAGAGACACAGCGAAGACATATGGGCGCCAAGATGGAGAAAGGGAGGGTGCTGAGACGGCTGCCCACTCATCTCACTCCGTATGGGGCATTCATGACCACCTGGCTGCATTAAACATTACAATGGCTGGACGTTTGGTGCATCTACCCCTTCACCTGGCTGCATTAAAGCAGCTGAAGCGGGCAGCCTAAATGGAACTGTGAAGAGTTGGACATGCTGGTGGACTGCATGGAGGTAGTGTTTTTGTCAAGTGACAAACAATTACAAGTATGTTGTTTCACTCATTTCCGTGTGACGGACAAAAAGAATCTGAAAATCACTTGGAATATACTCAATATGCTCTCTAAAATCTCCCAAAATTACTGTGTTAACAGACTTAGCTTTTAGCATGTTACTACTATTATGATAGTTGATCATTTGTTTGCAGCCTTTCTTTGAAAAAACATGGAACTGCATGTGTAAATATGCCTGATGGATCATCTCCATGTCATGAGCTGGACTGCATTGAAGTCTGATGGTCCAGTTCCTGTTTGCCTCACCCTCGTTTACCTACCAGCTGCACAAATCATGCCCTGTTATAAAGTAGTCCACACTTGTTGTTTCCAGCACCATTTACCTGCCTGTTTTTTTGATCCCTCTGACTCTTTGCCTGTGATCCCGGACTACTTCTGTGTTCTCCAGCCCGGACTTCCCGGATCATCCAGCTCCTGCCATCGCTGTTAAAGGCTACTGGGGGAACACACACCATGCCAGACTCTTGGAACTCCTGTACCCCCCCCTGAAACCCCCTTAACCCCCAACCCTTAAATAAACTTTTGAACGTGACGCTTTTGTGGTCCTCGTCCTGTTTGGTGTCTGACACTCCAGATTTTTAAATATTGGTATGCCTCTACACTTTCCTGTTACAATCAAAATACCAATGAACCAGACCTGGTGGTTGTTGAAAGAATTGTGTCGTGGCAGTTAGGCATTGTGAGGATGCCCTTACAGACCCCAAATGTTGAGCTTCCTCAGTATCCTACCTCCACTGTCACTTCCTGAGGATCTCCTCTGTATTGGAAGCAAATTCCAAGATTACTCCGCAACTCTACAAGCTTTCCGTGGGTGGTGGTGATTATACTGCTGCAGCCAGTCGCCTCCGCTTGTTTGAGGTCACCACCACCATCACCTTTGTTTTGTTTCTTAAATTCCAGGCACCACTCCATACCATCAAAAGCTTTTCCATGGTGCTGTGAGGGACTTGAGAGCAGAGATAAAAAGGACTGTGTCATCAGAGAGGTTGACTAAGTGACAGTTTGTCTGGGTGGACCTGCAGACATCAGGGGAAAGATGAGAAAGAGCAAAGGGCATAGCCCTGCGGAGGCCCAGCTGAAATGTGTAGGAGGCTGGAGGAGGTGTTATTGACCACCACTCTCCTTGACCTTTTGGTAAGAAAGTCCATTATCCACAGGATTAGTCGACCATCTAGCTGGAAACGAGTGGTGAGTTTCTCAGCAAAAAATGTGTTGCTGCAGAGTGCTAAGTGCAGAGGGAAAGTCTGCGAACAGGAGTCAAGCTATAGTGTTGGGAGATTCCAGATGCTAGTGTCTCATGTGGCCTGTTTAAGCACTAACCAGCACTCATGGCTAGGCTAACTCTCCTCTCCAGGCTTGTTTATGCACTAGCGCTCATGGCTATAGGCTAACTCTCTTCCCCAGGCCTGTTTATGCGCTAACCAGCGCTCATGGCTAGGCTAACTCTCCTCTCCAGGCCCTGCTCTTCCGCCTGCTGGTGTGGTTGCTGTTACTGGCTCTCAGTTCATTATCTCCCAGTCTTGCGGCCGAGGCGGCCAACTCCTCGCTCTTCACTGAGCTGTCTGATAGAATTTTGTGCCTTCACCGCTGATGAAATCTCAGCAGCTTTGCAGCCGGGATCTGCACTGGTCCCTTGGTGAACCACAAGTATACTTCACTTCCACACTAAACGAGAGACAGAAAGAAAGAGAGAAGAGAGAGAGAGGAAAATGAAACAAAACAAAAAAGCTGTCTGACTCTGTCTGCTAGCATTGTCAAAGCTCTGAATTACACACAAATTAGACATTACGAGACTGACCAAACAAGTAACAAACAATTGCTGCTTGTTCACAGCCAGCATTTGGGGAAATAGCCTGCCACATACATTGATGAGTAAACTAATACTCAACAAATGACCATTGGATCTGAGAAGATGACATCTGCACGCAGGCCTCAGCAGAAGTGTGTGCTTGTCTCTATATGTGAGTGTGTGTGAGTGTGCACACTGCACATATCTTTGTGTTTGTACACATTGGTTGGAGCCTTGTCTCTCAGAGTGCCTCGGGAGACAAACATTTTCTCACTGTTATATAGTCACTCTTTCACGCGAGTATGGATTTGTTTTCTGTCTCTCCTCTCATACTGCAGAAATATAGTTGCTGCACAATGTGTAAGTGAATGCATCTGCTGTTTGGCTAGGTTTGCTAGAGGAATAGAAGTCTCCCAGTGTTGTTGCATTCAATTCAGCTGCTCTAATCCAATTCACGAGGCAGGGTGTCCCCCGATGATTAAATGTCACAGAATAAATGCGTTCATATTATGTTCATTCAGAATGAGGCAGAGAGGGGGGAAAGAGGTAATGCAGGATTAAATTCACAATCCATAGTCACTGGTGGGCATATTAGCAACACCATTTATCCAACAATGTGACATTCTGTAAGCTATTGAGTGCAGGATAATGGTGGTTCACACTGTGGGAAAGAAAATATTTATAAAATGGAAGTCATCAGAAGTCATGTTGTCCATGACTTGTATTTCTCTTTCTGATGAGCAAAACATGCACTCATATAATCATAAACCGTATGGAAACTGCAGACAGAAATATTGTATTTGTATGTGAGTTCTCTTTACATGGTTTCATTATTATAAGAGGACCTTAACTGAAACAAGTTGTCTGTCATAAGATTTAAAACTAGTTTTGTTATCCAGTGATTAACTTATTTATTAGGATATAAAAGGATGGCATGCCCCTGGAGAACAATTTGCTGGACATGACTCTCTTTTACACCACCAAAGCCATCCACATCTAACACTAATCAAATGTGTCAGCGTCTAGCTCTTCCACCCTTTGATCACGCAAGGAAGTGAAACTAGCCTAGTCTCCTAATCTTTTCCCCCGATTGCTGTTTTACCACCAGGACTGAAACCAAAAAATTGCTTTGTGCTGAGATCAGACTGTCCCTTTTTCACTGCTGTGTCTGGGTGTATCATGCTCTGTCAATCTGCATTAAAGAAACAGTTTATTCAATGTGCAGAGTCAAAGCCTCTGACCCCTGTGGCACTCGACTCTAGCTGGACACAACAGAAAACACCCAGCACAGCTTGGAGCTCCGATCATGCAATAAGCTTACAACTCACTGGGCCCATGTTCTTGGTTCTTAAAGCAACACCCTACAGCACTTTGTTACATTGAGTTTAATAGTTTAATTAAACTGTTCTGTGGGTCAGGACAAAACACCCCACGAAAATGTGACAAAAGCTTTCATTAGATTAGATTAGATTAGATTATTCCACTGCGTGGTTGAATTTCCCATTGTCCTACGTAATTTAGAACGACCATTAACCGTATGTTATTTGCACACCTATGAAGTAGATCCATTTTTTTGGCCGGATCACACTTGTATATTAATTCGCCAAACTCGTTGTGGAGTTTAAATGAACTGTCACGTTGCATCCTAGCTGTAAAATGCGTTCAAAACATGGCAACATTGTAGCATATGACGGAGGTGGCTTTTAGCTAGATGGATGACAGCAGGCTAAGTAAAATAGCGATGTTTCAAAGCTAAAGTTCATCAGAATCTTGGGATACGCCCGCTCGACAACGGGAGAGATGGAACTAACGACTGGCCTTTGGCCATAGCAACCATCCATTTAGAACTAGTAACGGCAGTTTGTCTTGCAAGTTGAGAAATTAGTTGATATGTGTCGGAAGAAATTAGTTCTACAAACAAGACAGTTTTAGTGATTAAAACATTTAAATTGTATCAGGAAATGAACACAACACAAGTGGCAACAGTGGAATAAGCGGGATAATGGACTCCACGGTGGTCTGTTCACTTAGTCCATTATCCCTTACTTAGATTAAACTTTATTGTCATTCTGTAGAGTACAAATACAAAAAAAAAATGCAGTTTGAGTCTAACCAGAAGTGCAAAAAAGCAGAAAAAGTGCAATGTGATACATTATACATATATACATTATAGACAGGTGGTGCATAGACAGGACAGGATATATAATGCAGTTTAGACAATAGTATACAGTTGGTTTACAGAAGGTGGTTTACAGTAATATAAATGAAATATAAATATGTGCAGTATATTAGCAGTAACCTTATAAGAGCAGACCAGTCCTCATGCCAGCAAGCTTTTATCATTGGCTTTTGAGGGTCTTTGCAAGGTGTGGCAGGGTTAAATATGCTCCACTGATTTTCCCCACTGAAGTACATTCATTTCCCAACATCTCTGGGGGTAGAGTAGTGGGCTGCAGAGGGTGCAGTGGAATGTAACGAAGTACAAATACTTTGTTACTGTACTTAAGTACATTTTCCACATATTTGTCCTTTACTTAAGTAGAATTTATAGTGCATACTTTTGACTTTTACTTCGTTACATTTTGCAGCAATTCTCTGTACTTTTATTCCGCTACATTTCTACAACACCATCTGTCCTTTTTACGTTACATTTTATGATTAGTTTTTTCTCTCTGACAAACACGTTTGTTTTACCAGGGGGCTGGGTTGCTACCAAAGATTCTGGAGCGCTACGTGCCCAGCTTCTTAAAGGGACACCAGGCAACGTTTTTGTGTTAATTAATCATCTTCATAAGTCGGTATATGGTTAAATGACTTATTACGGGGCGAATGAAGGCTCCTTCAGTCACACGTCTGATCATTTGCGGCACAAATGAATGGTAGTCTATTATAGAAAAAAACGGAAAAAAAAACGTAACATTTTCCAGATTAGGAAATATTTCTTAATTGTGTGTGATCAAATAAAGAGGCATAGCCTACTATTGGGGGGTAGTAATGTGAGCGCTCATTTAATGTTCCAATGCAAGAAGTGACCGGACTACTTGCGGAGTGATAGAAAAAACTTAAATCAGCAGCACAAAACCCGTTGCCATTGACAACGGTAGTTATATGTTTGCAGCGGTAATTACATGAAAATATTTTACCGTAGAATGTTGGGAAATCCCATTCAAGTCAATGGAGCGTTCTACTAGCATTGTGAAGAGCCGTATAATAAATGTAGACACAAATGACTTACCCCATAATAGAGGCTACAATGTTTTCTCTGCTCCTGTGCTCTGTCATCCTTTCATGGATGCTGCGTCTGAAGAGGCTCTCCGCGTTACAGCTGTCGCAGCCAGTGCACAGGCAGCTTGATGAATGTCTCAGACACAGGCAGCTTTTATCGTGTATCTAATTATTGTTAGGTGTGTTCAGGGTTCAGAATATAAAATATCTCAAAGATATTTTACAAATGATTTTAATTTACGAAGAGGTACTGACATTTTCCCTTGGACAAATGTGATTATAAACCTTGTTCATCTTCAGAAATAGGACTGTTGTGTTATGCACAATATCATCATAATATGTGAAGTCATCCTTGCAGACCTTTTGTATCAATGGTATGCAAGGGCGTAGGTTTGGTCTGAGCTTTGGTGGGGACACTAACCACCACTAAAAAAAAAAACACTCAACTCTTTCACCAGCCACTATAGATATATAAAATGATTAAAATGTGCTACTGTCCAACTACTATCAATGATTAAAATGTGCTACTGTCCAACTTTATCTAACTACACTGTGTAGCTTACATAATCGGATTTTAATATGTAGGCTACAGATATGTAGGCTATATTTAAAGGAATTATCCGGAGTAAAATGCACTTTAGATCAATTTACGGATGATTAGGAGTACATACGTTGAGTTGACATCAAAATCATGTCATTCGGATGTGTTTTGATAAAGTTTGATTTTACCGTTTTTAGTTAAAACTCGTTAGCGTGGAAGTGAGAAGGGCATATTATTTCGCAATTCACAATTTCGTCGCCGTTTAAAAAAAAAAAAAAAACATAGTCCAGTATTTCTTTTGAAATTGAAATGAAGTTGTATGGACTGGACTATGTTTTTTTGTGTTTTTTTTAAACGTCGACGAAATTGTGAATTTCCAGAGCGTGTTACTCCACACTTGGCAATCGACTCCTACGGACTTTCCCCTAAAGATGGCAGCAAAGATGGCAACATTTCCGAAAAGGTACTGGCTTGATGAAATTCATTCTGGACTCTCTATCCGACCTCGGGATACTTCGGTTTGGCTTTAGGGACCCTCTACTCACTACCACATAAGTGTAATGTTGTTTAGAACTGTAGAAGAGGTATAAAAATAGCGTTTTGTAGCAGCGAAATAATATGCCCTTCTCACTTCCACGCTAACGAGTTTTGACTAAAAACGGTAAAATCGAACTTTCTCAAAACACATCCGAATGACATGATTTTGATGTCAACTCAACATTTATTTTCTATTTGGTCTGTTATGAAATCATGCCCATTTAAGCACAGCTCAGTTTTAAGAAACTTAAATACATGCATGCTTAGCATTTTGTGAAAAGAAATCATTAAGGCTACATTGACAAACTCTTAACCGTGAGCTGCCTGTATATTCTCTGATTCTAATATTTACAGATATCTAGGCGATGTAAGCACAGCTCAGTTTTAAGAAATGCAGCCAAAATATGATATATGGTTTGTCATGTGTTGCGTGAAGAGTGTGTAGGCCTACGATATTCCACCGAGACGAATGGATGTGGAGATGGGCGCAGAGAATAATTATTAAATCTCTTGAAGTTATTTTTCTAGCGAACTGTTTATCAGCAAACAGTGGCTAGCTAGCACCGTTTAAAAGCGAAAAGGCTCTTTCATGTGACACATGTGTGATGAGTAGCCTACTTCTCGAGGAGTTCAACAGAGAAGAATGGGTGAATTTGGATGCACTTCATGCTTGTAGTGAAGTAAAGCTGAAGCGCTGCATGCTGTGGCTCACTGGTAGTTATTATAGGTAACTTCAAATCAGCGCGATTTACCCTTATAGGCTACTGCACATTACAAGATATGAACGAGATGATCCGCACTGAAGTGAGAAATGATTTAACTGTTTGTGTAGCGCATGTGAGCGCTTTTTCCCCCATTTCAAACTGAATATTGGTGGGGACATTTCAGTCGTAATTTGACATTGGTGTGGACACGTCCTTCGGTCCCCAAGCAAATCTACGCCCCTGATGGTATGAAAGATTAATAGTGTCTATAATTGATAGTACAAGGTAACCCTCCAGTATCATTGATTTTGACTTTGCTTATATTAGACATTATATATATTAATGTCTTATACAATAGAGTGACCTCAGTGAGCGATGCAATATGATGTTTATCCTTCTGTTAAGGTATCCCTTTAATACCATGGCTAGATTCCATAAAGATAATTATTTACCCTAAACGTGCAACCCACACAATCTAAATCTACATAGCACAGAAGAAAAACAAAAGAATGTGTTATGTATACATAGAACTACATATTTTAAGGATTGTTAACCATTATGACATGATGTTATGTGTTTTTGAGCTTTAATCTCAAAACCACATAACATCATGTCATAATGGTTAACAATCCTTAAAATGTGTATAGTTATATGTATACATAAGTCTTTTGCGTGTACAATACATACCAAAGTTATTTTTTGTTCAGCTTGAACTCTTGCTCTTTCTCAGTTTTATCAAAATGTTGATCATTCATCATAAACGTGTCTGAAGTTGGCTACAAACTCAATAACCCATATTTGTATTATCTTTTGGAAAATCAGAAGTCATAAAGCCTCTTTCATATTTGCTGAACTGTCAAAATCGATATGTGTGAGTATGTTTGCTGTGTCTGTGTCCGCTGTTTGTGTCAGTTTGTGTGTGTGTGTGTGTGTGTGGAGGCAGTGCACGACTTGAGCTGACATCTTTGCTGCCTGCACGCCGGGTCTGTGTATTGCGAGGCCTCTGGAACCATGGCATGGCGCACTGCCTTGGCCTAAGACGGTGAGGCAGTAAGCTCTCATGGCCCACACCGGTGATGCCGCAGCCCAGGTAATGCATGCAAATGCTGATAAGAGGCCCTCTCGCCGCCACCCCGACCACCTCTACTGCCGTATGCCTCCACGGGAAGACTCAGCTCAGCTCCCCTCCCCGACCTTGGCTGAGCATGAGTCCTGTCGGCGTTTTCTCTCACTCACGCACCCGCACAGCGACCTCGGGCACACTGAGAGCGGCTATTTATAGCTGAGCAGAAAATGACTTTGACGTTGCAGCAAAACAACAATTTACCACCCGCCTATTACTGGGAGAAAGGTTCCAAAAAGAAAAGACAAAAAAAAACATGAGGAAAGGAAGAAGAAAGAAAAGCTAAAAGT
This sequence comes from Alosa alosa, assembly GCF_017589495.1. Classification (NCBI taxonomy): domain Eukaryota; kingdom Metazoa; phylum Chordata; class Actinopteri; order Clupeiformes; family Clupeidae; genus Alosa; species Alosa alosa. The sequence continues at coordinate 18,785,727 of NC_063201.1, forward strand.
GAGGCCTTCGACAAGTCCAGCTAATTTACTCGCAGAATTGTCACAGTAATTATAAACTTTCAGCGCAGTCCCCTCATTTTCCACAGACAGCTAAGTAACACTAAAACACAGATAATTACAGCAGCACTTTTATCCTTTTTTCCCCATAATGCAACATTCTCTCAGGCTTGCCCACACATTCCCAAACAGACCTGTGTTGAGATTTAGAAGCTTAATTGAGCTGCACGAATATTGAGTTTATGCAGAGCTTTTAACACTGAGAGAAATATTAGTGCACAGCCACATGATAAAAATAATTGTATAAGATTGTTATGTGGTCATCACATGTTCTGTTCTTAATAATAGGTCACAAAACATGGCTTCTCAACTGAAATAATGAGAATGGGGCTACCTTTTTATTCAGCCGGCTTTTTTTCACAAAAATGAGCATCTATGCCTTGCTCAGTAGTAAAATGTCTGGGAGATCTGACTGAGATCCAACCCTGATCTGGCAAGGAGTTATGTAAGAGGGACACGCGGCGTGATATTCAAGCAATTTGAGCCAGCATGGCATTTCATTGACCTCCAGTATGCAATGTCACCTGGTGTTTACCTGGTAGAGATCTACACATGACCATGTGATACGGGCAGGTCTTTTTTAGGCATATGTTTGTGATTTTTTTGCATTTATTGAGATAGGACAGTGAAGAGTGACAGGAAGCAAGTGGGAGAGAGAGGTGAGGTAGGATCAGGAAATGACTCGAACCCAGGTCTCTATGAGCACTTGGACCTGAGTGTGGTATGGATGTTGTAGCCAGTTGCGCCACAGTGCCCCCTATCTTTTTTAACATTTGTTTTGAATGCTGCATTATGACCGCCGCGCAGCGAAGCGGTCATAATGGTTTAGTCAGATCATATAGGTTGGGTCAGATCTTTTTTTTTCTTTTTCGCATGCCCAATTTTCTGTCAAGGATTCCCGGGACACTGAAAGGCCAGGGTGCACGAAACTCGGTGGGCATGTAGCCCCACAAGAATAGCATGGAACCATAATTTTTTGTTTTTATCTGTAGCCCCCCACCCCGCTGGACTGGACCCCCGGAAGGAGGGTAGGGCGGACACAGTTTTCTGTGAATATCTCGAGAACCGTAGGGTTTAGGAGGACCACCTTTTTTTTGTATGTTGATCTGAAGGGGCCATTCCATAACCACTCATTTCATGTATAGCGCCACCTAGTTAAAAACAAAAAAGTAAAAATGAGGTGTTGAAATCACAATATCTCTGGCTGACATGGTCAAAACTGCACAAAATTGAAAGTGTAGGATCATTATGACACCCTCTGAATGCATGCCAGGGGTCATGTTAACCCATTTCATATGCACACATATATGCATGAACAGATATTCACACGCACACATGCATTCACAGTAATCATACGTATGACACATACTGTACACACACAGTGGATACCCTGACTTTGCTGAATTATTGAAGCTAAGCAGGCTTAGTTAGTACTTGGATAAGAAACCTCCTTGGAAGAGTAGGTTCCTGTTGGAAGTGGTGTTGGTGGCTGTCCAGTAGGTGGCACTCCTCCCTGTGGCCAAAAGCCACTAAACAAATATCAATCCCAATGTCTTATTGCAGTGACAGGGACACTGTACTGCAGGAGATGTTTTCCTTTGCATGAATGTTAAATTGAGGTCCTGACTCACCATGGTTGTTAAAGATCACATGGCACTTATCGCAAAGAGTAGGTGGTTCCCTGATTTGCTTTATTTATGTACACATACATAAAGACACACACACACACATAAAAACACACACACACAAAGACACGTAAACACACACACATTACACATGCACACACACATACATGCACACACGCACAAACAAACATGCACACGCACACATAAACACACACACCCTCACACACATGCACCCACACATACAAACACACCTACATACACAAACACACGTACACACACACACACACACACACACACATACTGTATACACAAAAACAACCACACACTCTGCACACACTCAATTACAAACACACAAAAAAGGAACAAAGTAGGAAATTAACACAATTTGACAAGCGTGACTTATTTTTGTGGAAAAAATGTGCTGGGCTGGGCGGCGCTCTGCGGTACATCTAGTTTCTATTCCCAGTAGCGTACCAGTAGCAGATTTCGTTCTGGTTGTTGAGCACTTTACTGCATTACAGCATGGGCACAATAATGACTAACGATAATACTGAATTATTGTATTGTACTGTGTATATTATTAGCATTCATAACAGAGAAGAATGGGTGTGAATTTGGACACAGTTTGTGTTTGTCTGTCCCCAAGGGTTAAGGCACACAAGATACTGATTCATTTTATTTTTGTGGAACACACATACAGGAGCCAATGACTAGTGCATTTGAACCTAAATGAGGTTGAAAATTCATTAAATGCACATAGCCTGTTCATCTCACACATTGAATGGTCCAGTGTCATGAGACGGTTTGAGTGTACAGTCCATGCTGATACAGCATAAAAAGCATAAACATGTGAGAGACTTAAAATGCCAAGCACTGGAAACCAGATTACTAATGCAGTTCATTTTTTCCCCTCCCAGAGGAACCATGGGCTTTGCAATCATTTTCTTTTCTGAGCATAAACTGGTATTGATCTCAGGCACTGCCGAGAGATAACAGGTTGCCATGGAGATAGAAATTTGACAAATAATGGGGTTTCAGTGAATTAGTGTTATAAAAAAAAGCCTGAGGAAAGAGGCATATAACATGAATGTTAAAATAATTACTCTTTGTGAGGACCTTGATACAGTGCACACACTGAGGGGTTTCTTACCTGGAAGATCACACTGAAAAAGACACCTACAACTGTCTTCTAACCAAAATGTTGTTACAAACATGTCATGTGACACGCCTGTCCATGTTATTTGTTTGCACTGCAGGGAATGTGTTTTTACCAAGCTGTATAAATACCTTTATAAATAATTTTATAAAAATGGATTTACCGTAATATGTGTTTGGGGGTGGTGGTGGTGGTGATGTTTTTACCATACACAAACTTCACCACTGTATCTGAAGAGCATGTTAATGAGGTGGCTTCAGCCACAGCTGGCAATGGACTTTTTTTCTTTATTTAATTCTGTATGGCAACACGTCTCCATTGCAGACATTGCTGGTCACAGCCAGCCTGAAGACGGTCTGTGGTCAGCAGGCCCTTTGTTGCTCTACAGGCTACTAACACGCACACACACACACACACACACACACACACACACATCTGCACTTGTGTTGTATTTGTTGCCTTTCCTTTAAGCAATCAGTGCAGATAACCTCACTGTGTGGCACGTGCTGTAGGTGCTCAGGTGCAAATAGACGCTCCGTATAGTGAAAACCATGGCAGCACCAGCAGTCACCTGCAGTAGGAGCAGCATACCGCCGTTCCATTTTATAGTTAATACAAATAACAACCAGTATAAAAACAAACAAAAAAAAACTTGTCTTGGCTCGCATCAAGGATGGCAGTGAATGCCTCCAATCTGGAAATAGTAGCTGATTCCACGCTGGACCCGGCGCAATCCAATCCTAATGCGGTGTGGCTCCGAATGGGCAGAACGTGTGCTCAGACCGCTGCTGTCTGGTGGCTGTCCTGCTCTGAATTCCCTCTCGTCACTTCTCTCCCTGCACCATCTGCCTGCTCATTGACAGTCCAGTCACATTGGAAACAATCCTCCGGCAATAATTGCAACAAACAAAAATTCCTGTTTATCTGGAGGGAACAGCTCTGCTGCTGAATAGGCTTCAGTGTTTTGGGAGCTACGTGGAAGAGAAAGAGAAAAAACAAAACAGAAAGGTTTGATAATGTATACAAAAATGAAATCAATTAACAGAGTAGTTTTACCTGCACATATTTGCTGTGTGTGTGTGCATAGTTAAAAGCAATGTTTTCACCTGGTGTCCTCATGATAGACAAAAGCTTTTGTGAAAATTATGTGAATTGCTTTTAGAAAGCAGTTAAACACAACGTGGTCATACCACAATTCCTTTACTATAGGTCTAATATACTGAACTTTGTGTGAGACAACAACAAACAAAACAAATTCAATGACTTGAATCCAAAAATGGCAAAATATCTTTGATGGGGCTTGGATGTGTCAGATCAGTTAATCTGACTGCCACCAGCTGCTTGGTTTGATATTCCAGGGTTAATCTGAGGAGGGCACTGTGTGCAGACGTCTAGATTAGCTGGACACAGAGAGAGCAAAATGCCAAGGGAAACACTTCCAGACAGAGGGATTCCAGTCATGCCTGTCTTATAGAAATGGCAAACGAGCAGGCGGCAACCGATAGCAGAGCTGTGGAGCCGAGAGAGCCCTTAGCTTGAGCAGGAGAATTGCATTTTTGTGACATTTATATCCCTCTATGGGAGTTCCCTGAGCCCATTTTATAACGCTGAGGGGCTTGTTGGGAGATGGTCACACTATCACCAAGGTCCATTAGAAACACTTTATATTTCCTCTGCCGGAGAAGAAGCAAGCTTGTCACCATCGAATCTGAATTGCTGTGCAGTTAAGGGACCACACAGCTCCAGCTCTCTATGTGCACATCATTTCTTCACCCTGGTATCACCATCCTGTGTAGTGTATCTTTTTAAGTACGTCTGCATGACTATACTTTTAGCTGAATGATGTTTAATGAGAGTATCCTGTAGGATGTGACTGTCCCCACTTAAGGGTTGTATCAGCAATTTCAGGCCCAAAAAAGGCCCAAACATAAATTATCACATTCATCTAATCTTTTCTAACGATCCGCTAGCTGCCTGCCCCATAAGCAGGCCATCAAAAAAACGCATCTCTGTTGGCAGCCTAGGCTCCGAGATCTGTACACAAAAACAGTTGCTACCAACTATGAACCCCTCAAAAGCAAAATAAAGTGTTTCAACCAATAACCGACGAAATGCGCGTTTAGGAGAGCTTTAATTGCGTGGGAGGGAGTAGCGAGCTAGCTCTCTGTTTTGTTTGAACATCAACAGAAGTGACGTATTCCCGCTTTTGCTGATACAACCTTTAAGGGTATGTAAATAGGTCAGTGTGTCTCATATGCTATAGGCTATACATTGCATTACACCAAGTGTTTCACAGTGAAAAAGTAGTGCATGCAAGGAACTGAAGGGGTCTACTGGATCACCCAGCATTGGCAACCTGATCTTACCCAGAAACAGAAACCATGAAAAGAAAACCTGTGTAAAGTTGGTATTTCTCATCTTGCTTCATGGAGAGTAGGGTCTGCCTGGCCTCCTCCATTTGTCCACATATCCATCTGTGCCCCACACCCATGTCTTTCTGCACACACACATACACACACACACACAGACACACACATGCACTTTACACTTGGCTGATAACAGCCACAGCTAAAACTGGTCACGTCCCAGTAGCCCTCCCTTGCGATGAGCGCCAGCCTCAGCCCCAGGCCTTGGGCCCAGGCTTCATTAGTGTCCGGCGCGCTCACCCCGCTGAGGGGCCAGCGGCGGGGAAAGACCCAGCTCAGAGCCCGGGGTCAGACCACCACGGCGGGAGCATCTGACGGAGCGCTGCTGATGGATGCCTTCGGGCTGGAGCCCAGCGGCCATCTGGCTGCTGTGAGACGCCGCCGAGAGGACGCCATCGATCTGTGTCACATCTGCACCGTGTGTGTGTGTGTGTGTGTGTCTGTGTGTGCGGATGTTTGGCTCTGAATGTTTGACAATAAAACAGAGGTATAGGGTGGTGTTTTACTGCTGTTTTCTTTTTCTTGTCTTGTTTGAGTTTTAAGTTGTGTTGTAATTTTGTCACAGACACTGACCTGTGAGGTTATATGAATGTGTAACATCAAAATATCAACAGATTACAATATTTCTAATGTGTAATAGCAAATGTCATGCCAAATAACATCAACCCTCATATCAAAATAAGGACTGACAAAAGTTGAAGTGACATTTTCAGATTATATTCCAACTAGAAAAGTTTTCAGCATCTCAGAGGATCCAAGAACAGTAATGTTCAGGTGGCTCATATCATCTGGTAAGATCAAGTAGTAGTTGCCTAAAGTTTACAATCAATACTCTTCTCAAAGCAAAGATTTAGTGAGGAGTTGCTAAATCATTTAAACATCTCTCATCTACACTGTTGTTACATAGTGTGTAGCTGATATCAGTGAAAGCACATCAGTCATTCACAGGGAATGAAAATAGTGCATATTCATGTGTTTAATGCCACCTACAATGTCACCACCTATACATGCTGTTGCAATGATGGAAAATAATTTTGACTGTCAAACACAGATGCAGATTTATACAGTGAAACTGAAACCTGTTAGATTTAGCATCAGATGCTCTGATCATTACCAGCAAATTAAAGGCTCAAGGGTCATTGTATATTTAATTTACAATGCAGTTCACTGTTAAGTGAATGCTGCGCTAAATTTATCCGTAATTAATCATTGTGAAGGAAGGCGGTGGAATTCATCTGTGAGCTGTTTTTAATCCCCACAGGCCTTTTGATCCACACACCACCAGCCCTTTCTCAGTTTCTCAAGGTCATAGGGAATTGCCTTTCTGTGCATCTTAAAAGACATGCTGCAAGTTCATGTCAATACTCCCTGCAACTTCCAGTGAGCTCTTTTTTTTTCTTTAGAGAGAGATTCAATACGCTGGAATTCTCTTTAGAGGGAGATTCAACACGCTAGACAAATATTTATTTGAACAAGAGTGAAAAGGGTAGTGAAGAGCAGATTGCTCTCCAACTAAAGTATCCAAAGTATCCACTTTTTCCCCCGCAATATTTACACAGTGCTTTGTTCAGCAAAAGGTCCGTAAGTAGCGTAAGCGACATCCATTCTGATTTGCTAGTATTGTTTGACAGCAGGCTCTCCCCATTGTTCATTACATTAAAGCTCTGCCACTCAGTTGTTCTAATACCACCCTGCTGAGAGCCCAGGCTAGGGATGTATAAGAGAGTGGTGATTACTGCATCCGGCGCTCTGCGGGAGGCAGTGGCTGGAAAGGGAGGACAGGAGGAGACCAAATGTCTCCATATTGTTATCATTTATCTACAAAGCCAAGCACATCCCCTTGATGTGCAATGTGTTATTTTTGAAACAAGCTTAAAAGAACGATCGCATTGTTAGTCCGAGGCCTGTATCTGGGGCCACAGTAATATTCTACAGTATGTTTATTTGTCTATATGAGAAGCTCAGGGCTTTTGTGTTTGTCATAGTCATTTCTGTAGGCTATCACTGCAGGTTAAATTAACATCAGTATAATCACACCCAAAATGGCGAATTGTTGTGAAGACCATACAGTCAATTATCAGAAAACTTTACATGTTGGTGAAGTTTCAAACTTATCTCTTCTTAGAAATAAAGTAATGAAGGGTTGAGTTTGCACACACACACACACAAACACACACACATACACAAAATTCATAATCACTTCATTAAAAATTCATTCGATGACAACAAACTTGTTTTTTTTTTTTTAGTCCCAAGACGTTGCTTTAATGTAGATATACCCATGCTGACAGCTATGCTAACGCTCAGTTCATTAGCAGTTAAGTTTTCTTGCTTGAATGCTGAGATGAGCTATTGCTAACCCATGAGGCGACTGCCTCCAGAGAGCTTTATATTGAGAGCTTGGAGGTTCTTGGGGGTTTCATTTGACATCAGAAACAGACTGTTAGCCTCACTGTTGGTTGCCGCTTAGCAGTGGTAATGTGCTAGTGTCCCACTGTTCGCATAAAGTGGCAATTTAGCTAATGGTGCAGATTTTTTTTTTCTCCTGTCATCTTTTAGCCTTTCTTTTTTTTAATACAACCAGTATTGTGTGTGTTGTTTTTTAATATTAAAAACTAAGAATCTTTTGTTGTTTTAAACATCAACCCAGAGGCTCGCCATGTTGTAATGAGCACCTGTTTACGTTTTCCCACCTCCAACACACAAAGCATTAAGAAACAATAAATATTGATCAGCTAGATCTTAATAACATATAGACATTGATATCAGGTATATCCCAATAACATGTGTAACAAAAGAAAAATAATGTAAAAGAGCCATTTGAGATCAAACATGTGTGATTTCATTGAAGCAGGGAAAGAGAGAGAGAGAGACAGAGAAAGGTCAGGATGGTTATTTTTAAAATCAATTTGTCTCTCTTGGTCCAGGTTTCCTCTTTGTAGATCAATGACCATGCTAAGAATTAGCTGTTAACAGGAAATTGGAAATGTCCCCTTCAGTCAAAAAAGAGTCTGCAGCTAAAAGATATGGGGAACAGACTGACATTGGATGCTGTAGAAATTCAATGAAGAGCATCTTAACAAGTATCTCTTTATCTTTGCGAGGTATTACACAGAGAATAATGGGTTAGTTTTAGGTAAGACTGAAAAAGTCCAGGTAAGATGGTAATTTCTCTCGAAAAGAAGGGAATTTATATTGAAAAGAACCTAATTGAATTGAATTTTCTAACCAATGTACAATGAAAGGTTGACCACCTTTCCACATCATGACCAGCATGATTCAACATCGGAATGTTTTTCAGTGGTCAGTTCCATCTCATTCATTTATTTCAATTCAATGATTTCCATTACTGTATGATTTCCCCATTGCGGTTGCTGCTCTTGGGTCAGTGTACCTTCCAGCAAAGTCTTCTCCAGATCTCTCTGTGATTGGCTGCTATTTCTCTACCCTTCATCTAACTGAATACTCCACTGACAGCAGAAATAAATCAGTGGGCAAAAACAAACATGGGCCAAGTCTCTATCAGCTGATTGTAAGATATAATGACATAGTGACCCTCCATCCATTCACCTTGACCACAATGGTTTTAGAGGCAGGGATGGATTACTGCAACGGCCGACCGGGCCCAGGCCCAGGGGCCCAAGGGGTCAGGGGGCCCTGAAGCCCAAGCCATTGCATGGAATCATTGCCTCAATATCAACACATCAGGATGTAGGCTATGAATCTGATTGAATTAAAGTATTGGCCATCCCCAAAATGCACCAGAATACAGGAAATCACATCAAACAAATAAAAACAAATCTGGGGGAGGACCCCCCAAACCCCCCCTCCCAAATATGCGACAATTAGTGGGGGGGCCTTAATACATCTGGGCCCAGGGGCCCGAAAGTTCATAATCCGTCCATGTTTAGAGGAACAAGAGAGTCAGGACTGCCACTGATCATACATGTTGTGATACTCTTCGCAGTTGATCACAAATACGACACAAGAGATGCATACATGACCTTACTAGATTGACCATAACAAGACATTGCGAGTAGGGTGACCACTGGCAAGACTCTGAATAGGAGGAAACTTGTGTTGAGAAAGACAAAATGGAGGACACCCCAAACATTATGTTCAGTTTCTGAGGGAAAATTGACGAGTAGGCCGGAGGATTTCTGGGGTGTCTGTGTACAGTAGCCTAGAGGAGAACACTCTGTAACTATTCATAATTAATTGCTAACAGTTTTGTTTGCTGTTGTGTTGCACATGTCAAAAAAAGAGGACATATTCAACCTATTGCTGACCTTGAAAACTCCCTGGTTATGTACTGTATATCTATAAATGTGAAAAGCACTGTCCAAATAATTACATGAAATAACTGTAAGACAGAACAGTGGAAGCATGGCACTGTCAGTGTTCCGCTATAATGGTCAGTGGCTTTAGTATAAATGGTCCTGCCAAGGCCAAGGTCATTAGGGGTCCAAGTAGTGAAGCTAATGGAACACTATCGTTTTGTAAAAAATATTATTATGCCAGTTTCTTTTTCTGCACTTCCCCACACCTCCCCACCCGCTCTACATAGCACATTTACGTTTTGGGTAATAACTCAGGCCTCACATGAAATTTGTGCCAAATCTTCCCTCTTTTTTTCCAAAAAACTGAAAGTGACATTTATACAACCTACAGTAGTCGAGGCCAGTCACGTGATTTCTCATGAAATTTGATATACATAATCTACAAATCCTGCTGACACAATTGACTTTTTTGATTTTGATTTTTGATTTGTTGTTCCTTTTTGAAGTTACACCTCAAATTTCAGGGCATGGCCTGGAATGTTTATATTGTTAATTTCTTCGATTATAAAGGCTCAATCATAAAGAAAATTGGTACATGTAATCAGTGATTAAAGTGGGATTTGGCAGGTGGGGGAACCTTAAAATACAGTGTCGGTGCAACGGGGAAAAATGACTCACCGCTGGACAACATATTGAGTATTGTGGTGTAGCAATACTTTTTTGACAAGAATTGCCAGCTTCTTGGTCACCTTTCTACATTAACTCACCATTTATTTTAACAATATCATCGCACTATATCGTTGGTATGAAAGAATATATTTATTATTAATTTATCTGAGGTGGCGGAATTGCACCCCCCATCTCCATTTTAACCCCTGCATGTAATCATCAGAGCATTGTCTGAATGCACACTCATCATCAATTAGGGGTGCTACAACTGCCACATGTCCATATCTCAAGAACTGCTTCATGTAAAATGTGAAATTTGGTACACTTATACATACATACATAGCTTCCATTGATTACATTTCCTGAAGTACCAATTGGCTCAATCATCAAAATGGACCCCAACAGCCAATCAAATTTCATCTATCAATATATTCCATTGTAAATGGGCGATCCTCTCAAAACTTCATAAACATATTCATAATGACACACAGAAGCTATGTTCCAGATATGATACAAATTGGCCAAAAAGGGAGCTCAAGGGGGATCTCAAAAACTGCATAACCTAAACATGTGAAATTTGGTCTGGTGATGCTTGGTCCCATTTACTCACTTTTCCTCAACTGCAAGTAGCTTTTTTACATGTTGAATGCTGTCAAATAGTTCAACTGTTTCTCTACATGTGCCACTTCATCCAAACTCCTTGGACCCTGTTAATCGTTGTTTGCTGCTATGCTATTCGCAAGAGATTGTTCAAGTGGAAAAATAAAAGCAAAGGAAACGCAAGTGCAGCCTTGGCCCTTGGCCCCAGAGCAAGTGTCTATCTTAAACTACCCATGAAACACTTTTTCTTTTCTTTTTAGGAGTAAGTACATGCAAGGATTAGAGGACAAATTCCAGGAAAAGCATTGGCAATTAGAAGTCCCGCAGCCGTCTAGGTATGCAATTATGGGCAATGTATGTGATTAAGGAAAGAGGTTCAATAAATTACATTAACATACTTTCAAAGTCACTGAGGAGAGGCCGCAAGGGCCCTAAAACAGGCCGAAGACAAAGTGTGGGTATCGATTTCAAATCCCCACTGGAAATTTATCTGGTGCCTGAGGGTCGGAGCAGGGAAAGTCTTCTCCAATGCAGTTCCACTCAAATGCAGTCTGTAAGCTCCACTAGATTTCTCAGCAGAGGAAAAAGGACCCTGTAAGCTGGATAAAAGTAAATACTTTTGTTGACCCGTTGGGGGTAAGGGCAAGTAAAGGTGAGCTTGCAGTGGTTCAGACACTCAAACACTGTGGCAGACACTCAAATAAAAGGCAGGTTAGCCCTACAGAATAATATGCAATAACGTCATGATTTATCATCTATCATCATTTCAGTCTTGCCATGCGTAGTTCCACAAAGCCACAGGAAATTCTCTCTGTTCTTCTTCTTAACCAAGAAGGGTCCCTTTGGCTTCAGACGCTGATCATCTCAGTCATCTTACTCTCTTTTGATCTCGTTGATGATAATTTACTCAGGCAAACCAGGTGTGCCTCCTTAATGAGCCATTAAGTTCACAGACGCACTGAACGTTAGTGAACCACCGACTCGCCTGTACTAATTGATGGGACAGGCCAGCGGAGCCAGTCGAGGGCCGATTTTGAAGGGTGATTACCCAAAGTTCCCCTCCACACAAGATGGCTGGGCTGCTTCTCTCTTCTTTTTTTCCTCCCTCAAAAGATGTTTCCCTCGGCTCCTTGAAGTCAAGACGGAAAAAAGAGGCCTAGAACAGAGAAAGTAATGGAGAAAGAGAAAGGAAGAAAGAAAGAGAGAGAAAGAGAGAGAGAGAGAGGGATGCAGCAGGCCTGGCAGGGCCTGAAACACAGCTGCCGCCTTTAATCGACTTTTTGGATGGGGGAGATTTTCCCATCCGCAGACGCGCACACCTCCAAATCCGCTCAGAAGCCCACTGGCAGGGTAGCTGCACCCCCCCATCCCCATCCCCTCATCTCCCCTGTCAGACGCCACCTTTCAAACCATGAGCTGACGGCCTGGCACCACACAGAGATCAGGGTCTGGGCGAATGCACTGGCAGTGCCACTGTGGACGCCTCTTTACAGTGGAGGAGCCTAATTGCACACGGCATTTCCAAACGCCTCATAACTGGCATGTGTCCACCTCGCTCTGCGCACTCAGAAAGGCTTATGGGAATATTCCAGGCCTATGCAAATTAGAGTACTGACAGAAGACTTTTATGTCTTTTGTCACCTTTTCAAGATCACTAACTTCCTGAAAAAGTTTTAGTGGCCGCACAGTTTGAGCATTTACTGAATGGCTAGTTGCACTGATATTTTCATCTTTTGTCTATGTCAACCAATGGTGTGCATACGACTCCAGACAATCCTACTGCAGCCTTGTTTAATATTTCAGTCTGATACAAGAAGAAATTGATGAACATGTTAACATGTCTAAATACTGGTACCACTGTCTAAAAGCAAAATACCAGATACACTAGCTTGTGTCATTTCTAAGTGAACGTTACAGGTGAACTTTTTTATTATTCCTTTACCTTGTAACCTACTATGTCTATCTTCTGCCTAACCTCCGTGGGCTGAGCACAGTGCCATGAATTGCTCGCAATTGCCATTTAAGAAGGATGTCAGAATCTTTTGCAAAATGGCTGCCATCCCTCAGGGAAGGAAGCACATGGCTCATGACATCATTAAGTGGATGGGAACTTCAAGGTGATGGCTGCAGTCTGAGCCGCACTTCTTCAGGCCATCAATCCTTCTTATGGTACCGCTTACCTCCCAATGGCCCCCTAATCTATATTTAATATTTGCCAGATAAGTGCACTCACTGAGTGTCTAAGAAAGAGCAGCATTCATTCTCACTGCTGAGGAGAGAGTGACAGTCTGCGCTACTGGAAGTGTTGTAAAATGCTTAACTGAAAGGGAGTCCTCTTTTACAGCTAGAGGCAGGGCAACAATGGATGTTTTTCCCCCTCCAGACCAAGATGTGATGTGGGGTTGGGTGGGGGGGTGGATGGTATTAGTGAACACGTGTGATAATGGAACCCATACTTTTAAAAAGTAGTGTTTGCTCGTTACTCGTAACTTCTCAAAAAAGTAACCTGTTACTTTACTTAGTTACCCTCTATGGAAAGTAACTTTTTACTTTACTTATATGTTACTTTTATGTTGCTCGACTTTGGGCAGAACCCAATATCTGTTCCTAAATGTGTAGGCCTACATAAAGTTCTACTATGGAGGACATAACAGGTATTTCTTTTGTGCTCTTTATTATAAAAAATGCCACAGACAGAGCACTTGACAAGAAAACATTGGGCTTATAGGCTTCAACACCACCACTAAACAATATCAAATAACATAGCCTCGATACATCTTGGGAATATAGGTGAACACAAAATATATGAGGGCTTATTGTATAGCCTTATACTCTTTCATTAAACAGGCACTCCGAAATTTGGTGCAAAGCTAGTGCAAATCGTATCAATAGGCTGGCAGTTGAGTTAACCACAGTGGACAAAATCAGGGCACAGTGTAGGCTACAACTAACACTCACATTCATCCCCTTAGTTTCAACGAGTTCGAAGTAATGTGAATACCTCCATCCCTCAGAAGTTAGTGTTGGCTGCATCTCGCTTGCTATGATTGCTCTTCATTGCCACCAGCCTCTGTCACGTACCGTGTGGAGGTATGATTGCACTTCATGCTACCAGCCTCTGTCACGTAGGCTGCCGTGTGGAGCTCGTGCCTATTGCAAGCTTGCAGCTGAGAAAGCAGCATCGTTGTCAAATCTGTTCCTGGGAAAAGTAACGTTGCGCCGATATGAAAAAGGAACTACGTTACGTTACCAAATTTTCAGTACAGTAGTAGCACGTTACACGACTTTTTACTCGAAAAAGTAGTTAAGTTACTGTAACTTGTTACAACACTGGTGATGAGCAGATCAGATCCAGGCTGATGCCAAAATCAGACGCTGTCTTGAAATTCCACCTTTTCTGTCTCCCTCCCGCTTCCCACTGAGTGCAGATGGCAATGTTATTAGTGGATTGAAATGAGCTCTAACGATTGATGAGAAGCTCGTCCTAATCAATGCCGGTTGCATGATAAGTGTTTACCATGTAGATTATGGCACTGCAGCGTCTTATGGAGAGGCTCTCCTCGTAGTTTTGATACAATCAGCACCTTGCTGCACTTACCAGATGTTTCTTGACTCCCAGCGCAGCGTTCATTGCAAGCTGCGAGCTGATTAATTACTCTGACATTCAACTTCTATTTCTCTTCACTTTTTACCCAAGGAGATTTTAAGGATGTCTGTGGTGGCGGGTGTGTGTGCTGTTTGAGCTGAGTGAAGCCTTTGGAGTATTTTACAATGTCTAGACTCTCAAGCCACTCAACATTCTGTATGATTTGTGTACTGCTATAAAAAGCTCTAAAAATCGGGTGAAGTTGGGAGTTTCTTGAGGAGTCACACGTGGAGAAGCCGGAAGGACTCTTGAGTTCTTCACTAAGATTGTCCTGTGAGAGTGTTACCAGAGACTCCAATCCCCTTGTGACCTGGTGAATGCTCGTCTGGAATATAGATATCTCGGGTGACATAAAAGTAGTGCCACTTGTTTTATTATTCTATTCTATTTTCCTTTTAAAATGCTTTTAGGCCCGCAGATTGAAGTAAAACCTTTTGTACTCGTCATGGTAAAAACCTTTTGGATCAGACTCAAAAGGGATCACATCCGACGGATTTTTGTGGCGGTGGTGGGACTGAAATGTTTGGCAAGGTCGTCATGACATTTTGGACTTCCTGCCTCTGTCTACGCTTAGGTCCCCAAAGGAGGGAACTAACAAGTCATCTATTACATGCCAACATTGTTTACATCTTGTGAACACCAGGGGGAATATTGTCTTAATTAGGCATATTTCCCCCACTGGTTAACAGCAAGATCACCTTGGTACACTGGGTGGCTGTGCTAAAAGCAAGTGTGGAGACACGCAGCACTGTTTTTACAGGCAGGCAGTGGCTTTGGGCACGGATATAAATAATGAGACTGACAACTGTGGACAGCTGCATTCAAATACTGAAAAACAGTAGTTAGCACAGATCATGACAGTCCCCACTGCCTACAATGTTAGGTGTGTGTTTTCTTTGTGACATGTTTTTTTTTTTTATTATATTATTCCTTTCTAGCCTACACTGAGACTCATACAGTATATCAAAGTCATTCATCAATGAGTAGTCTAAAGGCAGTCAAAAGACCATTGACATCAAGGTGGTTTGACTCACTCATGTGTGGGTGAATGAAGGGTTTGTAAGAATTATGTATGAGGCTGTAGTTTTGAGACTGTGACACAAATGTACATTTGAAACGTAAAACAGTTGGTTCGGTCATTTTTCCTATGGTGGATTTTTTTTTTTTTTTTACATACTGTACTGCTCCGGGTGTTTGTGTGTGCTCACTTCTTAATGTGTGTTCACTGCTCGTGTGTGTGTGTGTGTGTGTTCACTAACCACGGATGGGTCAAATGTAGAGAGAGAATTTCCCTCAGGATAAATAATAGTATCAGTCTATCTTTAATAAGCTTGCAGTCAGTCAATTGGGCTGCTTTTGCTGTTTCACACAAAAAAGTGTTCATATGAGGGTCTGGGTTTGTACAGCACCTTTACATAGAAAATAAATAAATAAATAAATAAATAAACAAACAAACAAACAAACAAACAAACAAACAGGAACTCAGAGACCAGCCATCGGCAGTATTAATTCAACCTCATTAAAAAATAATTTAGTTCGATTCACAGATTCTCAATTTCAATCTCCTGCCTGTGTCACATCTTTAGATGGCAGTATTAAACCAGAAGCTGGAAAATGGAGAACCCGACATTAAGCTTCAGAGTTGATCCAAATAAACTACTCTTCTTTGTACTCCTATCATCAGAGTACACCAAATTCACCCCACATATACCTTCATCAAAAATGAATGAGTTTCTAAAACCCCATTTGAAAACTAATATGGGTGTATTTACAATGGATAAAAAACAAGTGTCACTAAATGCAAATAAGATTTCTGCAGAAATAACAGTCTGAAAAGGTTTTGTTTGAAAAGAAGCAGCTTTCTCAAAATGAGCTACGGACAAATTATTCATGACTTTAAGTACAATATATTTTCGAGAATAGAGACCACACACTGCTTAGGTTAATTTAGGCTGATATAACCCATATCAAGGTTAAATTAGAGGTGCATTATTGCGTTATTTGTAAATGTGCTGCAAGGTCCTCTATCTTTGAATCATAAACCAAATATATGCATGGTTATATGGTTCCATTGAGTAAGACAACAAACTTGTTTACAATCCTTGTGTTTAATTTTTTTTTTCTAAAACAAATTATCTGAGGAGAAAAAGAGGAGCAGGACAGATCCAAGGAGAATGTAACTGATTTGTGTTCTTCTCCGAGCAGGTCGGGGGTTTGCCTTTCTTGCCTGGATGGATCAGTCCAGTCAGCTGGAGCTAAAATTGACTTTCCTGTTTTAATACGTTCTCAGAGCCAGCATGCTGGGGGATGGGGGGCAGGGGGGGTCGTGGCTGGCTATGTAATAAGACAGCAGTGGGGTGTGTCCTATCCGGCACGCACCGAATGAAGCCGTCCAGCTTCTCTCTCCGCCTCTGTGACCACAGAACATCGTGTCACCGCCTGCCTGCCTGCCTGCCTGCCTGCCGGCCGCCCCAGGAGCGTGCACCCACCCCATGGCTGCAGTTGTGAGCGGATCAGGACCTGAAATGGTACAGGCTCCCCAGGTCTGTGCCACGTCAGCGCCAGATCTGGGCCAGACTCAAGAGGATCTGGGCCAGACTCAAGAGGATCTGGGACAGACTCAGAAGAGAGGAGAGAGGAGGAGAGCTGAGGAGAGGAGAAGAGAGCAGAGCAAAGCAGAGCAGAGGAGAGGACAGCAGAGGAGAGGGGAGCAGAGGAGAGAAGAGGAGAGGGCACCTAATCCAGGTCCGTTAGCGAAGGGTCAGGGGAGTGGATGGTGACCCCTGCTGATGCATCAGAATCATTCCTTCTCACAGATCAAAGTGCAGAATTTCAGGCTGACCTCTGGCCAAAAACTCCACGTATCAGTGTATTCACTAAGAAATAAAAGCTTTTTGTTGTTATTTTTGTTGTCCTTGTTGTTGTCGTAGAAGGCTTCATTGATGCAAAATCAAAAGCATTGCATGTCTGATTGTGTACCATGTAATGTGTGTCAAAGTAAGAGTATCTGAATAAAACAGCAAATAACATTAGCAACACAGTGGCAATTCACTGTGCTTTACATAAATAATAGCAAAAATAACTCATTTAAATTCAAAGATAGAACATAAAATAGAATTAAAAGAACATAAAAGTATGTAATGTTACCTATTTACTAATTGGCACACTTGGTGACCCCAGTTGCTCTGAAATGTTTTTTATCCAATATAACATGAGCTTTTATATACCATGCATTCAGTTGGAGTCATTCCTCATTCTGAACACCACAACAAAGAGAGAAGAACTGAAGGAACACATTTGGGAATGATACTGTTACCATTGCCGTGTTTGCTGTTAGCCAGTATCCCTGTGTGCAAGTGCTCTCTGCACAGCGGGGTGCGAAAACAAATGGCGTTTTAGGCCTGCCGTTCATCTCCTCCGCTTAGCCACTACACACAGTGGCCTAGCTGTTGGTTGATGCCTCGTGTCAGTAATGGTCTTTCCTCTCGGAGCCCAATTAAACAAGCCTACATGGCACAGGCTCCAAGTGAATTATTTAACTCGACCCATTAATATGAATCTGTGTAATTTAACAAGGTGCATACATATGAATTATCGCTGTAATCTTTCTCTCTGGCACTGTTCTGCGGGTGGTCTCTGCTGCAGGGCAATGGGACTCAGACAAACAGGATCCCATGGGCTTTCACATACACTACAAAGCCTGTCTTCTGGCCTCAGGAAGGAAAACATGTCTTTTGCTTGACATTGCTTTCTTGCTGCATTAATCTGTTATATGCGCACCATTTTATAGTCTGTCTTTGTACTTGAATGTTCATTTTGTTAAATACAGTTGAATGCAATGTGGTGCTAATTGGAAATGTCTTCTGGCATGTGATATTGTGAGGAGTTAGTGCTGCAAATAGCCACAGGGTCAGCCATAAGAGCAAAAGCAATACCTATACGTACCGTACTGTACTGCCATGATATCGGTTTGGGTCTTGTGTAACCCTAACTTGTGTTGTACTGTAGATGTTCTCTGTGTGACTGGTGGGTTTTTCTCTCAAGTCGTCGTCAGAATGGACTGACTCCCTTAACCATTTAAGTAGAAAGCCTGCACTGCACTGTGTGTGAACATGCACTGCAGTGGGGAAGCTTTTTCCCCTCATTGGGTAACAACCGCACAGAGGTTTCCACTAAGTGTAGGTGTGACAGCAAATTGAGGGGAGGCCTGGAGTCCACCACAGAGAAAGATACCAGAATAAGTGTGTGTGTGTGTGTGTGTGTGTGTGTGTGTACAGTATGTGTGTGTGTGTGTGTGTGTGTGTGTGTGTGTGTAAGGGGGGTTTGGTTCAGGTTTGTGACTCCCTCAGGGAAGAATGAAGTCATTGCTTCTGAGCATGGCAGCCCATGTGTATGTTGACTGCTGTTATCACATCTCTGAATGAGAAAAGCCAAGGATGTTGATTACTTAAATATAGCCAGCCAGTAAAGATGTCCCTTGCATCTGAGCATGGCAGCCCATGTGTATGTTGACTGCTGTTATCACATCTCTGAATGAGAAAAGCCAAGGATGTTGATTACTTAAATATAGCCAGTCAGTAAAGATGTCCCTTGAGGCAGAAGTGAGTTTTTGATAGTCAATTCAGACATCACAAACTCATAGCAGTAACCCTATTACACTCATTTTTGTTCATGGTTTCACTGCTTCAAGTTATGATGCAGAATACTAGTTTTGACCTCTCAAATTTTTGTCTCCAATTCCTTCACCTCTATGCAGAAAAGATCGTAAAGAGGAAACTGCACAAACATGCTGTAAGGTAGCTATTATGAGAACAGATACTGATTTTGGGCAACACAACCCCAGCACTTAGCTTTGTCATGGCAATAAATTATTATTATGACGCCCATAAATGCTTAGGTGTTTATTGATTTGGGCATGATAATAAATTGCTGTCTATGGAGGGCCTAATCCATTTATTTACAACAGTATAATTACATGTGAACAAAGTTACAGCGATTGCTGGTTTTACTGTGGAGACTCTGAGGCTTGTCTAAAGCAATCATGTTTTCTCCCCACAACTTGTTCACGGATCATAAAGTTCCATTACGTGCAGTGCCATTTTGCTTGTTAAATGTCAAGGGATAGGGCTTTAATTAGTCAAAGTACATATTTAATTAACTTAAAGAAAGGACTAGGGCCTAGTTCAGTGTAATTAAACAAATCCTCCTGACATATCCATTTCAGTGGCTGTCACCAGCCCTGTAAATTTACACTCTTTTGGCCCACTTCCCCAGTGAGGTGGACATGAGATGTCAGTTCAATTCTCCAGCAATAACACAGCAGCAACAACAACATCCCCCCAACATACAACCCCTGATCACGTGCTTCTTCGCTTTTTGTGCTTTGCGCCCAATGGTTGATCAAATTAAATAAAGACAGTCAAACCGTCAACTAGTGTGTCCAGCGTTGATGAAACCCATCAATCAGACACAACACGATGGGGCCCTGAAACAGCGTTGGTGCACGGTGGGGCAAGGTCAGCAGAAGGTCGACGTTAGGTCATCACTGGCATGCTGGCTTTTCCCTGCTGCTCTGCAGGCTGACCTTGTCAAAGTCATCCTCTGAGTACTGCCGCTCCCTCCCTCTCTGTCTCTCCCCTGCCCGCCCTTCCTCCCTCTCCCTCTCTCTCTCTCTCCCTCTCTCTCTGTCTTCCTCTTTCTCTCCCTCCGCTGGCATGCACCTCAGTGCTTCTGCCTCTCTCATTGAGTCGTGACATAAGGCAGTCTAGCCCTGCAGCATTATTGATGAGGCCAGTAGTCATAATTGCCTCGGCGTGGGTCTGGCTTTTGGCTGTTTTTCCACCTCCCCCCACCACACACACACACATACACACACACACACACACACACACAGACACACACACTGACACCATGGTACCCCCATCTGAGAGAACAGCTGGCATCAATCCAGGTGTGTCAAAACATTATTGGGGACACTTCTCCTTGTCTCCCTCCATCTCCAAATTAACCTTTAAATCAGAGAGGGGCCTCATATTGTGTTCACCCACTATCTCTCTCTCTCCCTCTCCCTCCCTCTCTTTCTCTATATCTCCTTCTATCTCTCTCTCCCTCCTTCTTTATCTCTATCACTCTCCCCCCCTCTCTCTCTTCCTCTTTCTTTCTCTATCTCTCCCCGTGTGCCTGGTCCTCTGGCTGAATTAATATACTCTTAATTTGCTCATTAACTGTGTCAATTCAGGCATGGGGTAATAGGCAGGTGCATTCTCACACACTGATTTTTCTACCCAACAATTAACTTCACCGTTGCCCTTGGGTGTGGGCAAATCTTGTTACAATATGCTTTTCTTGTGTCCTGCGAATAATTTCCTCTTTATTTGCAGGTGTAAAATTTGGATAAAATTAAATAGCTCGACAATGAAATGAAATTCTGGTCGCCCATGCGTAGTTGAGATATATTGTCTTAATTGTGAATACGGAGAGAAGCTGTCAGTACTTTTATAAAGAATCTGTCTCCGTTATTAAATGGGAGAGCCATGGAAGGGAACTATGTGCGTCATGCAGATGAGGATTCTAGTGTTAAATTGATGACCTTTTTTTTTTTTTTCAAAAAAAAAAAGCTTTCTGCTGGTGACTGGATCACTTACGTCTCTGCCTGCCGTTAGTGTCACTCAACCAGCCCAGACCTTCTTCTTTCTCATTATCCTCCCGCGGGGGTTGAAATGTGCCAAAAGCCGCTGGGCAGGGCATCCACATGCTAATTTGATGCACTCCAGGTAAGCTGCTTGTATAGGGACATTGAAAGGCACATTTTCATTCTTTCGGTGTTATCAGGTTGTTTACAGACGAGCTCCCCTCCACAAAGGAAGACAAGCTTTGTGCTTCCTCTGCTCTGGATTGATCAAACTGCTCTTATTTGTTTATTTCCTGTGTCTTGACCCGACACTTTCCATACAATAACAAACCCCTTGCTGAGGGGGAGTGTGCTCCACTCGCTGTGGGCTTACATCCATATTAATAACCCGCCAGCTAATCATCCTTTGGTGTAATGAAAAATGTCTAGGGGAGCGGATGGTGCCGGGCCAGGTCTGGCGTGGATACGGCGCAGAAGTGGCTGTGAGATCAGCTACTTGCATGCAAAACAATGCCAGTGATTAGCACCCCACTCGTAATGACTTGACTTGATTAAGCGAGGAAGTATGAGAAGAGACTCATGCACAAGGCCCCGCTGGGTCACAGCAATCAGGTCTCAATCATGCCCCCCTACCCCTCCAAATCTCTCTCTCTCTCTGTCTTTCTCTCACTCTATTCACTCTGTTGTCAGGCCAGATTTAGCTATATGGTAGCACTGGATGTACAGTGCCCTCCATAATTATTGGCACCCTTGGTAAAGTTGACTAAAAACGGGTATAAAAATAATATTTTGATGATTTATTGTACAATAGACCTACAATGAAAACAATGAGGGAAAATCCAACCTTGAAGGGCAGCAAATTTATTCTGAGAATAATATTTCTTTTAACAAAAATATGTCACCCACAATTATTGGGAAATTACAATAAATCACCAACAGATTATTTTGTATACCTGTTTTTAATCAACTTTAGCAGAGGTGCCACTACATGTGGACAATGCTGCGTTAATATATACGTTAATATACAAGTGAATGACCTGGCCTTGAAGTCTGATATGAGATACAAAACATGTTTGTACTTGTTTAGGTTGTGTTTGCTGTGACCAGACTGGATAGCCTGTCAGACCGTCCTGTGCCACTGGACATGTTGATTTGCTGTTTGGTTAGGAAAGACTGCAGGTGGGTGCATAGACACAAGTTGTTTTGTGTATTCGGATGGAAATAGCATACAATATCTGTGAATAACATTATTTCTGAATGTGGCCGTTGGGAGTAAGAACCCAGTTGTACTATACCACAAGATGGTCTGACTACGCCACTCCCATTTATTGGACTGGGATGAGAGACCCAACTAGTACAGTAGACTAAAGATGTACCCCACGCTAGTACTATTCAAATGAATTAAACAATTGGAGGCTGATGTAGCAAAAGTAATGTAGACATCATTTATTTATGGTCTGCAGAGTTATTAAAATAGGTGCTTCGTACAGGAACAACATTAATGGTAGTAACACATCATGGACACATACATGAGTTCTCGTAGACAAGCCTTCATAGGAGATATTTACACTAAATATTGGGCCGGACCACAGTACTCAATGTTGACAGGAAATCCACATTTAGTTCATCATGAGCACAAGGCTCCAAAAGGATTCAACACACCAAAGACAGCAACCAAGGCTACACTGCATTAACCATAAAGTGCTTTGTTAGTACACACAAATTCTAATCACACCACACAGTGGTCACCTTAATACATTGAGCATTGAGCTCCGCCCACTAGCTACGAGAACCCAAGCAATGGCCACTTAAATTTGAGAACAAGTAAAGTGCGTGAGTGCTACTATGATGATCAGCGAAAGCTGGCACTTTCCCCTGTCCCCCGTAATATTGCACACTGCCCAAACACAACAATTTATCTCAATGGTAAAAGATTAATGACCGGAAGAGCTTGACATTAACCCTATAAGTTCATAGGCATGGTATCAATGAATGATAAAAACATACATAAGTTTCATACATGAGAAAACAGTGGCTGGATGTCCAAACAAAGTAAACAAAACCTAAAAAGACAAAACATACACTTATTTATTTATCCACATAACACACACACTCCTTCACCTTACTGATGATATACATTGAAAGAACTTAAACTTTCAAGCACTCACGAGAGACGGGGTTCATTCACAAAAGGCTTCTAATAACCTCGTGTGAACAGACACACACAGACGCCGGAGCGCACAGAAGCCAGTGCACACGTATGACGGGGCGCACGGGACCTGGTATAACAACGGGCTACACATAGAATAAGGATGAGTCTTTGCAAGGCCAAAGTCTAACAGTTAATTAGATAATCAGGCTAACAAATACCTACTTTGGCTAGGCCATCCGCCCAAGCACACGGCAGCAATTACAGTATACAAACACCCTGTAACACCAGCACAGTCTGTTGAAAAACATTTGATATTAATATTCTCAGCGCGCAGAGCAGGGGGACCGTCTCAATGCTTTGTTGGTTATACGCACCTGGCCGCGAGAGTGAGAGAGAGTTCCCAGCGGATATCGAGATATTCTAGTTACACGCCCATTCTACAACATAGATCATAATAATAATCACAACACTGCATATCTCAAGGCTCACATCAAAACCACACTCTTTAAGGGAAGTATACCTACCGGCGTTAAATCCAGAGACGCTTCCGTGATTCAATTACTGGTGACTGCGCACAAACCCTTCAACATACGGAACGCCATCACACTGGCCACCAACACTCATCTGTAATCTACAAAAACGAACAGACTTATAAGTGCCATAACCCATGATGAGGCAGCTAATGCTGGCCTAGTACAACAGCGTGCCAAACAATTCAAACTTACCGCGGTTCCACTCCACTCCGTTTCCCTGGCTAAGCAGCTGACTGAAAACACAAGAACCCGCCCCTATGGACACCTCAGCCTTTAAGCCCTTGCTACTCGCTCCTGGGTCCTAAAGTCCCACTGGCTACATGAACAAAACATCCATGCCATTTTGTTTCCATTTCATTCAAAGAAAACAACAATCAGAACTTGCCGTTCAACGCCAGTTCCATTTGATCATCCATCAGTGAGTATCCTCATATTCCTGTTAAGCTGCCTGACGTACTTTAGCACTACGGCATTATTAACTAATGTACACTATTAAAGGTAAACTATGCAGGTTTTTTAGCTTAATATGCAAGTTTTTTAGCTTAATTTACCTTCATTTAACAGCTTTAGAGTCATTGGAATGGTTATATGACTTTTTTCGAGTTGAATGGTGGCCGTCTCGCTTCCCCCTAGCGCCTGTGAGCAAAAAACCACCCTTGCAACTGTGGGCCAGTGGGCCGACGGCCTCAGTGTCAGGAAGTATAACGAGTGTAGCAAATTGCTTCACTGCATTCAAATACACATACACGCCAGGCACCGGCTAGAAAAAGGTAGCGATGGAGTTTCTCAGACATTCGTCATGACAGAGCCAGTGAAAAAGAAGCAAAAACCGAGAAAACAGTAAGGAAATTGCCAATACTGCATAGTTTACCTTAATGATCAAGCTCTGCTCATGGAACCATGTTTGTGTAGAGATTATTGATGTAAAGTATAAATCGTAATAATAAAAATAAAAAAACCTACTATATTATGTGTACAGAGAATCAAAATGCGTGGCGCGATTATTTCTTTTGGACTCCATTTGGTGTTTTTAATTATTTGCCGAGCTGTCAAGTGAATTATCCCAATGTCTTGCTATTTAACCCATAGGAATACAGTAGATTGGATATGCACCTGGCCTCAGTTAAACCTCTGTAAATAGCGATACCAAAGCCTTCACAGTAAATTAGTGCTGGGTGTAATACGGTAAGGCCAACCTTTCCACTATCCAGAGATAGCTGTGCTGTATTATGCAAAGTTAGGCTTTTAGTGCTTTAAATACTTAAGGTCTGCTAAGGATTAAAAGTGGCCGGGGGTGGAGACCATAAATAGCATTGCATTCTGCATTAGAATGAGCCATTAGTGCTGAATTTGGAGTTGTGAGATGAAATTATTCATCATAAAATAAAAATAAATACCATGCCTCTGGACTTTTAAGTTACAATAAGCAAAAAAAACATACCTTTTCATATTTTGGCTGTTGATCTTTTTGCAGATGG
Source organism: Alosa alosa (assembly GCF_017589495.1). NCBI lineage: Eukaryota > Metazoa > Chordata > Actinopteri > Clupeiformes > Clupeidae > Alosa > Alosa alosa. The sequence continues at coordinate 18,810,980 of NC_063201.1, forward strand.
ATGCCTGTAAAAGGACTGTACGCCAAGCTTGTGTATTTTTGGGCCTTGGAGTATTTGTGACAAGAACAGCCTTTCCAATGGTGTCAGCCGGTAACATAACCATTGTAAATCTAAGCTTTTTTGACAAGGCACATTGTAGCTCACTGTGAGTCAGGCTGTGGGACAGTGGCGGCGCCAGATATTTTTTTCTGCAGGTACTATGGGGGAAGCTCTATGTAAAATGAAAATTTCTCCTACACCCCCAATCTTCTTAAAAGTGTCTGTCTTTTTTACCAATGGTGCTATGTAATGAGGGTCATATGGTTCTCTACTACACCCCCCCCCCCCAATCTTCTTAAAAGTGCACAACTATGCACAGTATTCCATTAGCTGCATGCCATCAGGCTATTTACAATGTTCTATTATGTGACTTAGTGAACACGTTATCAAAATTAACGCGCACACATTTTGTTTGAGCAGGAGACAGAATATGCACGCAGGCACGCAACTAGGCTACTTGTTTTCTTTTACTCGACTATCTATATATGGTTATCAGCACACAATGTTGAGCTAATTCACTAACTCAATACTCATCATGGATATCACAAGTTTAAACAACGAAAACAGAAAGTATGGGGGCAGCAAAGCTAGAGGAGTTATTCCAGATGGGCAAGAACAAGGTAGGCAATTGGTGTGCTGTCAGAACGTTAGACTGCATTACAGCTGTTTAAAGCCTGACATCACGGTACGCTAGAACAAAACAAGGTAACTTTCGCCTGTATAGGGCTGTACCAAGTTGTCCAAATGAATAGGTCATTGTAGACGTTGTTGTTGTATTATTGCATGTGTATGTTGTTATGCTATGTAGGCTACTTTTTTGCTGACCTGGACCTTTGTTTGAGCAATGCCGGCAGGATGTTGACTTCCTTTATTTTCTTGCTTTTAAACCTCTTGTCTTAAAGAAACTTCAAAGTGTGCTCACTCAAATCATGCACTTTCTGATTAATGACATTTCAGTGTTCAAAGCCAGCCAGGATATATATATCACCAGTGTCTCCAAAACCTTTATTTTTTATGCTAATTAAGCTTTTAAATGAAAGTTTGACACGAACATTACAAATTGCATTACAATTTCACATGAAATATCAGCTTGTAGGCTAAGTTTAGCCTTCCTAAACCTCAACTTCACCCACCGCCTATGTTGATAGGTTTACATGACAGTGATTTTTCAGGACATGAAATAGGCCTATGCAAATGTATATTGTAGCCTTACCAAAATTGAAAAAATAAAAATGTCATTATCCTTATCACTTTTTAAAACATACGGAAGTTGATGGTTATTGCCTATTTAGGGGCAGCTGTGGCCTACTGGTTAGCGCTTCGGACTTGTAACCGGAGAGTTGCCGGTTCGAACCCCGACCAGTAGGCACGGCACCGCTGTTGTTGCAGGCAGCTCACTGCGCCGGGATTAGTGTGTGCTTCACCTCACTATGTGTTCACTGTATGCTGAGTGTGTTTCACTAATTCACGGATTGGGATAAATGCAGGGATCAAAATAGTATATATACTTATACTTATTGTCCCCATCACTTTTCAAAACAAACTGATGCCACTGGATACTAACTCAGGTGCCTTCCTTGATCGCCACCATATGAGAAGTAGAGTTAGCCTAGAAATCTAGACGCGCCCCTAGCGGCAGCGAATTACATTTGCTGCCAGGGCTAGTCTAGCAACTCTCCGTTGGCTTGTGAGCTCCAGAAATCGAAACTTAATCAGGCCAATGAAATCGTGTATAGAGTTGTTAGGTGGGCTTAACATAATGATTGATGGCAGAGTTGCAACGGTTTGGCTTGAATTCCCTGCTACTTGAAAACAAATAAGACGGATGTTGCTGCTGGCTTAACGAAGTAAGCTTTTATTAAGTTGGCAAACGTTTGAACTAGCCAACTAGCTCCGCTGGTGGGAAACGATGGGACTCATAGCTGCCGCTGTCCCATTAGCGTGCAGAGGGAATTTGAAAGACAACTGATTATCCCGCCCCTCGGACTGAGCACTGCGAACGGTGAGTGCCCTTACCCTACATTTTAATGTGGGTCTGGCTCGCCAGGCTTAAGGAGAGCAGGAGTAGGAGAGCTACTTGAGTGTAACTATTCTAAGTGATCTATGAAAAATATAGAACCTTATACCACATATTGGGATATTGAACATAATTCTGTTTTGCACTCTCTCTCAGCTACAATTAGCCTTTTCATCCAGGTCAGCTAACAAGGAAAAGACAAAGTGCACTGATGCATTTAATTGGATATGTGTTAAATGTGATGGGTTAGCAGTCAATCCTTTCAAATGACCAAGCCTACAACTACCATAAGGTTAACCTCATCACAGCTTTAACATCCCCCACTCAGATATTCAATAGCCAAACATAGCCTGCTCACAGCATTCAGCTGTTCAATTCTACAATTTCCCCTCAAAATCAACATATCTTGAAGGTATGAGACAGCTGAGTGACAGTCACAATTCTTTTTGTGAGTGAGAAAAAGTTGTGTTGAGAACTTCATGTTTAGGTGGACAGAGTTAAAAAACTCAAAACACAAAAACATTGGTAACACTTAATAATTGTACGCTATTTCACATTAGTTAAGTATTAGTTAAACATTAACAAACACTTAATTAATCATTATTAAGTATAGTGTCTCAAAAAAGTGAGTACACCCATCACATTTTTGTAAATATTTTATTCTTTCTTTTCATGGGACAACACTGAAGAAATGACACTTTGCTCAAGTAGTCAGTGTACAGCTTGTATAACAGTGTAAAGTCACTGTTCCCTCAAAATAACTCATATATATAACACATAGCCATTAATGTCTAAACTGCTGGTAACAAAAGTGAGCACACCCCTAAGTGAAAATGTCCAAATTGGACCCAATTAGCCATTTTCCCTCCCCGGTGTCATGTGACTCATTAGTGTTACAGTACAAGGTCTCAGGTGTGAATGGGGAGCAGGTGTGTTATATTTGGAGGATCTGAGGATCTGAAAAAAATAATTGTTGCTCTACATAAAGATGGCCTAGGCTATAAGAAGATTGCCAACACCCTGAAACTGAGCTGCAGCACGGTGGCCAAGACCATACAGTGGTTTAACAGGACAGGTTCCTCTCAGAACAGGCTTCGCCATGGTCGACCATGAAGATGAGTGCACGTGGTCAGCGTCATATCCAGAGGTGTCTTTGGAAAATAGACGTATGAGTGCTGCAAGCATTGCTGCAGAGGTTGAAGGGGTGGGGGGTCAGCCTGTCAGTGCTCAGACCATACGCCAATCAAATTGGTCTGCATGGCTGTCGTCCCATGAGGAAGCCTCTTGATGCACAAGAAAGCCCGCAAACAGTTTGCTGAAGGCAAGCAGACTAAGGACATGGATTACTGAAAGCATGTCCTGTGGTCTGATGAGACCAAGATAAACTTATTTGGTTCAGAGCGTGTGTGGCGGCAACCAGGTGAGGAGTACAAAGAAAAGTGTGTCTTGCCTACAGTCACGCATGGTAGTGGGAGTGTCATGGTCTGGTGCTGCATGAGTGCTGCCGGCACTGGGGACCTACCGTTCATTGAGGGAACCATGAATGCCAGCATGTACTGTGACATACTAAATCAGAGCATGATCCCCTCCCTTCGGAAACTGGGCCGCAGGGCAGTATTCCAACATGATAACCACCCCAAACACACCTCCAAGATGACCACTGCCTTGCTAAAGAAGCTCAGGGTAAAGGTGATGGACTGGCCAAGCATGTCTCCAGACCTAACACAAATAATGCTGCAGAATGCTGTAACATTAACATACATTAATACAATATGCTGTTCCCAAGCAGAACGTGTCTCACTTTACTTAGACAAAACCGTTAAGTCTTACTGTACAATGTCTTATAATTAGTCTATACTGCTTTATGTCTGCCTATGATGTTTTATACTGGTGTGGACATTTTTACACTTTACTTAAATTAAGCAAAGACATGCTATGTCACATTAAACATGATTATAAGCTATTATTCCCTTTTGTGAAATCACTAAGCATAAGTTGGTGTAATGCACCAGCACAGGATGTGTAGTTATGAGCAGGGTTGGAGGTATAATGCATTATACAACATTTTTGGTCCATAAAGATATAATCTGGTATAACCATTAGTTATAATGCATTAAAACAGTTCATAATGCATTATGGAGGTTGCTATGGATTATAATTATTATTATAATGATTTATGATCACATTATAATTTGTTATGAATGAATGCATAACTCATTATAACAGTGACCATCATAAAAGGTATTACCGAATATTTCTTTGTGACATATCTTGCAGGAATATGTTTTCTTAAGTTTATCATTAGGTAATAATGAACTTTTGAAAAAATGCTTATTACTAGTGAAGTTTTAAGTAAGCATTAACAAATTAGTATCAGGGCGTGACTTTGCTTCAGGGTACACTAAAGTGGTAAGTAATGAGGAACTCCAATTGAACAAATGCTTCTTACTAGTAAAATTATGTTAAGTAAGCATGAACAAATGAGTATCAGTACATGACTACTTCAGGGTACAAAAAAGCGGTAAGTAAAGATAATTTCATGATGAATTCATCATGTGTTCACACACCTGCTTCTGCATTGTAACATCGAAGAAAGAGCCTACCCGGGTGCCTGAGGCTCACTTCATGCCCATGACGTAACAAAGCTATCTTGCTCCACTCTAACATCTTTGGCCAGGACTATGCATGTATCATGATAGTCCTGTGACAAGGTTCACGCCAAACATGTTGACCCCATCTAATCCAAACTATTTATTTTGGTCTTATCTGACTGAAAAATGTGCTCCCAATATTCATCAGATTTGTTTTGCAGACTATACTAATTTATATGTCAACTTAATGTAGTTGATAATGCATAGATATTAATGACAGTCAGAATCAACAAAATGTCTCTGGCTTATAGAATGATTCGGCCTCAGTCAGAGAGGCCAAATATGGCTTTAATTATTAAAATACTTTATTAGTCATTCCCAGAACATTTAGAAAGACCAAATATAGACATGTTTATGAATATGGGGCACCATACACGGGCATATTGTGCCTGTAAATAAGGGAAGGATCTAGAACACTGCAGTGAGGCTTTGCTCCATTCCTATCGCCTTTTGATCCTCACCCACTGCATTTCAAAGTCCTGATAAAACATGACAATCTATCCAACTTCCACGGCGGCTTCTGTCTGTTCCGCGTGCCAGCCGAGTTATCTCGTGGCGATAGAACATAGAATCAATTATGAGTACACAGATATGCGCAAGGTTTAGGCTGTGAAAGGATGCTGCTTGACAGCTATGATGATATGATGGCGGTAAATAAGCCATGTACATTTCAGGGGCTAAAAATAACGTGCCCTCGAGCAAAAGGCTGCATGGCAAGATAAAGAAGAGAGAACAGCGTGTACAAAAGCCGGGGAATTTTAAATTAGACTTGCAGAAAGAATAGCACTAAATGCAATAACGATGGCAGTGACAAGTGGCATTAAAGTGCTCAGATGGTTTTCCTCAATTCCCCTCTTTCATTGGAGCTTAAAAAAGTCCTGGTAAGCTTAAAACCTGTTGAGCCAATTTAGAGGGACATATAGCAAATACAATCACTGATACTAGGTGCATAATGTATGCAGTCACAAGATGATTGACTGGTCTGGTTACCAGTGAGACCAGATTTAATAGGAAAATTCCCACATCTGAACTGCATAGTTTTTCTAGACATCTGCTTTGTCTGACTCATTGTGTGGGATGACATTTTGTCAGGAACTGACAAGTTGTCAGGCAAACGGACATGCTCTGTATTTGGATTTAGAGATCTTTTGATTTCACAGATTCAATCACAGCGATAGACAAAACAATAATAATAGTTAAACAAAATGTGCCACCGGACATGAGCTTTAGTGGCATTCAGTTTACCATTTCAGAAATGTGCTTGTAAAATGATAGGCTATACTTTCAGAGTGCATCCAAGTTTCTGCAGCATTATGTAATGGCTGCTTGGGCAATATTTTTTAAACCATAAATTTCCCTGCTCTTGTAATATAAAGAAAATGTATGAACATAAACATGTTTAAAGCGTATGCAACACAGGTACACACAAATGTTGACTTGGTTTGAATAACTGAGAGCAATCAGCAAACATTCAGTCCACACAGTGAGCCTCCACCCCTGCTTGTAAAATGAATGGACTAAATGAGCGGTTATTAACTGCAGTCCATAAACCTTTATGGTGGACACAGCAGCTTGGCGTTTGGCTGTGCAAATTAATTGCATACCCAAAAACAAACAGCTGAGAAAATGCTAATTCTCAGGCCAGGACAGGCCAGCCAGATCTGGCCATCTTGAGACACGTTCGAAAAAAACTGCTCCAGAGGGCTAAAGCTATGACGCCAGTGTCTCACCTGCGGAAATTTCATTTCTTCTGTGTGTTATTGTGTTGAAAGGACCCTGCTCCCAGTGTGTGACTGCAGCAGAGGATGTGCCACGCCGCGTGTTTTGCCCTTTGGGATGACTGTGGAGATTAATGGACAATTCCTGTTGTCGCCTCCACCTCCCAACCCAACCACATCCCCCCACCCTACCTTCACTCACCTCACTCCTCTTCTGCTTCTCCATCCTGTCCTCTCCTAACCTCCTCTCCTCTTCTTCTATCCTCCATTCCTATCCTCTGCCCTCCTCTCCTCTCCTTGTCCAGGCACGGCCAGCACTAAAGGAGACAAATCAAAAAGGACGTGCATTATCCTGCCTCGTCGTCCGAGTGTCTGCCTCACCATAATGGCCTTGCCTCTGTGTGATCATCGTCCTGCGTTACGAGCCTGGAACGGAATCAATAGTTTTCTAAATGCAGCCGAATCGTTCATCATAATAGGCCTGGTGCTTTAGCATTGCCTGTCGTACCTCCTCATCCACCTTCTGCATCTGTTCCGCTCTCCAAATAAATTCAGACTGCTCAAAACGATAGAGACTCCGTTTCCAAAAAAAAAATCTTGCTTGGTAAAGGTGGGTGCTATAGACTTTGTATCAGTTTCACATATTCTTACCCCCTGAGCGGTTTAGATATCTAGCGTACTCAAACCTCGGCGATGGGTGCAGATCTTCAAATGTCCAGAGGGATTTCTGATTGGCTTCTAATCTTAACTGACACCCATTTTAGATCCTGTTAGCCAAATTAAAATAGAGCATCCTGAATACACATGCCACCTTTCCTCTGTGAAAATGTGTCTGGCTGAGATAAGTTATTAGCGCCATGCAGGGAAATTAGGAGAAAAGATAAACGCTGCATGTACATGGATTTACTAATCAAAGAATAATCTGATTTGAATAAGCTTTTTAGCTTAATTAATGTGTTACATGTACTTTTTAGTTAAATGTATTAGAATGCTTTAATCTTCAGAAATGTTAAAAATGTGTCTTCTTCAAAGTGCCACTTTTTTTCCACAGGGTAGTTCAGAAGACTTAGAAACAACAGCTGAAACAACTTGCCATTGGTTGTTCATCTGTTTGTTCTTGCATCCATTCTGTTTTTTACATGAAGCCTACGAGGATATTGGAATCATTTGATACGACTAAAACTGGTACAGTTGTGAAACTCTAAAATGGACGTGGTGTAGTCGCATATACAAAACTTTTTGTCTACCACAGCACCAGTTTGGATGAAGGATGTCTGAGTCACAAACGTGACAGGTTTAGTTGAGAAGTGTTTACTACACAACCAGATGGGAACAGTGTTGGGCAAGTTACTTCAAAATCGTAATGTATTATGCATTACGTATTACGGTCATTTCAAAGTAAGTTGTTACATTATAATATTACTGTCTCTGAATTGTAAGGCATTACACTACTATTGCATTACTTTTAAGTTACTTTCACCAAAATATCTAGAAATATGGATTTGCCATTCTAAATGCAGTTTATTACGCTCAATGCAGCTCATTGCTCTTCCAATGGATGGAGATGTGGTATAGCATAATGACTGAGCTAGGCTTAAGTCTAACAACAGTAGAATGCAATAGGTGCAGTGCTCATGATGTAATACAAGGAACAATCATAGGCATAGTAATATTGTTAAAAACCGACAAAAGGTCAAAGTCTGGTAAATTGTGATATAAATACTGTAACTTTAAGGCCTAGGTCTGCTCATTAAAATCAATAGAGAGCCTACTACTGTATATTGTAAATCAAAGCTTAATAAAGACATGTCAAGATGGTGGCATTTCGGTGCCCTAAGTGAGTGGCTTTGAGTGAGTGACATTTAAATGATAACTCAAACACCTAAAGTAAAATAAAAGGCCTATTATTTACAGACCATTAGAGAGTGTTTTTAAACATTAATTTCTGAATAAATCCTGTTTTCTTATAAATGGTGCACTGCCACTTTAAGAGCATTGATCTTTACGTTCTCATAATGCCCTTTTGCCAGCTCTTGTTTACAAGCCTTGTTTGTTGAGTTACATTGATAGCACAATATTAACAATAATATGCACAATGTTAAGTTGTTTTAAGCAGCCTTCATTGCTTTGGAAAGTATGCAATGACATGTTGCTTCACATTTCGTTTTGCAAATAAAAGTGAATTATGAGCCTGGTAGCCTATCCACCTTGGATTTTTTTTTGTCGACTCGGCATATCATGTGCTTCATGTAAATGCTTGGAAAACGAATTATTGAAGACCCACCAATTCCATTCTACTAGTACTACGTGCATGAACCATGGTGTTAGTGCATTCTGACATTTATTGACGTCACATTTGGGTGCCCCCTCTGTCCTTTGGTGCCCTACGCAAAGTGCGTGATGCGCGTGGGAGCGGTGGCACTGCCAGGCTACACGAGCTTTTTCTGCTTTTATATCCCTTTATTCTCTTTAATTCAAGTTCACAGCTCAAAGCTGACATGCACTAGAAGAGTTTGTGTTTTATCAAGAATCAAAAACATTAGCGTGGCACCACTTTAGATGTTTCATTAAATGACTTGTGCTATTTCGCGAGGCATAGTGAGATCTTTCGGTTTCGCACACAAATGCACTATTATGTTCTTCATATCCTTGTCTCTGACAAGCTAAAAATAATGAGCGTAGGCTTATGTCCATCCCGCAAATAGAGTCCGACTTCGAGTCTGCTGCAGCCACAGTCATCTTCAACCAGTGGGCTATCAGGAGATAACGTTCTACTATTTTGCTCGGATTTTTTCCGAATGCGAATATGTATCAAAACAAAACACTGCTTAATTTTAGGTTAAAATGCATTGTAACGCGCGTTACTGAAGTTTGTACCGAGTAAAATATTACCCAATTTTTTTTTGTAATGCCTTACATTACCGCGTTACCACAAACAGCAATATATTACAGTAATTACATTACTTTTGTAACGCATTACTCCCAACACTGGATGGGAATACACACAGTGTGATCAGGACATCCGGGTCACAGGTTTAACTCACTAACCAATAACACTCCTGGCGCAGTCTCCATATCTGTGCGTTTACTTTTTCAAAGATGTGGCCAAAATTTGGCAGTGGTAGTGTAGCGGCTAAGCTAGCATTCAGTAGTCGTTGTTGTGGGTTCAATTCCCGGCTTCCACTTTGTTCCCTTGAGCAAGGCACTTAACCCCAATTTGCTCTGGGGGCAATGGCTCTTGTAGTATAACTGACATATGTAAGTCGCTTCGGATAAAAGCGTCAGCTAAATGAATAAACATAATTCCATGTGCATAGTTGTTATTTTTTACGGGAATATCAGCACAGGGGTGGAGGTGGGGGTAAGAGTGGACGGGAGGAGGTGGGGGGTAAGAGTGGAGGGGAGGCACAGGGGTGGAGGTGGGGGTAAGAGTGGAGCGGAGGAGGTGGGGGGGTAAGAGTGGAGGGGAGGCATAGGATGTGGGGGTAAGAGTGGTGAGTGGGCAGCAGGGGTGAAGGTGGAGGAAAGAGTGGTGAGTGGGCAGCAGGGTTGAAGGTGGGGGTAAGAGTGGAGGGGAGGCACAGGGGTGGAGGTGGGGGGTAAGAGTGGTGAGTGGCCAGCAGGGGTGGGAGGTGGGGGTAAGAATGGAGGGGAGGCAGCAGGGTGTATGGGGATGGCCAGAGTAGTGTGCTAAAGAGGGAGTGGAGGTTGTTCACATTAGGCCTTGATTAATTGAAGCAATGAGGCTCATTATGGAGATTAAGTAGGAGTTACGGGAAACTTATTGATCATTGTCCCCTAAATAACCTTAAAGTCACTCCCTGTGTGTATGTGTCTGTGTGTGTGTGTGTGTGTGTGTGTTTCTAGCATGTGCATGTTTAAATGCACGGGACAAAGCAAGAGAGGAGAGGGAGACACAGACACAAACTAGATGTACCGCAGAGCGGTACAAAATATGACCACCGCCCAGTCCAGCACATTTTTTCCAGAAAAATAAGTCACGCTTGTCAAATTGTGTTCATTTCCTACTTTTTTGTGTGTTTGTAATTGAGTGCGTGCAGAGTGTGTGGTTGTTTTTGTGTATATGTGTTTTTTGTGTGTGAGTGTGTGTGTGTGTGTGCGTGTGTTTGTGTATGTAGGTGTGTATGTGTGGGTGCATAGGTGTGTATGTGTGTTTATGTGTTTGTGTGCGTGTTTGTGTGTGTGTGTGTGTGTGCATGTGTGTGTGTCTTTATGTATGTGTACATAAATAAAGCAAATCAGGGAACCACATACTCTTTGCGATAAGTGCCATGAGATCAATTTAACATTCATGCAAAGGAAAACATCTCCTGCAGTACAGTGTCCCTGTCACTGCAATAGGACATTGGGATTGATATTTGTTTGGTGGCTTTTGGCCACAGGGAAGAGTGCCACCTTCTGGCCAGCCACCAACACCACTTCCAGCAGGAACCTACTCTTCCAAGGAGGTTTCTTATCCAAGTACTAACTAAGCCTGCTTAGCTTCAGTAATTCAGCAAAGTCAGGGTATCTGCTGGTCTGGCTGCTGGCTAAAAACAAAAGGTGGAAGGCATATATGATTCGAACTGTCTCACTGAATTGCATTATGCACACTCAATTCTCACTGGTATCTGCTAGACAACAAGTACCAAAACATGATTAGTTCATAGATTTTACATGTAAAATACATTTTATACAACCCCACCCCCCATCTTGCTTGTTCATAATTCTGAGAAATTATTGAATTGTGTGCATGTGTGCGTGTACGTGTTTATGTTTGTGTGTGTGTGTGCGTGCATGTGCTTGTGGGTGTGCCTGTGTGTGTGCATGTATGTGTGCATGCATGCGTACATATGTCTACTGTGTGTGTATGTGTCATATGTATGATTACTGTGAATGTATGTGTGTGTGTGCGTGAATATCTGTTTATGCACATCTGTGCATATGGAATGGGTTAACATGACCCCTGGAGGCAAACATCTGCAAAAAGATATTCACAGAAAACTCTGTTGGTGTACGGTCACTAAATGTACACATAAATTAATTTATTGTATGGCCCCCCATGAACGAAACTCCACAAAACTTGGCATGCATTCGAAAGGTGTCATGATAATCCTACACTTTCAATTTCGTGCAGTTTTGACCATGTCAGCCAGAGATATTGTGATTACAACACCTAATTTTTTGCTTTTTAATTTTTAACTAGGTGGCGCTATACATGAAATAAGTTGTAATGGGCAGAGGTGGAAAAAGTACGAAAATATTGTACTCAAGTAAAAGTACCAATACTTTGATGAAATATTACTCAAGCACAAGTTAAAATACCGATCTGAAAATGTACTCAAGTAAAAGTTAAAAGTAGTTCATTTAAAATGTACTTTAAGTAAAAGTTACTTAGTTCCTTTTTTTTTGGGGGGGTACCAGAACAACCAGTTTTACCAGAGACTAAATGAGGAGATCTAATGAGGAGATACAGCACTCAAAAAATCCTCCATACTAATGCATGGGGTTAGTTTGTAACGCCAATATGGCAGTTGTCTACACATATCACAACCCTTCCGTGGCAAAACGTCGACATGTAAATACATTGAGCCAATCATGTGGTGTGTTGTGAATACATTGAGCCAATCATGTGGTGTGCTGTGAAGACATTGTGCCAATCATCTGTTGTGATCTCGCCTGAGCAAGATTGGAAGCAAGATTTCTGGTGTTAAGTGAAAAGCCTTAATATGGCACATGTATTTCCTAAAAGCCTTTGGGTCCTAATAGCCATGGCAGCCAATGCTCCCAGTGTGTAGTAGCCAGCAAAAGCTAGATAAAAAAACGTTGTTTCAGTCTTGTTCATACCGAATATGGGTGACGTTGATAAATGGAGATCTATGTGAAAAATCGAGTTGACATATTGATGGGCTATAAAAATGTTTTTCATTACCAAGGTGTCACACAAGAAACATTTCATGATGGATAAAAAGCAAAAAGCTCTCCCAAGACCTTTGCAACCTTATTGTTGCAAAACAAATCAATGAAACTGGCTACAGATGCATTTCAAAACTTCAGAATCCAGCAGCATGGGAGCCATTATCTGCAAGCAAGGAACATCACTGTTCAACTGGCCATGCACAAGATCTCCTCGTGACCAGGTAGTCAGAAGGATAGTCAATTCCAAGAGCTAAGGACCACTGAAAGCAGCCAATTCAATTAAATTCAATTAAACAGTTCTGAAGTAACTAAAGATCAAACAAGAGGGAACCCTGGAGTCTGTTTAGAACAATGGGCCAAAATCATACCTGATACTCACTAATAGGTTTTGTCATACAGGAAATGTATTGAAGCTGTCATTACAAACAAAGGCTTTCCCACAAAGTATTGAAGAAATTTCAGAAGGCACGTTCAATACTTTTTCATTCCACTTTATTACACATAACTCCTATGTTTGGATTTTTTATATGTCTGTTAATATAATGTGTGGTGAACATTTTGAATAGACTCACTGGAAGTTTAGGCTACTGTAATTACTGGGGGGAAAATTAAGCGTTCAATACTTATTTCCACCATATATTTATTTTACCTGAATATTTTAACTTCCAAATGTCAAAATGAATGTCAGACGAAATTTAAAGTTTGACTGACTGGATTTTGTATCCTACAAAACATAGTGAAAACTGTCTAAGGTCACTCTCACTCTCCCTTGCTAAAGAGCTAAATGGTTTAGTCCGCCTGCACGATTCATAAGATAGTCTATTTTTAGTTTATTAGTTGAGCATCGCTAGTAGTAGTGCTAGACCGCTAGTTGTTGTGCTGCTGGTACAATGTCTTTCTCCAAGAAAGCCAAGTCAGGTTACCAAAAACAAAGGCCAAAACAGGAAAAAGAGAGACATCAAAATGAGGGGAAACAACTGCTAATAATCTTCTTACCAAATGTAGCCTGCAGCAGGAGCTGTTGTTGATTTGGGGAGGGGGGGCTTTTACTTTGACAGAGTGATTGACGGGACGAATAAAGTCTCGTGTCCGTGGCAAAGTATCGTTTGATCTCGTTTGTCGTTCATTAACAAATGGCAACACCTGTGCTTTTGCCGAGTCGTCGCTGGTAGAATACTTGTCCTCAGTTCAGCAACGAAGTATAGCATCTCGTTTAGGACAACTGTGGTGGTTTAGAGCTTTCATACAGACTGGGCGCATAGTAACTTTGATGGACAAGGGATATGCCAAACATGGAAGTTCCGTACCCTTGCGGTGTCCATTATTAGTGCGAGCTGCATCCACACAGAGGTTGGACTGCTTTGCGCAGGGGTTCGGGAATTTATGTCAACAGCATTGCCATAACTGAGCAGGAACGACTGTGTTGGTATTGATAATAGCCACTGTTTTGTCTTTCTGTTTGTTTCTTTTACTGAGTGCCACACTGATTTTGTCCATACTGGTGTTTGAAGGCCTATGTTTGGCCCGTTGCAAGGGATTGCGCTGTAGCCTACGTTGAAACGAAACTTTAAAATCATAGATAAGTACCATACTACCATAAGTATTTCCATACGGGAGACTGTTACTCTGGAGGCATAGGGGTCTATGCTTCCGGCGGTATCAGTTCATAGAGTTACTGACGGCTATTTCCTGACTTAGCACATAGCCTACACACGATACATGCATACGGGAGGCTGTTACTCCGGGGCATAGTGTCTATGCTTCCGGCTGTATTAGTCCATAGAGCTACTGACGGCTGCTTAGTGCATTCACAGGGTATTTCCATACGGGAGACTGTTACTCCGGGGGCATAGGGTCTATATCCCGGCGGTATTAGTTCATAGATTTACTAACGGGTTTACCCATTGACTTAGCGCATCCATACTGGAAACTGGTACTCCTGAGCCATAGGGTTCTATGACTCGTTGTATAGGTTGAATTCGATTTGCTATAACTTTGTGCTTAGTACACTTACACTGTGAACATTTAGCAGACTCTTAAAGTATCTGTGATACCCTCAGACCTAAGCTTTAAGTACTACATTAATCCCCAGAAGGTAATAATCTTAAGCAGGGCTCCTCACTCCTAAGTGTTTGCTGTGGTCACCCTTGTTTACTCAGCTTGTAGTGCACCTTACCTTGGCTCAGGCCATTTTTTTGCTGTGCTGTAAATCATACATTTCCCTTTCTTTTGTTTTCTTTTGTGTCCTGTGTGCCACTATTTATTGTGAGGAGACCCCGTCCTGGGGCCTATTGCACAAAAGCAGAATTAAGACATCCGGGATAAGTTACTGAGCTGCGCTCAATGAATCCAAAACAATTGGTTGCACAAAGACCAAGCCAGGATGAGCAGACACGGATTCATCAAGCCAGGTGAAACCTATCCTGGATAAGTGCGTGCTCACGGCTCCCTCAAATAGACCCCGCCACCGATCACAGATTCACTAATTCACCATGGCAACTAGCGGCTTCATTGCTTCTTCTACGGTGTGAAGTGGGTAGCGATAGCCTTTTCACAACAGCAACAAACAGCAACCCCTCTGTTTAGGAGAATATTGCAGCTAGTGCCGCGACCACCACGCGCGAAATGGTTAGGCACTCCCGTGACGTCATATTGTCGCATGATAGGTCAGGAAGGGTGAGTATGTAAGAGTTAATTAATGATCACAAACGTTTAAATAATGACAGTGGGTCTAGGTATATGTGATAACAATGTGTAGTGGGCAGTGGATTAACTATTGGTTTCTGTTTGTGGTGACTGCTGACTGAGATAAGGGATGAGATTAAATAGATCCTGGAATTTAGCCTGGTCTGGAGCAGGCTAGCTCCACAGAATAAATCGCCATGGTAACTTATACCATAACATATCCTGCTGCCCCCTATCCCGCTTTTGTGCAACTGGATCACGGATAAATTGAGCCAGGATAACCAAGATATCCCAGCTTAATCCCTTATCCTAGTTTTGTGCAATAGGCCCCTGGTTGATCTTTGTGGAGGCTCTTTGTAAACTTGAAGCCTATGTTGAGTGCCCTACCAAACCGTCATCATTGCTTTTTTTTAAAGACGTATACAGAACTTTTAGGATATTGAATTAATACATTTTGAATGTTTTTATTAGTCTCGTTCTAGAGACTGCTGGTGACACTTGACAATTTGGAAAATAAATATATTTTTGTATCAGTCTCAACTCGTTTCCTGCGTGCTTTGGTAATTCTTAGCTGTAGGTCACACAAAGAAAGGTGAGCACAAACGTCAAAACACAAAATCCCATGGTGTTTACTTGAATATTTTCGCAACCATTAGTGTTAAAACGAACTGAGACAACCCATTGAAATAGCGGAATATAGCCTACACTTTCATATCTTAGGCTACACAAGTAATCTGATGCATCTTGTGATCCATCTCCATCACTTTCAGAAAGACTGCATGGCGCCAGCTTGATTCATGGCCTGTTGTAGGCTACATGCTGATCATTATCGCTAGGCTAGTGGTTTAGGGCGCGATTTTTTTTCTCTCCCTTTCTGTTTTTGTTAGTCTTAACTTTTTTTTTTACTCAAGTAACGGATGGGATTTTTGATGTAGCGAAGTACAATACTTCACTCAAAATGTAATCAAGTAAAATTTAAAATACCGATTTTATAAACTACTTAAAAAATACAAAATACACAGAAAAACTACTCAATACAGTAACGTGAGTAAATGTATTTGGTTACTTTCCACCTCTGATAATGGGATGGGTTGACATCCAACATACAAGACCAACATACAAAAAAAAGGTGGTCCTTCTAGGCCCTACTGTTCTCGAGATATTAAAAGAAAACTGTGTCCAGCCACCTACAGGCCAGTTGGTGTACAGTAACATAAATTAATTTATTGTATGGCCCCACATTAACGGAATTCCACGAAACTTGGCGTGCATTCAGAGGGTGTCATAATGATTCTACACTTCCAATTTCATGCAGTTTTGACCATGTTAGGTCACAGATACCTGCGATTACAACACCTCATTTTTACTTTTTTGTTTTTAACTAGGTGGCGCTATACATGAAATGAGTGATTATGGAATGGGTTGACATGGCCCCTTGAGATCAACATACAAAAAAAAGGTGGTCCTCCTAAACTCTACGGTTCTCGCGATATTCACAGAAAACTGTGTCTGCCCTACCCTCCTTTCAGAGGATCCAGTCCAGCGGGGGGGGCTACAGATCAAAACAAAAAAACGATGGTCCCATGCTATTCATGTGGGGCTACATGCCCACCAAGTTTTGTGTACCCCGATCTTTCAGTGTTCCTGGAATCCTTGACGGAAAATTGGCCATGAAAAAACCCCAAAAAAAACAAATCTGACTAAACCTATATGACTTCGATGCGCGGCGGTCATAATAAGACTGTAAAGATTTTCTAAGGATCATGGTAGTTTCATGTAATAAAACTAGATGTTAGTTTCGCAAATTATGGATTCCCAAAATGAATATGAGCATGCACAGTGACCCCAACCAATTCACCAACCAGTGGCAACAGCCGTCAACATGAAACAAATTAAAACAAAAAACCCAGCCACATGTCATATCCCATCAGCTCATGTCACAAGTGAGATGATTTGATTGGACAGTCGTGGCAGTAATCATCCTTCAGCCAGAGACTTCCTGGTCGGGGTCCATCTCCTCCTGCCCTTATGTGGAAGTGTCCTTGGGTGAGATGTGACACTGTGACAGTCTGCTTCTGGACTCCAAAGCTGAAGCATTTCCAACATAATCTACACTAGAGGAACATAAGGCAATTCAACATGCATAAAGGATAACACTTACCACCCAAATGTGTTCCAATCAAATTACTATATTGTCTGGTTATGGAAATATTTTATTTGTCTCTAAACATTTCTTCATGTGAACACTGGGACAATATATTTTATAAATCAATCATCAAGAACAGGAAATTATGTAATTTCATTATATGTATACAAAATACAAAGGACAAGATGGCAAGTGTGGTTATCTTTTCTGTGTCTGTTTTCAGAAAGGAATAAAATCCATGATGCAATCCTTCTCCTCCCTCAGCTTTTTGACCAATCTTATTACAGCACTGAGTTCACTACAGTTACCTTAATATGCCTGCAGCCAGACCTACATTAAAATGTGGGGTTATCTCACCGCTTCTGTGTCTTGTTTTCAAATTCCCTCTGCACGCAATATGAGTCCCATGCGTTTTCCCACCAGCAGAGCTAGTTGGCTAGTTCAAAGTTTTGCCAACTTAAAAAAAAGCTTAACTTGTCATGCTGTTCGCCAACAACAACATCCATCTTCTTTGTTTTCAAGTAGCAGGGAATTCAAGCCAAACCATTGCAACTCTGCCATCAATCATTATGTTAAGACCAGACCCACATTAAAATATCTATTATAGGGTCCTGGGCACTGGTTTGTTTTGCTCTACTTATTTCATACTTATAGCTTGTGAATTTGTGTATCAATATCACTTTTGTTAAAATATAGTGCACTCAGTGCTCAGTTCGAGGGCTGGGATAATCAGTTGTCTTTCAAATTCCCTCTGCACGCAATAGGACAGCGGCAGCGCTATGAGTTCCATGCGTTTCCCACCAGCAGAGCTAGTTGGCTAGTTCAAACGTTTGCCAACTTAATAAAAGCTTAAAGGAACCGTATGTAAGAAAAATATTTCAATGAATCATAAAATGGCCCTGATATGTCACTAGACATTAAGAAATCATGTTCATTTCAAATACTTATATCACTGACAACAGTAGTCCGGGCCAGGATATTGTCATTTAAAAAGTGAAGTTGCAGCCCTCAACTGATGTTGATGTTGTGTTTTGTCATGTCATGTTGTGTTTTGGCCTGATGCGCCACCCTCCACCTATCTACTAATCACAAAGTCAGTAGTGTTTCGCAATCAGGGTTGGCAACCTCGAGTCAGGGGGGAGGGGGAGGGGATACACCGCTCTTCAGTATTTTGAAAGTGATTGCAGTACCAGTTTTGGCCACAATCTTACATATGGTTCCTTTAACTCTTGTCACACTGTTCGCCAACAGCAACATCCATCTTATTTGTTTTCAAGTAGCAGGGAATTCAATCCAAACTGTTGCAACTCTGGCATCAATCATTATGTTAAGCCCACCTAACGACTATATACACGATTTTATTGGCCTGATTGAGTTTCGATTTCTGGAGCTCACAAGCCAACGGAGAGTTGCTAGACTAGCCCTAGGGGCGCGTCTAGATTTCTAGGCTAACTTTTGGCAGGATCACATATGAAATTGCTAATTTTGATGATGCTCCTTTTTTAAGCACAATTTTGCAAGTAGTTGTAACAGAACTTGAAACTCATTCGATCTCAACGTTGATACTTTCAAGCCATTTTCAGCCATCGCTTTCAGAAGATAGTAGTTAAAATGGTAATATTGAATCTAAAAGTCCTATTTCTGTTGAGGGCACTAAAAGCAGGATTTTGCTATGAAACATCAACACAGACCAGTACAACTTTGCTTTTTTTTGTGTCAGGTGAATTTTTTTTAACCAAGCACAAACTCAACGTTGATGAATTGGATGGGTTATTTTTTCTGATGACAGGAGTGCCATTTTTACCATGTTCCAGTAGAGAGCTTGGAGGTGATGGAGCAGAGAACCCATATCTCCCAGCAGCTACACACTCCTCCGCCAGAGCAAAGGGCAATCAGTTCAGCTTGAACTCAGGCACTTTCCAATCAGCACCGCTTCAAGAGGAGATGGCCGCCTGGACCAGCCCCTGCTCATGAACCAGGGCTAAGGGAGCATCAAACTGTCACTCACTCTGTCTGATTGGTGTGGTTGGCTGGAAGCAGTTGGACAGACAGACAGACAAATGGATGCACGGACAGAAAGACAGACAAAAAGACCCGCATCTGGCTCTTTGGAAAAAAAAACAGTCTAAAAAGTCAATTAAAGGCTGTCGTCCTTTGGCATGTGTGTCACGTCCCAGGATAAAGGCGTGTTCTCTGCGTGGCGATAATACTGCTCGCCGCGTGTTGCGCGGGCTGCTGGCATGGGGGCGTTCTGAGCATGTCAGTGTGATAACGAAATAGCAGGGCGCATGTTCACGCTCCTTATCACACTTCGGCAGGAGTGTGTTTGCGCCCTCTTTTAACAAACGGCGGCACAGAGACGGAAAAGTCAGCCATGATTGTTCTCTGGGCAGGGAGGGCCAAGGAGGACGCGCAGGCTGTGAAGAAATGCCTATTTATTACCATGTATCAGCTCCAGATAGGATTCTCCTGGAACGATGCCCGACTGATTAACAGACCAAAAGCCATCCACCTTAGCGTAGTAATTAAGTTTGATCATTTGGCAGTCGTTCAAGATTCATAAACCGTTTTTTGTCAATCTTCCTGGCATGTGCGAGCGAGCACGCAGACACAGGCAAACACACACACACACACATACACACAGGCACACACACACACATTCACGCACGCACTTAGATACAGTAGATGGCAAAGTGGTTGTGTTTCACCCTCTCTCTACAACTACACCCATCCCCACACACCATACTCTCCTTGCAATGACCCTCACCCTATCAATATCACTGTACTCGGGGGTTGGAGAGGCAGTAGTGGGGGGTGAGAGGGTGGGTTGGGGTGGGGTTGGGAGGGGCTCTGCCTCTGTGGCTCTTTTGTTTGGCAGTGGGCAAGTGGGCGTCCGGTATCAGAGATCTACAGGTGGCTGGGCTCGCGTCGGCACTGGCCAGCTGCAGCTTGGTAGACACAGATAAGCAAATTCATTGACATCTGGGGACCTCGCCTTCTCTCCATTCTCAGACCCTATTACATCTTATTGATTTGAAGGCGTCTGGAGAAGCTTACTGCCCCCCACCCCGACCCCCACTCAACTTGCCTCTACTCTCCCTTTTGTAGAAACACAAATAAACGCCTGGCACTCTCTCGCTAGCTCAGATGGCCCAAATTCCTGGCGGCAGCTCTTCTGCTAAGATTTGTTAGTATTTTGCTCTTGTAATGAAACTACTTCCCGGTACCGATCCTCCATTAAATCAACCTTTGATCACCCTTGTAGTTTGGTAAATTGTGTGGGTGGTATAAGCAAGCATGCAAATGTAAATTCTGTCTCCAGTTTGTTAGCTGAACCCTTTGAAGACTTCAGTAGAGCAAACTCATTTCAGCCCCACGGTATTCACTCTTTTAAAACAAACAAAAAAGAAAACCTGTCGATGAAAAAGAAGACATGTTTAAGATATAATTTTCCCAAGGTTTTTGTATTATAAAAGCCAGTAATCACTGGCTCGAGCACATTCATTAGATGCTATTATTTAGTGTTTTATATTTTATTTTCAAAAGCAAGGCCAAAAAAGGCAAATATTACCATCTCACCATCCAAAGAAAGTATGGTAGGAGCCTGTCTGTGCCTGGTCCCCATCCCTATAACACACAGCACAGCCACTATCACTCAAACCCCTGACAGGGACACTATGTTACCAGGGCCAGGCGGGTCATTGTGGCCCCAGATCTCACATGTACGAATCCAATCTGTGTAACATTGTCGTCGCTGTTGTCGCCGTCTTTCTCTCTCTCCCTGCGCCATTACTTCAGGGCCTGTGACGGGAGAGACCGTATCTGACGGCAGGATCCAAGACAGGCTCACCGGTGATTAATGGCTAGTGGGATGACAGACACGCGAAGTGGAAGAGGGGGTGGATTGAAACAGTTGGAATATGGAGGAGAGCATCATGGGAGTTTTACCCTGTTATCCTGTTGTATGAAGGAAAGTATATGGTACTAAGAATACCATTGTTGTGTGTAAATAAAGAATTACAAGAATTTACAAGTAGCATTGTAAATTCACAGCTTCAACCTATGAACCTGGGACATGTTTGGAAAAAAATGGTAATGAGTTTTTTCCAGAAGATCTCTGACTTGATTATGTCCCTGAAGCAGTGCTGTAGTTGAGTAGAGGAGATCTGCTAAGCCCTTTCCACCAAAAGCCCAGAGCATTGAGAGCTTCTCTCACTTCTCCCTTCCAACGAACAACATCCTCCCGCATCAGGAAAGGCCCTATTAAAGTGTCGACATCTCAAAGAACTCTTTTGGGGGCTTTATTTTTTTGCATCACAGTTTGGTGTCACTTTATCTGCCAGCCTTTTCTTCCCCGACGCCCAATCCTGGGATGGCATTTCTGTGTCTGGCCATAGGATTAGAATCAAAAGGCAGTCTGCATGCCGCCTCCATTCTCACCGGCATAGAAACGGCTCTGGTTTTAGCTTTTATGCACTAGATGTGAGTCCAATGTCATGAGGATTGTGATATCCCCAGCAACAAAACCATGGATTTGAAAAGCAAAACCTGTGACATTGTTTTAAGGGAGCACAAACATGAACTGGTATAATAATATATAATATAATAATTATAATAAAAGAGACTATGAAAAAAGGTTAATTACACATTTCCTATTGGATTTTGGCTATATGACCTTCAACCATATTGGCTCCAATGATGGCAAGTCTAATGAGACATTTTGACCATAGTGTCATTGCAATTACAGGCCCGCCAATAAGGATCCAGTCAAATGGGTCTGTGTTGCATCACACAATCACTCGCCAACTTTAAAGGTACAGTAAGCAATTCTGGACGAGGTCACACTGGTTGATATCTGAACCAAACACCAACAAAACATATGAGAATGATCTCACCAATCGCCTCCCATCGGAGAGTCATCTCACCAATCGCCTTATAAATGTAAAGAGACATATCGTGGAGTATATTTTTTAGTTTTGGCAAGTAGCCGTATAATAAGCGGGATAATGTGTAGAACGTCGCTCATTATTGGGAAAATAAGTCCCTTCAGGGCGAAGCAAGACCCCTCTGCTGGCACGTCCGGGTCCGGTTCGCCCTGTCAGGACTTATTTTCCTAATAAATACCGGCGTTCTATACAGTATCCCTGCTAACATCTCAGGCTAAGTCTGTCAGCACAGAGGACATCAGACTGGAAGAATTCTAGGGGGAAGGGAACATGTGTTGCTAGTTCTGCCTGACCACTGCATGTCTTTTTCACTTAGTAAAACATCGCCCAGACTCTTCATGTCAGAGCAAGCAGCATGGCTCTAGTCCAGACCTTATGGCTGTGGCCTCTCTCAGCTTATCTACCCACACACGAGCAGTGCACTGCAGAAAAACTGGAAGGCAGAGATACGTCTGGCACTCGGTCAGGGGGCATGGGAAGCTTCTCCTCACCTGACCACCATTAGCTGTCATTTCTGACCGCATGATGCAAGTGTCCATCATTGCTGTGTGTTTTGACAGAAGCCAGTGGAAATGCATCTTGTCTATTTGTGATACAATCCATGCTCTCTAACCAGTTTGAGAGTGAATAGTGCATGGTGATCCACTGAGTAGGCAGTGAGTGAGTGTATATAGTCTATACTAGATTAAGGGCCCTAATTTAAATCGTGACCAAAGTCTATCTACAAGCAATGTTCTCGTGCAAGAACTAAAGTTTAGTCTTTAGGGCTTTGCTTTTTTCCACTTTCACTTTCTCTTTTAGATCCCTAATCTGAGATCTACCTCATATAAAATGGTTCCAAATACTCTTTTTCTCTCAGGACTTTAAATGGACTTTAACTTGAGTCTTCTTTAACTAGTCCATTTAATAGGCAGGTAAATAAAGCTGCCTATTGAAGCTCGAGCTGACAGGCTTGTTTATTTAACGCAGTAGCGAGTTTTGTCCTCTGTGACTTGACCGCTGTGTCCTCCCAGCCAGATCCATCTCTGTTCCATATACCTGCTCCCTTCACTTTGTCACCCAATCCAGTGCCATCGCAGCGGGCAGATTTTCTAATATCCATTACTTCCTCTGGGGTCAGTGCAGTCCCACTGGGTCCGCCAAAGACTTGGCAGGTGCCGATAAGGGCCTCACTCCAGACACTGTAATAAGGTAACAAATCCCAGCATGACCCAGAATCCCCTGCACTGCTGTTCTCTGGGCCATTTCCATAAAGCCATTAAACTATACCAGGTGTCGTACCAGGAAAGTGGGGAGGTGGGGGTCACAAAGCATGCTAAGCCATATGTGTCAGAGTGCTGTTGTCACGTTGAAGGGTAAACTGTTCCCTGGGCAAACTATAAATAAAGCAAGGCAAGGCCAATCACGTTAAAATGTGGAGCGGGTATTGATTGCGCTCACATAACTAAATAAATATGTCATTTTTGTGTGTTGCGTTGTGTGTTCACACTTGCCTTTTGTGTTCAGTCTTCCCTTTGCGTTCCAGTCCTGTTGTCTTTCATCTCATGTCTATTGTTGAAGGAAGATATCTTCTGATGCTTTAAATTGGTCATCATTGCTCTTTCTCTCTCTCTCTTTCTCTCTCTCTCTCTCTCTCTCTCTCTCTGAAGCCTTCCTGCTGAAGCATTCACTTCATTGCTGTAGTAGAGTTCCTAATGCTGGCCCCTGTGTTGTCTGCACAACGGCTGGTTTGACACAAGCTCTGATTATGGTGGAAACACTCTACACTTTGAATATAGCCCGCCCACAGACACTTATCTATTACGATTCAAATACAGTTTGCAAACTTGTTGTTGAACAATTACTTAGAGTACAGTGTCAACAAAGTATTGATAATCTGGGAATCTGCAGATAGTCTGAGGGAGGACTATTTCAGTAAAGTGTGACCACAATGCTTTGTGGAGGTTTTAGACTTTTACAAAACCGCTTGACCATTAACATACTGCATATGTCCACAAAACGTACCATAACTGCTAAAATGCTATTGCCACACTTTGGTAGAGTTATAAGGTATTGATCATACAGTACTACAATAATGAGCAGTGCTTTGATATCTTCATTGGGATGTCTGTTTTATATTTGACTGAGAGCTCCTCAATACAGTATGTGCAAGATGAATGTGAAAAGCTGTTAAGTTATTGCATAACATGAATTATTATTTGACAGTTTTACAAGAAACCATATTTTTAATGAGCTGTACTGATAGCATTTTACTGCCAAATAAAGTGGACATGGGAGATGGTGTTAGAATTATTTTTTTTTTGTAGATTCCACAAAAGTCGCATATAAATATATGGCAGAGGTGGCAGCTAAAAGTAGGATTGACATTGGCTACATCTTCATCTTTTATCCTAATTTTGTTTTGTTTGTCATACTTTATGTTTTGCTGTTTATACTATTCTGATTTATTACTCCTTTGCATCTTAACCTACAAAATACAAAACTCTTGCCTCCACATGGATGGATATGATATCTAAAAGCCAAATGACTTGTGCCTTCCGACTGTCTGGCGTTACCTTCTGAGCTCCACTCCATGACATGATCTAGTCAGAGTGTCCCATTCCATGTGGGCTCCCTTTTAGGGCGAGGGGGGCATCGAGAGGCTCATAAAGACATCAGGCAAAGCGGCAGCGGAGGACGATGAGGGTAATAACAACTTTCATGAACCTATAAATCTGCCTAATCTAATGATTTGGTTCACCTGCGACTGCAGTATGATGAGTCACACTCCCTGCTTTGTCATTTCAAGGGGAGGTAGGTATAAGAGACTCGACCCCCCCACACACACACACACCCCTGCCCATGGGAGTCTGATTTACACCCTGCTGTCCACTGACTCGTCCAGGCAGCAATTGTAATTACAGGAAACGTATCAAAAATACCTTGGTTAGCACTAGTGATACATGAAAAAAAGCAACTCCCCCGCTAGTGGGATTGTGTCGTGCTAAACAACTGTTACTGACAGACCTTTTTGAGGGACTGTGAAGCAAAAGGACGAGCCAGGGAATTTAATGAGGCATTGTTGTGTCCTGATAAAAATAGTTTTGGACAGAGACACACTGAAACATGGACTGTGTTGGAGAGTATAGTCACGGCCTTGGAGCTAATGGCATTAGAGAATGACACCAGCACTGGAAAACACTTCCCCCAGCAAATTAACAGGCACCGAGGCACCCAGGCCAAGTCCAAAATTACACCCAAGACGTGTCTTAGAGCAGAATAGAAAGCCAGTTTCATCTAAAATACCAATACACTCTATCTCGGCTTAATTTCATGGCATGGGGGCCATGGTCTAATTGAATGGAAACAGTTACAACTTTTAAGAAATGACCGTGCCGTACGTCACGAACAATACAGTCGATGGACAGAAATAAACATGAGCCACCCAGCGATGGAGGACACATCCCTCATTGGGTCCGCTGCCATAAAGAGGCTCTTTAAAAATGGCAGCTTCGCACTGTCATAAAAAGCCTGCAATTATGGGTGCGAGCCAAGCTTCCCTGAAAGTCACCTCAGACACTTGGTGTTTGTGAGGCATGGAGGTGCTTATGGAACGCCTAGACCGAGCTACCAAGCAGCATTGTGTTAGATGTGTGAGGCAGCAGCAGATCTCTATTCACTTGCGTCATCTGAGACAAACTCTTCAATTCTGTACACGTCATGTGTTCCATACAATAGATGTCACAAAAATAAATAGTCATAAACTAGTCAACTTAGTGCGTAATAATGCATAGTGTGAGAATTGTTGAACAAATGCTGTTACTGGGTTGTTACCATTATCAAGTGGCTGTTAAAAAATCTAGTGGCTAGTAGAATTTGACAATCGTATCGTATCACACATACTGTAGCTACTGTGGCTGATAGTCCAAAATATTTTATTGGAGTGCTTTGCATCCCTGGTTATATCCAAAATAGATGTTTATGTCCATTGTACTGTAAAGTCTAAAGTGTGGTTCAGATAAGATAAGGCATTAAGTGACCTCAGCGATTATTGTTGTTGAGTTGGAGCCAAGCCATATTGAATTAAAAGGCCTCTGTATGAAACTGTCATAAAATGTGTGCATCTTTATACCCCTATATGGACCTGGAAGAGGGAAGATCTGTAGATTAGAGCTTTTGTATCAACTAATATTTTGTATCAACTGCGTTGAGAAGACGACAGACTGCAGAGGGTTGAGTAATTTGAGTTAAAATAAGGTTTTTAAACAGGCATGATAATTACCAAACTTCTCATAGTAATGCAACAAATATCTGCAGTTTTCAACAGTATTTTTTGTATTTCAAGAATGTTATCATGTTTGATGTTTTTTGTTTTATGTTTTCATACATTCTGAGGTCTATTATTGCCTTTGCCTGAGTGTATTTTCATATCCTGTCTTTCTTATCAGTTCATTTGAAGGCTCATTTATTGAAGTCATAGCTAAGAGGGAGGTAATTTAACAAATAATGAATTGGAAGCAATAATTACATCCCTCTTTGTAATAATAATAATAAAAAATGCATGTATTAAAAAAATGAATTAAGGTCCTTGTTTTTCTATATCTGCAGCATGGGACCTTAAGAATGGCTAAGCCAAAATGAATGTCACAGTGTAGTTATGAATTCAAAACCGTTGACATGTTTGAAGACATTTATCTTTGATGGTTGCAAACGATCAGTCTCGTTCTGAAAGTTAAACTAGTTTGATTAAGAAATGCTTCACAAATCAAAGACAAAAACAGGGTAACATCAAGGTTGCAGTGGAGGCTGAGGCTCAAATTCAAGAAACCTCTTTTGGTCAGAGGTGATCCTGTTCTCCTTCGGTTCCATAAATACACTCATTAACAGCACGCTGGGCCTCCGAATGGGTTTAGCCATCCGTACAAAAAAAGCAGAGATATTCACGGCCGTGCAATGTAAAAAACAAAGGCAGGCTGAGGTACATCGACCCAAAAAAAGCGAAGCGTTGCTGACGTGGTTTCCTCACTAATCTCCGCCTGGAGAGATTTTTAAATGAGAATGTGGCTTACATGACCCATACTGTCTTCGAATCAGCAGTAGGGCACGTGGGATAGCTGAGAAGGTGGGGCTGGGGAGATGGGGGGGGGGGGTAGGTGTGGGATAGCGGAGAAGGGAGGTTGGGGGAGGGGGGACGCTGTGAGTGTCTCTCTTACATAGCCCATAGTGGTCAGCTCAGAGCTACGGAGCCTATACCTCCCTCCACCCACCCCTCCACCCCCTCCATCCCTCTCCGTCAACCCCACACCTGCCCACCCACCCCCACCCACTACCACCCACTACCCCTACACTCTCTTCATTCGCAGGGAGCAGAACCTTGTCAGCCTCGCTGCAGTCATCACATTGTCTGCTGGAGGACAGCGAGGGAAGTGATTGCATTTATTTTCTTACACCTGGCATCTGGGTTGCATTCCTGTGTCACTGACTTGCAAATAGTATTAGGGACAGGCACAGCAGGTCCAGCAGAGTCATCCCAATGAGGTTTGCAGTGATGGTTTGGACAGAATAACATGTGTTAGGAGTGTCTCTGAAAGACAAAAAAAATATACTTAATACCCCGCAAGTGAGGTGAGACCTTTCCCGTCTATGTGTCCCTCACGTTATTAAAGTGATATGCTTCTTGGACTATACTTCTTTGCTTGCATGGTTCTGCGCATGCCTTGTTGCCAAAAGTGCACACACCTGCACACACACACACACAAACACACACATTACCATAACTAGCGCCACCAAAGCAAACTTCATTATAGATGAAACGACTTTGTTCTTCTGTACGTTTGAACAAGTCCTTGGTGCAAATTGTGTCTGAGATGACCAGGTGATTATAACTGACTTCTTAGAAAATAACGGAAAATCATGTCAACACTCCACAGTGAAAATTGCTTAAATCATTGCATTCTGTAATTTTCTCACCGAGGGTTGATCCTTTTTCCTTTACTCTGAGTCTCTTCTTTTCCTCCTCCTTCTCTCTCTCTCCATCTCTCTCAAATCCACACACACACACACACACACACACACACACAGCACTGAACTACAGAGCAAAATCCAGACCTGGTTGCAACTGATAAGGGGTCTCCTTTCTCCTCCTGGTCCACAGGCTTAGCACACTGTGGATGGCAGCATAATGTACACCATCCCCACAACCCACAGTCAAGCCGAAGAGTGGAGAATGCCTTAATGGATCCCTTCCAAATGATTTCCTCTCCTCTCACCACTCCCGAGGTGTTCTGCTCTGTAGGGGTCAAGAACAGTCAAATGGCCGAAGGTGAAGCGTGGGAATGGGGGTGCCCTCATCATTTGTGGCAGGTTGGCTATGCTGTCGATTAAGCAAATTTCACAGTGCGACAGTAAGGGTAGGCCTCAGGTGTGGGGGGGGGGGGAATGAAATGACACTAGACTACAAAGCTAGAGGCACATGCAGCAGCCCGAACAACTGTGGAACTGGGCAAAGTCGTGTTAATTATATTCTGCACACGCCTGCTTGGCAAAAAAAAGAAAAGAAAAAAGGATACGATACGATAGCCACACAGCGAGTTCCTAACAATATGTGTGTTCGAGATCCTCGCCAAACTCAGCCTGGGATTGTCTTTGCTGTCTATTTAAAAGATTTGTTTCAAAATAATACTGTCACAGTGACAAAGCATGCAGAGTTGACACTGGTGTCGCGCCAGCTATTGTGTTACACTTTCATTAGACAACCGGCAGAACAGCAGCGACCCGAGAAAACAGCGTTGTATTTGTCGCCTTTTCTGGTAATTAAAAAGGGCACGGCGGCACACACTCTGAGGTATCTGCTAGTTCTGCTAATCCATTTAGCCATCTGACGGTATACTGTGTGTGCGTTATTATTGTTAGCTGAGAGGAATGGAGCACATGTCAGATAATCTCTTTGGACCGGTCTGCTTTCAAAACAGACCCTCTCTTGTAAAGTGTACACACAGGCCTGAATAAGTCACCATGCCTAGGCTGGTGTCTGGCACACAGGTAATTTATTTTATCTGCTTCATCGTTGGCAGGGGCACTCCTGTAAGCTGTAAGCCTGGCATAGCAATAGGCATAGCTCTGACGTGGCCAGCAAACACTGCAGGTTTTTTAGATGCTCAGATAGCGTTTTCCCACCCACCCGCTGCTTCTCTGCAACCAGCCTTCCTTTGGCTGCGAGGAAGGTTAGAAAAACCTGCATCTCCATTTTGCTCTCATAAACTGACTGAAAACTGAGTCGAGAGAAACCCTTGTGGCATGAAAGAAACACAAAATACAACTATGTCAGTGTGAGTGAATGTGAGTGTGTTTGTGATCAGAGATGATCCTGTTGAACTGGATCTCTATACAGGTAATAAACCATGTCTGTAGAATGATTTCATATTCTTGAATTATTTTTTAATTCTTTATTTTTTTTTTGGTCTGGCATTATTCTCAGATTATCTCAAAACATTGCCAATTTGCACATACCCAGTTGACAGATCCATACTGTACATGATCTGTCCCTGGTCTAAAACCATCTTCCCCATCTGTAATTTGTCAGACCATATGCTGTTTTTCCTGAAATGTTATCTAAGATAAAACAGTTGGTATGGGAAGGTGGTCTAAATTCTTTACATTTGCTTTTGTGCTATTGTGTTATTAATGGTAGATTATCATTTACATAACCCCTACCATCTGCCTCTTTAAAATGCCAATATGTCTTTACCATGATGTCTTTCCAGCCAGTGTACATGCACACATACACACTGTAGCCTACAAATATAAGGCTTGTTTTTGCATCTTGACCTACAGTAAGTAGCACATGCATATTTAGCAACCTCCTAAACTGGTTACAGGATATTTAATAGACAGCAGCATAGGCCAACATGTGCAGCCTTACCTTACAGGTCCAGCATAAAGCACATGTATCCAAACTGTTAACACATATGTCCAGCTTTGTGAATACCCACATACCTGCCCTTTAGCTTTCAAAATATGTTAGATTTCTTCTTTCGCGGGGGTGGGGTCAGTGTTTGCAAATGATCAGTGTTTGCATATTTAACATGTTTCATACTGTGGCCTAGGCTAAACTCCAGTCCTTGTAACACTGCATTTCGGCTGTTGCTTGTACCTTACCGAAAGAGATACACTGCATGCTAATTATGTACCCACCTGCTGCCTGGTAGCCGACCTCCAAAACTTGAGCTCCTGTCAGATTAAGTTAAGGACACAATTTACTTATTGTCTAGCAACAACATCAATAATAGTTTATGTGATGTGTCAATCACTATATTTGAAGAGCTCTTTTCCAAAACGCTATATCCACAATTTTAATGCATTTTCATATTTATTTTTTCCCAGTCAAAACAACACAACTTCACTTCTACTGATTTTACCTAATTAAATAACATGACTTATTATTGTTTGTATCCAAAGTGACTTACAGTAGCTGCAAGATACAGTGCAAAAGAGACTACCAGAGAATGAGAGTATAGTAGAGGAGTTGAAGGAGATGGAGGAGTGGTAGAAAGAGAAGGAGGTGAAAGGAAGTCGAAGAAGGAAAGAAAGGAAGTGCAAGGAAGTCTTCAAGAGATTCTCCAGAGCTTCTTGACGCCCCTAATCTGGTAGCACTTGGTAAGTCATTCCAACAACAAGGAACTACAATTAATAGTCTGTATTGATGTGTGTGTACAGGTGGCTGTGCCAGTCTACCAGACAATGTTCCTTGGAGGAACACAACAGCTGAGGGGTAGCATAAGTCTTTACGATAGCATTTAAATGGGAGCAGACCCAGCAATCACTTTGCAGGTAAGCACTAGTGAGTTGAATTTGATAAGGGAAGCTAAGGGTAGCAATTTGAGCTCAAAGAACAGTAGGCTCATCTCACCTAAAGTCTCATCCCTACAACTGCCCTAGTATCGCCTATTACTGTCCCCCTACCTGGATTCCTGGCATGTACAGCCTAACAACCCACCACCTGTCCTATGACAACTGCCCTGATTCCTGGCCCGTACTGCCTAGCGACAGTGGCGCAAAAAATGGGTATGTGCTATATGCGGCGCATAGGCGCGCAGCACCATGGGGGCGCCACAGCGATGGTAAAAAAAAATAAGAATAGTATAATAATATATTTGGTATATTCTATATGTAGCTACTGTTGTACGTTTCTAAATCATTTCTGCATTTTCTCAATGTTAAATAACAATTTAGAGGACTAACAGGCTAGAGTAGGCGCCCTATCTCATAAGATTCTATAATAGAATTTTGACATAGAAGAGGAAGTGGGGGCGCCGTGAGCGCTGAGTGAGCAGGTATGAGTAGTAAGTTTTCGTCTATGGAAAAAGATGGATAAAGCAAAAAAGCTGTCGAGGGCTAAAAATAGAAAAAGAAAGGGAAAATGAGATGGCATGTCAAGGGATGCGACAGTAGTTAAATAAGTGAATGGTGAAAAGCAACAGGTAGGATTTAAAGTGTGACGTCTGTGCTTGGAGGCACACGTTTCATGTTCACGTTATTCATGTTACCAGACTAACTAGCGTTTGCTAAGCAAATGCTGATTGGAATAGCTTATTCCATTCAGATAGCTAGATGGCTACCATGCTCATACTGCGCTTTTAATGGCAAACTGCAAACAGAAATGTCACACTAGCAACAACTCACCAGGGATGGATTACTGCACGGGCCTACCGGGCCCAGGCCCAGGGGCCCAAGGGGTCAGGGGGCCCTGAAGCCCAAGCCTTTGCATGGAATCATTGCCTCAGTATCAACAAATCAGGATGTAGGCTATGAATCTGATTGAATTTAGTATTGGCCATCCCCAAAAATTTTTTTTCTATTTTTTCAACCCCCCATATATAACAATTAGTGGGAGGCCCTTAATACATCTGGGCCCAGGGGCCCGAAAGTTCATAATCCGCCCATGCAACTCACTACATGTTTCCATTTCTTAACAATGAAGACTCCTTGTAATAACTTAATATTGTGCTGTCAATGTGGCGCAAACAAAGGCTAGAGTTGGATCAGCCTTATCCTTTGTGAACAACAGCTGGCAAAAGGACGTTATGAGAACCGTTTAGACTCTCTTAAAGTGACAATGCGACATAACAATACTTCAATTCAAATAGGCAGAATTAAAAAAAAATAATATGTAATACATTATTGGCCTTTTGTTTTACTTTAGTTGTTTGTGTTTTTTTTGTTTTTTTTAGGCAATTTGTTGTTGCATACCCCTCAAAAAATGGGTAGCTGCATCCCTGCCTAATGACCCACCACTTGCCCTATGACATCTCCTAATCCCCTGGACAATTCCATTTCCTACGCTGGACTATTTGAACTTTCTGACACTAAATTAGTATTAAAGGGACACCAGGCAAGCCTGATGCTTTTTCTCTACGAAACTCCCCCTCGCTCGGTCTGAAGCTCTTTTCCTTTTCTTTGCTTCTTCCGTCAAGGGTTTTTGCTGCTTCCTAGCGTTTCGTTAGCCTGCCTCTGTGCTGTAAACTGATCCTGCTTCGGTCGGCAGGTAGGATACACCGAACTTGCAAGTGGGATATTCTTCCTACAGGCAGTAGGGGCGGGCGAGAGAGCCTTCATTCGCCCCGTAATGAGTCATTTAACCATATACCGACTTACGAAGATGATTAATTAACACGAAAACGTTGCCTGGTGTCCCTTTAATGCATTATCATACCGGATATAACCATCCCACTACTTGTAACATTCACTTCAGGTGGCTTTAAACACCATGTTCTATTCTTTACACCTGACTAACCTATGCATTTGTCATGTATACAGACCTTACTGTCCTGTAACTGACCCTAGGCAGATGGGTCAGGCCCTTGAGTCGTGGATCTGCTTGAGGTTTCTTCAATTCTAGGGAGTTTTTCCTCGCCCCTGTTACCCATGGGCCTTCTTTTCTTTTATTTTCTTTTCTCTGATTGTCTTACACTCTGTAAAGCGCCATGAGACATGTGTAATGTTTTGCCGCTTTGTAAGTACAATTAAATTTAAATTGAAATAGGCTAAACGTAGTACGGAACCCTAGAGGGGTCATTGCAAGATATATTTTGGTATATATCCAGAAAAAGTGCGCTCATTTTACTAAACTGTGTGCACATTTTACTAAATTGTGCACTCATTTTACTAAATTGTGCTCTCAATTTAGTAAATCGTGCTCACAATTTAGTAAAACGTGCACATGATTTAGTAAATTGTGCGCATGTTTTACTAAATAGTGCGCTCATTTTACTAAATTGTGCTCTCATTTTAATTGTTGTAAATTGAGCACACAATTTAGTAAAACAATTTACTAAATCGTGCGCACATTTTACAAAATTGAGTGCACAATTTAGTAAAACGTGCGCACAATTTACTAAATTGAGAGCACGATTTAGTAAATTGAGAGCACAATTTAGTAAAATGAGCGCACATTCTCTCGATACTGAAAAATATCTTGCAATGACCTCCTGGGCTCCGTACTAAAGTGCCCTTTTTTGGTTAAACCTGACGTGCCGCCATGTTCTGGACCATCTGTAATGGTTTCATGGCACAAGGTAGCAGGTAGTGATGGCCAAATGAAGCTTTGGTGAACCACTGAATCAGAGCAGTCTGAACCTAGCGACACTAGCTGAAAAGCAAAAAGATGGCCGCCACACATACGTTTTTCAACATAAAAGACCTTAGCAAACCAATATTTTTGGTTACATATACTGGTTTGGGTAAGGACTTTTATGTTGAAAAAATCTACATGTGGCAGCCATATTGGATTTTTTCATTAGTGTTGCTAGCTTCACACTGCTGTGGTTTAGTGGTTCACCAAAGCTTCATTTGTCCATCACTAGTAGCAGGCCCTTTAGGAAGGTGTCATATTAGTCAACGTCAGAGATAACCTTAGCCCCTTTCGCACAAGTATTCATAGGAACACAGTCATAGGGGCAGCCGTGGCCTACTGGTTAGGGCTTCGGACTTGTAACCGAACGGTTGCCGGTTCGAACCCCAACCAGTAGGAACGGCTAAAGTGCCTTTGAGCAAGGCACCTACTGTAACCCTTCACTGCTCCCCGAGCGCCGCTGTAGCAGGCAGCTCACTGCATCGGGATTAGTGTGTGCTTCACCTCACTGTGTGTTCACAGTTTGTGTTCACTGTGTGCTGAGAGTGTTTCACTAATTCATGGATTGGGATAAATGCAGAGACCAAATTTCCCTCTCGGGATCAAAATAGTATATATACTTATATATACCGTATTTTCCGGACTATAAATCGGAATAAGTTTCATAGTTTGGCTGGTCCTGCGACTCAGGTGCAACATATATTTATAGAAATGTTTTTTTCCTCCTCATTTTTTGACTGGTGCGACTTCTACTCCGGTGCGACTTATGATCCGGAAAATACGGTACTTATACTTATACTTAGGAACAGTCCACTTCTAAATCAGTTCTACTAACTACTCTCCCCCAAGAACCGTTTTTTATTTTCATTCGCACTGGCAATAGGAACCGGTAGGAAGTTGTAAGAGATGTAAGCATGCCGATGTTATTTACAGCGTCGTCACTTGCAACAGGATTTAAAATAGGCACCCAAACGGGAGTAAAGTAGCCTACATTTTGCAATTATTTGAATGACCCTCACTGTCTGTCGCTTCAAGCTAATCCTGATGCTGCTCATGTTTTGTTTTGTTTTTTGCTGTAGAAAACAGTTATGATAAATCAAGCATGCTAGTTAACAGTAATGTTAGACATTTGATTAATGCATGCAGTTTGGCAAATTTATTCTGGGGAGCTCATAGTTGTTTAATTTTATTGGGGGGACTCATGAACTTATACCTGGACCTGGGTGGCATGTTGGGTTAGGTAAGGCAGGGCTGATTGGTTCGTGCTCTATATCAGAAACATTTCAATGGTATTATCAGAAAAACTTCTTGAATTATAAAGATCTGTCTGTATTTGACTGAAGTCATTTCATTAAACAACAGTCAAACTAGCATTGTTTGGAAATATGCAGACATTATTCATCAGTGGCTGCACCACTGTGCCTTTTGTGAGCTGATGTTTTCCATGTTGTCTCTCGGCTGGCTTTTCTGAAAACTAGGACAGTTTTGACACTGAAAGCAGTCAACATTTGTTTGTGCTATTCTAGTATAATCCATTGTTCACACTGCACACAGGGAGAAAGAACAGCCTTGTGGTACTGAGCTTGGTAAAGTGTAGTTACATGATGATGCCTACATTAAGTTTCTTATTGGAGCTGGGTAACAACATCCATATGTTTCACATTACTCTTTTGTCTAACATAACATCTCTAACTTATAGTACTGTAAGTATATTGATTCATGCACTGCTTACTTTCCTTACAGCTATGTTTCTTATTATTCAGACATGTTCTATTCAATCTATTTTTTGTTCTATTTGCATTCTATTCGGGGATTTTCACCATGTTTAAGGAGTGCTAAGAAGACACTGTAAATGATGTGATATTGATTTTCCCAGCCACATTCAATGCAAGTGGCATTCCTAAAATTATAGGCAACCAGCAGCTCATGTTTAACAACAGAGTACCACATACAAACAATGTAGGTCGAGTTGATTAAGTTTCCAGCTAACAACTGTCAAAAGGGGAAATCAATACCCAATTTTGGTGCGGGTATAGAAAGCCACTGATCAATACTCTTGACCAAGGTAGGGATGGGAAGCCCACTGAGAGGTGGGTTAAAAGGATTAGCCCCTATGTTGCTGCTCAGTAATTGTCTTTGAAGAAGAATGCAAACTAAAGGAGCACATGTGTGCTGGATTCAGCAGAGCGCCGAGTAGCTTTTCACTGACCACAGGGTTTAGTCCAATGATTATGTCTAAAGTGGAGGAGACGGTCCCATAATAACAGTAGTTATTAAAATGACATAATACATTATTAAAAGTGCTAGAAAAACAACTGAGGATAATTTACAGTGGATACCATGCTTTATTAGCCTGGTTAGCATACCTTCTCAATTGTAATTGAGAGTGGGTCTGGAAAAGGTTAGTTGACTTACAACTTCCAGCACGGGTGTAACTAGCTTAAATTGGTGCATTAAACTCTTACCATATTGTTTCAGAAGTGTAACAATCTCGTAAATGAAGGGTTTAAATGCAGTGGTTTACTCAATTCCAAAGTAATACATGTTCATGCAGATTAGAGATTGTATTTGCGTGCCGGTGTTTTAAGGACATTAGAAATGGGCTTCAATGGCATCTTGGCCAGACGGACCTGTAGCGCAAATCCCAAATTTGCCAAAGGTTCTTATGGGTATTCCAAGGCTAATGTTTTGCACCATAGCTCATGTTACAGTAAATGTACCATAAATAAGGTGCAATATTGCATAACAATGAGTTACAAATCACTGATTGTTGGATGTGGCCTCTATTAGCCTACTAACACTGTTCCGGTTTACATCCATTTACACATTCCCTGTAACATAAATATGCCATTTTTCATCAGATTTCCTCAAGACCTTATGATATCCTTCACAAAAGGCATTTGAACACATCAAATTCATTGTGACTAATTTCTTTGAATTTTGAGTGATTTATTCAGCTTGGTCACACTTTTTTTGTTTATGGTGAAAAATGACTGCCATAGGAAATGAATGAGGAAAAGTATCATTTTCATCCAGGAGATGAAAGTGTTTTCTTGAACCAATGTACTTCTCCCCCCAATGTGAACCACACCTGACAAACAAATCAACAATCTTGTGTAAATTAAAGGAACCCATCTCTTTCACATACTCCTTCTACTACTCCTCTTCACATGCCCTTCACTGACATGGAACACACCTTTCCCACAGCAGTTTAGCGTAAATAATGGGAACCCACTTTTTTAACCCACTTTTTTTCCATGCTTATGTGCCCCTCCCCCCACAAGAAGAACATTCCGAAACAGTATGCAGGGCCCTTTCACTCCCTCATCCTGTCACCCTCAACAAGTGCAAGCCAAACAAAGGAGGAGGTGCACACTCTGTGCCCCCCGGGATGTGAAAACTGGCATCACATGCCACATGTGCAAAGCCTCCATTTGCAAGTGACACTGCACCATGACTGCAATTTGCCATTTGTGCGTGTGAACCACCAATGTTCGCACAAAAAAAATGCACGCACACACAGACAGAAACACAGAAACACACACACACACACACAAACACACACACATATGCACACACATATGTACACCCACTCTCTCGCTCTCTCACACACACACACACACACACACACACACACACACACACACACACACTTCATGTCAGTTCATGTTGTCATGGCGCCACTTGTGCATGTGAATGACCAATGTTTGCACACACATGCATGCATGCACACACAGAAACACACACACACACGCACAGACACACATGTTGTAGATGTTAATGTTCTAATAAGGTTCTTTTTATTTATTTAACTTTTTTTGGTATTTATATTAAAATAAGAGCAGTTGGAACTGTCCGGTCAAATTTGACCGTGAACAGTAAATTAAGAGGGGTAGCAATGAACAGTGTTTAAAGGATAGATAGATAGATAGATAGATAGATAGATAGATAGATAGATAGATAGATAGATATGAATAGACAGCAATACGCATTTACAACAAAATATAGCGATAGCCTTTACAGTAAAAGTCAAAGTAACTCTCTTCTTTAAGCGTCTGATTTCAGAAGTGTTTCCAACACCTTCAGAAGTGAAGAGTTTCCAACGTTTTATGATCACTGATAATTGTTGTATAATACTGTTCTTAATTGTATAATTGGCTTTTCCCCGACTGATTGTTTATGTGAAAGAATTCAGTTAATGATAAGCTTTGCCTCAAAACAATAGAGATTTAGCCCAAGAGAATATGCTATTAATGGAGGAACATAACTGCTTCTCCGTGTTGCCATCATTGTCTGTGGAAAAAGATAACTGTGCAAGGGCCTATTAAATGAATCTGTTTGATGTTGACACATCAGTGCGAGTGGTTTTGGGTCATTAGATAAAAAGTGAGTAGCACCCTTGTCTTCAAAAGAGTTGGTGACAAGTGCTGACTCATGACAAACTCTAATCACGTCCTCTGGAGCTGGAGCATGGGAGCTCTGAACGAGCCGACTCTAGCAGGCCGTCTGCTGCGTCCCAGAGGGAAGGGAACACAGAGTCCCCATACAATGTGTTCCCACACACTGTGGGGACGATGGCATTTCACTCTAACCACACTATACACAAAGCTGATATTATGAACAAGAGAAGCGACAAAGTAGAGATAAAATGCCAGTAATGTTTGTATAGGTTTCAGAATTTGTCTTTGTGTTGTTCAATGCTAATTCCATTACATTACATTACATTTAGCAGACACTTCTTGACCAAAGTGACTTACATATGTCAGCTATATTACAAGGGATTACATTGTCCCCGGAGCAACTTTGGGTTAAGTGCCTTGCTCAAGGGCACAACGGTGGAAGCCGGGAATTGAACTGACAACTTTCAGGCTACTGGACGCTAGCCCAGCTCCTTAACCACTACACTACCACCGCCCCGCTAATAAGTAGAATGATGTGTACATAGCAATATCCCACATTTTACATTCAGCTATTTCTTAGTGTCATATGGTCTGGTATTCATTTATCATTACACCCAATACAATGAGTAGGATAATGTGTTCATAATGTCTAATTACATAATCACAGACCAACAGACTGGATGTCAAATGGCAGCTCACTCCTGTGGTTTGTCTGCTTGTGTTTGACTTCAAATATATGTCAATGATAAGGGAAGCTTTGTAATACCTTTTAAGAGGTGTCATTTCATGGCAGGGTCCTTTTCGGTAAGATTTCTTTCAAGATCTCTTTGAGGTCTTGCAAGTAGAGACAGTGTGAGGCAGGAGGGGAAACAAATTGATGTTGGATTCCCTGTAATGGGGTTGACTGACCCGGGTACAGACCACACAGCCAGACCCAAATAAAAGCAATGAAAAGAAAGTGGGAGGCTTATTGGATACATCAAATCATTTTACTGTGAGACCAACAGAAGGATTTGGACAGGACCACAATAAGGGTTTCCTGTCTTATTTCCTTACGCAGCACAGAGGCCATTCATGTATTCGTTTATTAAAGGTTTAATTTTAAAAAAATGTGATTACTAGAGGTTTTACTCTACAATGATGATCTAGATAATTCATAATGAATTTCAATCAAAACGTATGTAATTGCATCAGTCTTGTCAGGGTGAAATACACCCTGATCCAAATGAAAGCTCCATTCTGAAAAACGGCCCTCTCTCCTGCTACAGACGTCACCACTCTCCTGGATGCAACACTCTCCTGGGTCACATTAGATAACATTATGCCACATGGGTTTATAGATGGCCATCTATGACGTCTATGACAGCGTCAGCGAACACTAGATAATCAACATGCCAATCAGCATTTGTGACATGTGCCTTTAGATAATTAGCTGTTTACAAACAACAGAATCATTCTAGCCATAATGCACACATAATGAACCGTAGGCCTGAGAGAGCCAGGATAGGAATACAGAGCAGTATAGAAAAAAGTCCAAATTGATAGTGATTGAACATTCATTTTTTTAATTAATTTCAACACTGTTGATCCTCATTTGCTGACATTTCATACTCTGATATTGGTAACCAACAAAGTAATTTCTTCACACACAATGCACTATACATTGATAAGTAATAT
The DNA here is from genome assembly GCF_017589495.1 of Alosa alosa. Classification (NCBI taxonomy): domain Eukaryota; kingdom Metazoa; phylum Chordata; class Actinopteri; order Clupeiformes; family Clupeidae; genus Alosa; species Alosa alosa. The sequence goes on from NC_063201.1 coordinate 18,850,786, forward strand.
ACATTGAATTTCTTGAAATATATACAAATGTAACTATTTACTTTTATTTCATATCCAATTATCTAAGAATAAATGGAAAAAAATCCAGAAAATTACTGCTAACAAACAGATGTTAACATAAGATGGGCATAGAAGGTAGAGTCAGATAACACCACGATAACACCATAATTTACATTATGTTCAATCTAATGGACAGTTAGTAAGAATTACTTTATAAAAAGCTGCATTAATAATCTTTAGCTGCAGGGTGCACTGGATGGAATATGTAGCTGCTGACAGACCAGTCTTCTGCTGAAATTGTTCATGGCCTTTTTGTACCATTATTTCCATGGGCATACATGCAATATAATGGATGCTCTTAATCATATTAATGGCCCTTGAATGGAGATTTATGTGGCCTGCATAAAAATAATGAGCATTTATTTTTTTTCTCCGTCTCATGATGACATCCCAGCAGACCACAGATGCCAGTGAAAGAGATTCAGCAGGCCCCCAATCCTCCTTGCTAGAACCAGGGCTTTGCATTACACGTTTATGAAGAAGGCATATCTGCTTTTTTTATTTGTTTTCACCCCTGAAATCTGTAATATGCAATTTCATTAATATAGGTTGTCCAATGCACAGTGCCAGTTAATATATTCTCATAAAAGCTTTCCACAAAGCAGGACAGCAACAAAGACCATGAAATGGCATAAAAGCCAATTGCATGTAATTTATATACAACCCCAAAACAGAACATTGTGTAAAATGCAAATAAAAACAGAATGTTATAATACAAGTCTTGTAAACCCATATTTAGCAAAAAGGACATAGACAACATGTTGAAAATGAAAATGTGGACTATTTCACAGAAAAGATGTGTTCATTTTGAATTTGATGCCAGCAACAAGTTAGGATGGGAGCATGTTTACCACTGTGCTGCTTCATTTAACACAATTCTGTACATTTTTAGGATCTGATGAGACCGCTAAAGTTTTGAGAATTGAATGTTTTCCCATTACTCCCTGATATAGGATTTCAGTTGCTCAAAAGTATGGGGTATTCTTAGTCATGTTTTTCATTCCATTATGCACCTAATTTGACAAATCTGGACTGCAGACATGACTCTTCCTCTATGGATAAATACTATTTAAATATTTGCAGAATTCATTTTGGCATTGTTTTCCTGAAATATTTAAGGTCTTCCCTGGAAAAGACATTGCCTGGATGGCAGTATATGTTGCTCAAAACCTGTATACATCATTCAGAATTGATTGAGCTTTGCCAAATATGCAAGATGCTGTAGGATACTGTGCACCTATATGGGTGTCAGAGGTTTTCCTCAACCCATACAATGACAGGGCCCAGGGCAGTTAACTAGTGAACACATTTTTGGCTTCACTAGTTAACTAGTGAGAGGCAGACATGTCCACTAGTTAATTAGTGAGGGCAAAAATGCATACTAGATAGCTAGATTAATGCTTTTGGGCCACACTAGTTAACTAGTGAAGGCATAACTCCTCACTAGTTAACTAGTTGGAATCAGGCCCGTATTAGGCCCGTATCAGGCCCCCCTCCACCACCCCTGTTTCCTGTGCTGTCCTCCGGTCAAAAACATCACACATAATCAAGTGGATTTCTCTAATGTAATCTTCTATTCACTAACTTACACAACTACAGTACATGTAGGCATATGAGTAGTGAGCAATATTCAATTTATTTATTATTTATTTATATTTAATATCTCATTTCAAAATGCTGAATTCAACAAAATCAATAGGCCTACACATCAGTACATCAGCCCAGCAGAAAAACAGGAAAAAAAAAAAAAAAAAGCATTTTCATTATGCAAACTTATCCAAGCTAGGCATAGCAGTGAGCACTATATTAAAAGCACAATTTAAAATGTCTATCAATTCAAAAAGCCAAAATCAATACACATCAGTGTAGGCCTACACATCAGGCCAGCAGCCACAAAAAAAAAAAAACACGCAGCAACAACAAAAAAAAAAAGACATTCCCATTATGCAGAATAGGGGAACTTCATCAGCACAGCTGACGCTGAACATCAAAACAGCAGCAGAGCCTTTAGCAGAACTGCTTCCTGCCCTTGATTTTATGCGCCAAGCAAAGGTGTGGACTACATCCCCAAAGTCCATTTCTTTGACCAACTCCGATTCAATGGTAAGCAGGGAGAGTGCCGGCAAACGCTTTCGTGTCATTGTCGTCCTGAGCTCATTCTTCACTTGTTTCAGTCGGGAGAACGACCTCTCACCTTCAGCATTTGTTACAGGCAGGATTCGGAATATTCTGAGCGCAACACCCACCGCTAGCGCTCGTGGTACCATCTCCCCCGCTAGCGTTACCGTCTCCACGGTTAGCTTCAGCTTCATCAGCAGCGCTGCTAGTGACCGCAATTCCTTCTGATGTTCTCACAAAAAAACGTTCTATCCCTGCAACATTTTGAATCGTGGCTAAACGTCTAGAATCCTTGTTTTTCTTTAACTTTCTTTTAGCATAACCACTCAATTGATGTCGGTTCATTTTGGATGAATTTTCTGTAGCAGTTAAAAGAAGATACATTTGCACATACTTGTGGACCAGCTCAACTATGACAGATTGGGGAGGGGGAGTGATAGTGATGATGTAGCCTAATCTTGATTTATTTATCATTTATTATTATTGTAACATCAGTGTTCACAAAACGAATAGGCCTAATATAGGCTATGGTCTTTCAACAATTTCAAGTGAATAATATAACAATTTATGAAAAATATTTTTAAAGTATGTCATGTGGTGCCCCCCATGGTTGGTGCCCCTGGGCACAGGCCCACTGGCCCTTATGGATAATCCGGCCCTGGTTGGAATAGGTCAATGTCACTAGTTAACTAGTGAACCATAAATGGCTTACTAGCTAGCTAGGTGATGGCAGCAGGCTCACTAGTTAACTAGTTGATGCATCCTTTGTCCAAACTAGTTAACTAGTGAGGTCATAAATACTAGTAAACTAGTTGAAGACAAAATTCACACTAGAATAAAATAAATAAAAAAATAATAATAAATAAAACATGACAACCAATCACAGCGTAGAATTTCACGAAATCCCACCCACAACATTTGCATGTGGCACACAAGTTAACATGCTGGCCAAAGGAACTTTAGCTAGTAAACTAGTGGCTTGAGTGTGACACTTACATGTAAACTAGTAAAGGCAGAACTGCTCACTAGTTAACTAGTGAAGACACAAATGCCGACTAATTAACTAGTGAGATCTAAAAAGTGTCACTAGCATACTAGTGTGCACCAAAACACCCACTAGTGAACTAGTGATGGCACTTTCCATTTCACTAGTTTACTAGTGAGGTGCAAAAAGTGTCACTAGTTTACTAGCGTGTCCCAAAACGCCCACTATTTAACTAGTGAAGGGCATTTCAGCCCCACTAGTTAACTAGTGAGATGCCAAAATGGTCACTTGTTAACATGTAAAGGCCAAAATACCCCCTAGTTTACTAGTGAGGGTGTTGTGGGTCGTACTAGATAACTAGTGGCATGCATATTTATTTCACTAGTTAACTAGTTACACCTAAAAACACAAACAAGCTTACCATTTTTGTCCACTAGTTAACTAACTGAAGTCTCACTAGTTTTCATGTGTGGCAGTGATACAGCTCACTAGTTAAAGGAGAATTCCGGTGTGATATTGACCTAAAGTGTATTGAAACATGATACCGAGTGTGAACGTATGTCTCATAGCCCATCTCAGCTTGTCCCCTGCACTCCAAAATCTGGCGCTAGTTAGCCGATGCTACCAACACCTTTTAAATATAATAATTCAGTGGAAATGCATGGATTCCAGTTGCTGCTACTGGAAGAAACTGGAATCCATGCATTTCCACTGAATTATTTTTGGAATCTGATCCCTTATCATACCTGTTCATTCTTACTGCTTTAGCTCGACTTATCGTGACTAAATTCAAGATGGCTGAAAACGCTAAACTTTGTGAAGATACTGTCTGTATAAATCGCCTTGTAAGTAAACTACCAGTGCTTTTTCAAAGTTCTCAATGTCTCGCTTTTAAATGTCAGGGCCCCTCGAAGTCTACCAATGAAGTGTGGAGATACATTGAGCCTCGTAAATGGGTGTAAAACAGTGATTTATTTGCATGGCTAGCCCGATGCCGAAGCACCACTATTGAAAAAGCTGTTGGTAGCATCGGCTAACTAGCGCCAGATTTTGGAGTGCAGGGGACAAGACGAGATGGGCTATGAGACATACGTTCACACTCGGTATCATGTTTCAATACACTTTAGGTCAATATCACACTGGAATTCTCCTTTAACTAGAGCGCACAAGACACGCACTAGTGGCTGTTTTTGGATCTAGTTCACTTGTAATGCAAAAATGTACTCTTACTAGTTAACTAGTGACAAATTGGCCTTCACTAGTTAACTAGTTCATATGTTTGGCCTTACTAGTTCACTAGTAATGGAACAGGACATGTTCACTAGTTAACTAGTGAGCATATCTGCATTATAGTGCCTGTCACTGGCTTATAGAGGGCATTTTGAGCCTTACATGTTAGCTAGTGAGGACAAAACACTGCCCATAGTGAACTAGCTGGAGAAAAATGCCCCTCACACTAGTAAACTAGTGGAATTTGAATAAATACACAAACGGCTGGCATTTTGTGCCACTAGTTAACTAGTGGGACGTAACATTGGTCACTAGTTTACTAGTGCGCAATGTCGCACTTCCATGCAAATGAAGAAGGCAGAACAAGGATTTTGATTGGTCCATTTAGGACTCAGAAACCTAGAAAACATGGCTGACTTCGCCCAGGCTGTTCTAAGAGCAAACTTTTATAAACTAAGATCGTTTGAGCATAAAAATATGTTTTGATAACATTTCTAGTGACAAAGTTGTGGTGTATTGCTATAATCTTCGTTCCGTTAATGTGTACAATCTTTAGTTTTTCAGTTATTAGGCTGAAAATCGCGATAAAACTGGAGGCATTTGTATATGGTTGCCTAGCAACAAAACACTTCAGTAACACCAACATTGACGGTACTGATGCTGATGTGACAAGACTAGCTCAAGTGAATAAGCAGCAGGAGATTATGTGGGAGACCAGGGTTCAAGTCCTTAGAAATTCTTAACATTTTACAGAGTTGTTTTCTTGATCTTTGAGCTTTTAATTACTTTTGAAACCATGTGCAGTTAATGTGTACAATCTTTTGTTTTTCAGTTGTTAATCAGAAAAGCGCGACTGGAGCATTTATGTCTGTGGTTGCCTAGCAACAATAAACAAAGAATAATATTAACATTGATCCCTGTGTGGATCACTAAGAGCTCACTTGGTAAAGCATGGGGTTTTCCTGTTCAGCCGGTTGGAAATTGGACTAATTCTATTTTTATTTTTTATTTATTTTATTTATTAATTTGTTTGTTGTCTTGTATGTTGGTGTCACGGGTACGCTGGCGACTACGCCGCTCCGTCCGTTATCTTTTGCGTTTGCTATTTCTTAAATGTAGTTCTATGTCTTGGTGTCACGTGTACGCTGGCGACTACGCCGCTCCGTCCGCTATTGTCTTTGTTAGTCTATGTGTCAATGACAATGTCTTATATGTGGAGCGCTTTGGGTTGCACTCTGTGCATGTTAAATGCGCTATACAAATAAAACTGACTTGACTTGACTTGTTATTATTAAAAAACATTTAGACAGAATATGAGATACATTTTTACTGCAGGCTCTGCTTTCTGTATACTGAAGTACCGTTGCAGAGCAGTGTGTCACTTTAGCCACTAGGAGCACCCATCAGGACCTGATCGCGAGGCTATGAACAGTAAATTTACATTTAGACTGGGTGGGATTCTTACGATACCCAATAGGAGTCTTCTACCCACCCTCTCATTAGAATTTGCATAAAGACCGTTTCAGGCACTAGTTAACTAGTAAGCTGCTTCACTGTCACACATGCAAACTAGTGAGACTTCAATTGTTCCACTAGTTAACTGTCGGTCAGCTTGTTTGTCTTTTTAGGTGTAACTAGTTAACTAGTGAACGTAATATGCATGCCACTAGTTAACTAGTAAGGCCCACAATACCCTCACTAGTAAACTAGAAGGTATTTTGGGGGGCAGCCGTGGCCTACTGGTTAGCACTTTGGACCTGTAACCGGAGGGCTGCCGGTTTGAACCCTGACCAGTAGGCACGGCTGAAGTGCCCTTGAGCAAGGCACCTAACCCCTTACTGCTCCCCGAGCGGCGCTGTTGATGCAGGCAGCTCACTGCGCCGGGATTAGTGTGTGGTTCACTAATTCACGGATTGGGATAAATGCAGAGACCAAATTTTCCTCACGGGATCAAAAGAGTATATATACTTATACTTTTTGCCTTTACATGTTAACAAGTGACCATTTTGGCATCTCACTATTAACTAGTGGGGCTGAAATGGCCTTCACTAGTTAACTAGTGGGCGTTTTGGGGCACACTAGTAAACCAGTGACACTTTTTGCACCTCACTAGTTAAAGGATAATTCCGGTGTGATTTTGACCTAAGTGTGTTGAAACAGGATACCGAGTGTGAACGTATGTCTCATAGCTCACCTCGGCTTGTCCCCTGCACTCAGAAATCTGGCGCTAGTTAGCCAATGCTACCAACAGTGTTTTGTTGTGGTGCCTCTGGCATCGGCCTAGCCATGCAAATAAATCACTGTTTTACACCATTTACGAGGCTCAAAGTAGCTCCATACTCCATTGGTAGACTTCCGAGGGCCTTGACATTTAAAACGAGACATGGAGAACTTTGAAAAAGCACTGGTAGTTTATTTACAAGACGATTTATACAGACAAGGAATTTTACCGTTCGACGCCATCTTGAATTTAGTCACGATAAGTCGAGCGACAAGTACGAAGGAACAGGTATGATAAGGGATCAGATTCCAAAAATAATTCCGTGGAAATGCATGGATTCCAGTTGCTCCCACAACATCCCAACTTTTTCTGTTTTGGGGTTATATTGTGGTCAATTCAATTATACAATTATATTGTGAGATGTCAATACAAAAATGTGAAAATAATAATATGTGTGTTTTTTTTAATCTAGTAGTTATGTTGTGGATACATCATGGCATGTCTTTGTGATCCTTGCCACTATCTCTAAGGCTCCCAAGCAGAATGAGGTTCAATGCCTTGAGGGTTTTATTTATGACAGATGTGCATAGGTTTACATCACAGCAACAGTTCATCACATCATTTTAGGCTAGTATGCCATATTTTTCATTGTATATTATGATATTATGATATTATGATGATGGGGGTCAGTTGTAGTACTGTACAAATCTGGAAAATAACCTTTGGGTGGGAAGTGCTTGCATTTTTCCATGGTGTTAACAAACACCTTAAATGTTGGCCATACACAAAGCAGAATTTCTACATTCTTTTCCATGAAGATGTAACTATTCTTTTGCTTATGGTCAAATGTCAAAATCAAAAAATGTACACAGTAATGGATTACTATGCTAACTTAAATCTACTATAAAGCACTGCAAACCATCCATTCAAATTGAGCTGCTGTAAGCATTCCATCAAAAAGATAAACTAACCAATCCACACTGTGTAAATGCTGCAACCTTTCTGCCTGCATATGTGTTGTGCATGAGCCTGCATGGCACACTGTTTTCCTCTTCCACAGTAAATGAGTTCCTTTTCCGGTGTCTAGATAACGTCAATAACAATATTCTGTGCCTTGGTGAAATGTTCCAAGCATGATTTTCCTATGCACTGTAATAATTTTACATGCACTGGAATATTGTCAAACAATAACAAACCCATGAAATTAAATTACCCTCTGGGAGCATTTGGTTGAGAGCTGAACCAGAGGTATCTTGTGAACCAGCTGAATGACACAGCTATAAGAAAATCCTATTGATGTCACATTCTCAGTGGGCCATAATATTAGGTGATTTGGAATTTTGAAAGTATTTTGCTGTAATACCAAAAAAACATAGGTAGACTGCTGCAGTATATTTTAACGGGATATTCAAATACATTCCGATTTTAATAAAACTAGCAAACTCACTCTATTTGAATAAAATGCCCTTTTGTTGAATGCATTTTAATTGCTATTCACAAGGACTTTAATAACACACTAACTCTACTCTATTCAATGTTTTTGTAGATCATAATAATCCAAAAAATATCCATCATGCACCCACATTACTTTCTTTCCTAAAAAATAAATAAATAAACCGGTCGGTAGTGCTGAAGTACACAGATGGTGGCTATCCCTGAGCAAGCAGCATGGCACAATTAGTGTGTGAATTGATGATGATAGAGACTCAGAGCTAATTGGAGGCTGGCAAATGAACGCAATCTTTGCTTGGGTCTCAGTGGGCCACAACATCAGGTAACACTGTTATAAGTCTACTCCCATAACCATCTCTGGCAGTATGGAGGGCTAGGGTTGATCATATGCAGTGTGTGCACTCCCACGCAACTTGGCTGTGTGCTGTAATCACAGACAGATTGAATTAGAGAGCTACGAACAAATTCTAATTGCTCTGTGAGATCCAGGTCTTCTGTGGGGTTTCTAGCCACTCTCCCATCTGTAAGATTCTGATGCAGGAAAAGATTGTCATTAAAATTTGGGTCAATATGTTTTTTTTTTTGTCCATCCATCCCTATATTTGAGTTACAGTACATTACTCAAAAAAGCTACTCCAATGATTCCAAAGCTCTTTTTTTCTCCAACACCAAGCAAATGATTACAATGAGTTGTATGAAACATTTGGGGAAAAACCCATTGAGTTCTACACAGTAGACAACTGCCACCTGCACTACCAACCCCATCTGCTAATAATAATAATGATTACATTGTTTCTCTATAGTCAGAGGCTAAAGGCTCTCCAGTCGTCTGATTGCTTGTGTTACGAGTATCCCCCTTTTTCTTCAGCTTGTGCACATTCTTCATACAGCCACATTGCCACAGTGAACAAGGAAGTGACGTCCTTTCTGAAGACCCGCCTTGATGAGAGGACTGACAGATTGCATTCTCAATTGAATTTTGGTGCTCAAGAAGCATTGTGAAATGTAATGCAATTAGTTGGCCGATATTTCATTGCCATTGGAATAAAGATGCCAAAAACACGGCAAAATAAAATGCAATTAATTGAATGTTCACTCTAATTTTTAGCCAAAATAATCCAGAATGATGTGAGGATTGCATTGCCACTTTGCATATTGCTTGTTTTTCCTACAGCTCATGGTGAGCTATTTCATTGATCTGATTGGTTAGGTCTATCCAATTGAGTGCAGAGCCATTTTTTCCCCTGAATCGGTTGAAACACGCCCCATAATCACGTCCCAATAAAGCAGTAGCAGACTCAAATTCTAAAAAGAGAGCAAAAATATCATCGCAGTATGAAATGCAATTCAGTATCTTCATTGTAATTTTAAACCAAAATAATTAAACTGAATTGAGGATTACATTGTCGCTTAGGATATTGAATTATGTATTTCACAATACATTTTCGAATTGCATTACTATTGCAAATTGAATTGCAGAATATATTGCCATTAAAATAAATGTGCTAATATGATTCCATATGGATACTCAACTGACGGAGGCCTCCACATCTCCCTGCAAATCCCTGTGAACTCCCTGTGTGTGTGTGTGTGTGTGTGTGTGTGTGTGTGTGTGTGTGTGTGTGTGTGTGTGTGTGTGTGTGTGTGTGTGTGTGTGGTCATATTTCTGTTTGTATATTCCATGAGGGGGAGTGGGGACAGGGGGTGAACTATATTCATCTAAAGATGAATCTGAAACAAATCTGAAAAACGTGAAAGGTTCTGGATATTTTGACTAATGCACTGCATAACAGGCAAAGCCGTGAAAAGCCAACAATGCTGAGAATAAATTACATGAATGATTATGAAACACATTATAATTACCCCATAACATGTCATGAACACATAACTGAACATCAACACATTAGCCAACGCACTACCAGACGATTTAACAGGCTCTCCAATCCCCTCTCTGCACACAAACATGCTTCAAACATGCTCTCCATTATTGCACCTAAGAGCTCCCTAAGCAGATGGACTACTGCACCTAGAGCTAAAACTGTGAACCAGCTCCGCAGTGTCCTCGCTCATTTCCTTAAATGACTGATTCGGCCGGTGGCAAACTGCGAGGAGAGACTCCTGGGACGCAGGCCCGGGGAACCTTCCGCCGTCCGCACGCACTCGCCAGCCGCTCCCACGTTTCTCAGCGTCTGCGGTCCCCTCCGGGAGAGACTAGGCAAGGAGCACTAAATCAATAGGATCTCGGTGAGGGCAAGTGACAAGCTGTTTAGTTTGGTGGCCTACTTCGTTTCCCCGATACGACGGCCTAGACTTGAAGAGCAAGAGCTCCAACCAAAGCAGGTGGATGGGTATTTCCTTGTGCTGAAATCACATATGGCAGCATGTAGTTGAAGGAGAGGGGAGAGAAAAAGCTTCTCCCCTCACACAATGCAAACAAACACACACACACACATACTTACTGTATACACCATTTATTAATATCTTACTTAATTAGCCTTTCAATTATTTTTGTTTTTGTCTTAAGGGAGCCATGGAAAGATGCCTCACAATCAATGGAACTATTGAAATTCTATATTATTCAATTGAATACCAATTTTGTTGTGAACATCTCTGTTTGACTGTTTCACATTATGGAGTGGATTGAACAAGACATGTTTCAGATTTCTTAATTAAAGTCAACCCACCACAGGAATAATCAGGAACAAATTACGAAAATGACAAATTGGAAATGAATTATAATACCAGCGGGATATTCTTGTAACCCTCTGCCTCCTTTGGTGTGGTGAAGATGCTTTGCAGTGCCTCTAAACCTTTGAGAGGGCATTCTGTCGTCAGATTTCTTTTAAGGGCCACAGATGCTCGGGCCATTGCTCTGAAACCTCTCCAGATTATTCAATCTCACCGTGCTATTGGTAGAGCGCGATAAGATGGAGAATCCATGCTGCCAGGCCTTATCTGAACTTCACACGCGCCTTTTGGTGGTGCACGATTTCACTGCACTCTCCTTCCCCATGCATCAGGTATGACCCAATTAAGGTGCGAATTTGCTTTTTTTCCCCCCAAATGCGAAGCCACATCAATAAGTGATAAGAAGTTTGGCTCCGTTTCCATCAGTGCTAGGGTTAGAAGTTTTAGTGCCAATATTGATTTGACCATTCAAGCGAAACTTTCATTTCTTATTTTGTCCTCAATAGCAGAAATGCCTTTCTGAGTCCACTCTCTCGTTCTCTTGTGGGGTTTTCTAGCTTTAGTTTGCATATTTTTCACTGCAAACTAAAGCTAGATAGGGGTGGTGGCAACCCTTTGCACAGACCCTCTATCATAAGAATGAGTGATCATGTCACCATATCCATATCACACTAGCTTATCTCATATCATCACCTGACAAATCAGACATTATGAGAGATCGTCATGACAAGCACTTGGTGATGAAATTGCACAAAACTGATGGAAATAACAAACCTAAAATGAATGAAAAATATGTGCAAGTCCATGGTATTTCCCATGGCGTGGCAATGGCATAGTTATTTAGCCAGCCATATAGGCCACTGGCTTCTGGAGTTAGTTCAGGTCTGAGCAAAGACTGCTGTGCCTTGTGATCTGATCCCAGACAAATAACAGCCTTGCAAATGTATTCCGAGACTCAACAAAGTCATTAAAATGTTTGTCACTGAGACCCAGTGAAGAATGTTCAACAAAGGCCCCAAATGAATCTGAAAGCCTGGCTGCACGGCTGGGGCTACACCACCATTACTGTCATCAGTGATAAATAATCAGAGAGCAAATGCTGCAACAGATGTCCGCTCCAGGGCTCGACCAGAGTCGGGATTACTGGCACAGCGAGGCGCCCACTGTTCAAAGAGTGCGAGGCGGGGAGCGGACAGGGTCAGCACTGCGGAGCCGGGCTCCAGCCATCACAGCTGTGGCCAGCCGACACTTTCGAGAGCTGCACAAAGGAAGACGCACTGAGTGACAAAACAAGATTTCTACTGTTTTTAAAATTTGTATTATTGTTTATTTTGTTTGATATACTGTATTAAGGTGTTACCATCAAACCGATGCAAAAGTTATATAAAACTGTACAGAAGCAAGTCAAGCCAGTCAGTTGTTGACGCTATATTGTTGACGCTATTATTATTGGTCGAGTATCGCATGTTTCTTTTCTGAGATAACAGTAGTGAGTGGTTGACCATGAATGTGATAAAAAGAGGCATTGGTTAGCATTCTCCATGCAGATGGTCCTTCATTAATCTTACCTTGGGCCACACATTGATTTCCCATCAACTCTACTGAATCCAAATGCCTCTCACGCCGTCAAAACAGAGTACAAATGATACCGAAGTAGACTCTCTCTCTCCCTCCCTCTCTCTCTCTCTGTTTGTGAGCATCTGTGTGTGTGTGTGTGTGTGTTTGTGTACTGAGCAGTGAATATGTGATTGTGTGCACTAGGTCCATCAAGATCAATAGCAACCTGAGGAGTGGTGTACAAAGGGCTTGGACTGCTGAGAGAAATTAACCAAATGCAATTTCAGCATCTGCTCCCAACACCGTCTGCCAGATAAAAGAAGCGCTTAAGCAGAATTATTGCAGGGAGAAGACATCATCATTATTCAGACAATACTAGTCACTCTTTCGATGACAACTTTCAATTTGTCGTTTCAATAGTCACCACGGTAACACAATACACTAAAATAAGAACAAGAATGAAAAGTGAATTGAAGAGTTTGGAGACAAGGTTTGCTTGGATCACTGATTTCTGCTGAGAGATTAGAAATCTCATATGTGGCTGCACATTCTGCTACATATCCCCTCTATGCTAAAGACCAGAAATGGTGAACTGAAGGATTGTCCAGTCACTTTATGTGCAGGAAATTGCTTTGTCAGTCTGCCACAAAAGGACTGTCATTCACTTGAGTTTATTTAGGGGCCTGTAGATGAATACTCTCGCTCTCGCTCTCTCTTGCTCTCTCTCCCTCTCTCTTTCCTTTTCAAACATGCAATAATGTACATTTAAAAGGCATGTCTGTAACCTTGCAATGCACATTTTAGCCATAAGTCATGTTCATTATTGAAAGTGCCTTACATCTAATTCAACAGAGTTTAGTATGGAGAGTATTGTGTAACAAAATCACAAACCTTATTTTACTTCTCAGGGAGGATCACATGACACTTGACAAAATGAACAGTAACTTGTTAAATTAAGTCACTGGCTGTACTAGCTACATGTTCCTATCTTCAGCCAGTTTCCTTTCCTTGCATGCAGGAGCACCAGCAAATGAGCCTGGTGCCAATGGCAACAGAGGCAAAAATTGAGTGTGATTATAACTGTACCGCCGCTGTGGGTCTCCTTCCTGCTTCAGTAATTAGCAAGGTTAAAGCAGGTCTCTATGCCAGTGTTATTTGTCTGTCTCCTCTCCTCCCTCACTGTTGGAGCAGTTTAAATTTAGTTTAAAATGACCTCTCTTGCCCACTTCCAGAAAAAGGGCCACTGAGTTCATCTGTGATGATCTTTCAGTTCTTCAGAATCTTCATAGTTAAGGCCTGTGGGGTTGAGAGAGAGAAAGACAGACAGAGAGACAAAAGTAGACAGACTGACAGAAAGAGAGAGAGAGAGAGAGGGAGCATCTATGTGGGCAGTTATGAAGGGCAAATCTTGACAGCTTCTACTGAATAGATATTTACATGTACAAGCTCCAGCAGTGATGCGACTAAGAGGAAGATTAGAGTGCACTACTGAACTGCACTTTTCAATGGTGGGCAGCACAGCATTTCGTGGAAGCCACCTGACAGTTCTGTTCTACATGAATTCAAAAGAACCATGGTAAGAAAATTGCTGAAAGCTTCTGCAGTGGGATTGCCATGGCACTGTCTTCCTGTTCTTAGTTTATCTTGTGGGCAAACAAAGCCACAGTCAGGGTTTTTTATTATTTTTTTTTTTTTTTGGGGGTAATTAATAGATATGTAAGGGATAACAGCTGCTGAGGCGTCCCAATATACAGAATTAAAGGACATCTCTGAAATAAGAACAAATAGGGTCTATATTTGGATGATAATGTGTGTACATTTCTGTTGGAGACTAAAACCATGTTAATCTTGAGTCATTTTGATTGTGAAAAGAGAACGGGGGGAAAAAATATCGACTGAATGGTGGATAGGGAGGTAAAAACTAATCTACAGAGAAGTAAAGGTTGGAGAGGAGAAAAAAAAATTCCCCTTTAAACCCTGCATACATTTCTTTACTCCAAAATGAAGATGGAAAGCAGAGAACACCCATAGTGCACAAACTAATAGTCACGATGGAACCCATCAGAGAATAAGATTTCAGATAACACCAAAATGCCAGGAAAACCAGCACTGTTTATTCTTTTTTTTAAGATCAAATCAATATCACTATAATCAGCAAGACAAGTAGTTAGGGTAAACCCCTACAAACAGCCATATCCTTAGCAAATATTGCATATTTCCCAAAACCGTCATACTTACATAGTACTTTCTAAGTTTGGACCATACTGTAATAGTTTCCAAACTTCAGTAGTCTGAACTAAGGACGTATAGTAACATGTGGGCTGGCAGTGGCACACCTGCAAATAACAGAGACTTAATAATGGACTATCTTAGTTTAATCCGTGAATCATCTGTTTTTCTTTATTCAGGGTCATCAAGTTAATTCATTAGTTCATATAGGCTGACCTTGTAAATTAACGACTGCTTTAAATGAACTTTTAAACGTGTGTCATTTAAATGTGCTGGTGAAGCAGTTGTGTACTCTTATTATTATTTACCCCCTATTCACTCATCAACACTCTGTGTGCTCTGTGGCGCAGTGTATATGCTGTGCAGAGCATATTATCCCCCCACTCCATGAAAATGTTAAAATCAAAGGCTACATATCTGAACTGACTGATCAAAAGTGTGCACCTTGTATTATTATCTGCTGGTGTGTGACTTTGATTTGCGTGCACGTGGCTGCAAATTGACTTTTAAATTATGTATTTTCTGCCTAAGGCATTTTACAATGTGGATGTATGGTGGTTAGAAGTGTAAATATCAACCGGAAAGCTAAATCCATTTAGAATTAGATTATTAATTTGCACACAAATAACTGGTGTCAGTGACGTCTTTGACATTACATGTAAGATCCCTGGAACTATGCTCCTACTAACAGGTCTACCAGAGGTCGAGAGGTGCAGTTGTAACTACATAACTTCACGACAGTGTGCACAAACGTTCGTTGGAACTATGGTTTTGGGAAAAACACTTGTGTAGCTTAACGATACATCGGACTATGTAAGTTGCAACACCATAGTTCAAACTATCGTTTTGGGAAACAGCTGGGTCATACTTACATAGTTTCAACCATGTTAGTTGCTAACTTTTGGGAAACGCACCCCTGGGCAGTTGCTAGGCAATATGGTAAGCTTCCATAAGTACAGTAAACTTTGTAAACCAGGACAGGTGGTGACCCTTGCTACTGAATAACTGACCCATCAAACAGGGTTGAACAGAGAGCCCCCTCCCTCCAACCCCACACATACACACACACACACACACATCAAATACTCTGATCTTTAAACTTTAATCACCTCTGAGTTGCGCAACGAGGCGTTAATTAGGCAGGCCAGGCCCCTGGAAAGCCAGGTCAGTTTGTGCCGTAGCCTCTTAGCATGCCTAATGAGACGTAGCGTTCTGCTTAGGCAGCCCAGGGGGACGTATCATCTCCCCCCAGGTATTCCCTAAAGGGTGGACGCCAACTTCCAGCAGCAACGCTCTGCGATGCTGTGCAACAACTTGACTTGGGTTTCCTTCTGCTTTTGTCCCTTTCATTTCTTCATCCTTTGGCCTGCTGTACTTCCTCCGGCAGTGAAGGTATAGGAGTGTTGAGGGGTGTGTGTGTGTGTGTGTGTGTGGTGTGGTGTACATGTGTATGTGTGTGTGTGTGTGTGTGTGTGTGTGTGGGGGGTACTGCTCCTGAGTGTGTGATCCGACAGGACTGCAGGAGGAGGAGAGGGTGGTTGCCCAAGGCAGTCATTCCAGGGTCGAGCTGAAGCCAATTCAGCAAATGTTCAACAAACTTGACAGAGCCCATCGGTTATGAAACATAGAGACGGTTGTGTGCGTGTTTGTTTGTGTGTGTGTGTTTGTGTGTGTGTGTGTGTATGTGTGTGTGCGCATATGCTGGCCACAAGAGAGGTTAGTTTCTCAGCTGACCTTTTCTTAGTTTTTTCCCCATGTAGTGTGGTTCTTATTATGACCGCCGCGCAGCGATAGGTTTAGGGTTTAGGTTTAGTCAGATTTTTTTCTTTTTTTTCTTCGCATGCCCAAATTTCCGTCAAGGATTCCCGGGACACTGAAAGACCAGGGTACACGAAACTTGGTGGGCATGTAACCCCACATGGATAGCATGGAACCATCGTTTTTCGTTTTGATCTGTAGCCCCCGTTCTGGACTGGACCCCCCGAAAGGAGGGTAGGGCAGACACAGTTTTCTGTGAATATCTCGAGAACCATAGGGTTTAGGAGGACCATTTTTTTTGTATGTTGATCTCAAGGGGCCATGTCAACCCATTCCATAACCACTCATTTCATGTATAGCGCCACCTAGTTAAACACAAAAAAGTAAAAATGAGGAATTAATAATTGCAGGTATCTGTGACCTAACATAGTCAAAACTGCACGAAATTGGAAGTGTAGGATCATTATGACACCCTCTGTATGCACGCCAAGTTTTGTGGAATTCCGTTCATGGGGGGGCCACACAATAAATAAATTTATGTTACTATACACCAACTGGCCTGTACTGTAGGTGGCCGGAGACAGTTTTCTGTGAATATCTCGAGAACTATAGGGCCTAGGAGGTCCACCTTTTTATGTATGTTGGTCTTAAGGGGGCATGTCAACCCATCCCATTACCACTTATTTCATGTTTAGCGCCACCTAGTTAAAAATTAAAAAGCAAAAAATTTGGTGTTTTCATAATATCTCTGGCTGACAAGGTCAAAACTGCACGAAATTAAAAGTGTAGGATCATTATGATACCCTCCGAATGCATGCCAAGTTTTGTGTACTTTCGTTCATGGGGGGCCTTACAATAAAATAATTTATGTGTACATTTAGTGACGTACACCAACAAGGAGTACACAAAACTTGGTGGGCATGTAACCGTCGTTTTTCGTTTTGATCTGTAGCCCCCCCGCTGGACTGGACCCCCCGAAAGGTGGGTAGGGCAGACACAGTTCTCTGTGAATATCTTGAGAACTGTAGGGCCTAAGATGACCATTTTTTTCCGTATGTTTGCCTCCAGAGGTCATGTTAACCCATTTCATGTGCACACATGTGCACAAACAGATACACACGCACACACATACATTCACAGTAATCATCCATATGACACATACTCACACAGTAGACATATGTACGCATGCATGCACAGGCACATACGCAGGCACACACACAAGCACGCACACACACACACACACACACACACACACACACACACATAACATAAACATGTACATGCACACAATTCAAGAATTTCTCAGAATTATGAACAGGCAAGATGGAGGTGGGGTTGTATAAAATGAATTTTACATGTGAAATCTATGAACTAATCATGTTTTGGTACTCGTTGTCTAGCAGATACCAGTGAGAATTGAGTGTGGATAATGCAATTTAGTTAGAATCCTATAGGCCTTTCAGCGTGATTTATTTTTGTGGAAAAAATGTGCTGGACTGGGCGGCGGTCCTATTTTGTACTGCTCTGTGGTACATCTAGTTTTAAATGTAATGATGACATTTTGTCCAGGGCTACCAGGCAGTATTTTTTTTGCCAAGATAAAGTTTAACCACTACACCTAGACCATCGCATAGGCCAGGTGATAGAAGAAAAAACTCTTTTCAAACCATCATGCCATTACCATGCTGTCGATCCACTCTTTATACCAGTCGGTTGTGCAACAAGCAACAGTTCGAGCACGTCCTCATTCAGGATCTGTGTGGTCTGATATGTTACTGTAAAGCCTTCCAGCGAATAAACCACAAAGTCAAATGCAGAGGAATTTAAAAAAAAAAAACTGTGGCCTCTGTGTGAATTCACTTAAAAGCTGCCTGACGACTGGCACTCAATTAGTTGAGTTGCCCAACCCCCTCCCATTTGGTTAGACAGTCTATTATCATCAGCTGACTGCATGACGTCAATTAAGTTAAGTGTTTGAGAAGGTCTTGGTTGAATTTCTGGAGATATGGCATTTTGGATTACATTCCATGACCTTAATGAATCTGAAGGACCCTTGTGAAGAAGTGTAAACTTACTTCTTGTCATTGTTTCTTGCATTGTACTTAACTTGTTTCTTGCATTGTACTTAAGCTGTATTTCCTGTGAACATTTTGTTCTTTCCATTATGTTCATGTGACACAAAGGTGGCAGCATCAAGGGTGTCAAAGGTTTCTTCTTTTGGTTTGAAAATATGCAGAGGCGGACAGAGTGTGTAAGCTTTATTACTTAAGTAAAAGTACAGATACCCTTTGCTCAATTTTACTCAAGTACAAGTAAAAGTACAACCAGGGGCGCCTTAATACCACCTGAGGCCCCTGGGCTATATGTTGTTAAGCCCCCCCTAAACCGAAAAAATGAATTATGATTAAATGATAACCGGCCCACCATCTGACCCGCCTATTTACATAACGTGCGCTTTTGGTTAATATAGCCCAACATGCAGTGTAGCCATTATTGAGCCTATGTAAAACCGTAATCACGTCAGCCTACCTATGACATCGCTTATCAAAAAGGCTAGCCTACTGCACGAAAACAACCGTTGAACTTTTACAACACAGGCTGTAGGCTAAGTTAAAAGATGGGTTACACATATGGACGTTTCAAGCTTTTCAAAAGTGCATGTGTTTGTCGTGTCATTGGCTACCTTGCATTATCACTACACTAACCTATGGAGACAAATCTCACGTTAACAATGGAGAAAACATAATGGGTTAGTACAAACTTAGCTTTTGGTGAACGGAGATGCAGATCACTAAGCATTTCTTTGCGCAACAGCCCATGTTCTGCCCAAGTAAAAGTACAGATACAAGTGAAATACATGTTTTTAAAGCCGTTTCATTGCCAGGCTAATTGCTACGATATTTACCTGCTATGCCTTCTGTTTTCATGGACAGTTACAGGAATCCACGTCATTCGTTTAACGTTGCTTCTATCCTACCCACGTTATCTCCAGAGTTAGTAAGTTTGTCAGTCAGTTTTTCAGCCTGTCCTCTAGCTCCTCTACACACCCGTTGGGATTTATTAAGTTTTGTTACATTTTGTTACACTTTAGAAGAGAAGACAAAGGGTGCATCTGCATAGATGTCATGAGCGATGTGCTCAATTATTTAAGCTAGCTCCAGAGTAGGCTAATGACCGACACCGCGAATACGGACACGGCCGTTTATTGTTATTGATTATCATTATTATTATTAGGAGGCCCCTCATTGGTCGAGGCCCCTGGGCTGAAGCCCAGGTAAGCCCCTGCATTAAGGCGCCAGTGAGTACAACAGTCAGATGCCTACTTAAGTAAAAGTTTTTAAAAGTACTTGAGTATCAAGAGTACAAGAGTAGCCTACATTTTCAAAATATTGCATTACTACTGCCACAGTGCTTACATTTATGTACAGAAACATCCAACATGGAGTTATGAAAAATGTTAATGTTAATACCTTGGAGAATGTAAAAGGAATTGAAAGTAAAATAAAGTCATTTTCATCATTTTACCATGTTGCCAGGGATGGGCAATATTTCTAATACATGTATTTAAAATACGTATTTCAAATACAAAATACTATTTTGTAATTGAAACACTTGAAGCGAAAACTATCATTAACTTGTTCATAAAGTTGAAATAGTCTGGCGAGGTGGGGCCACAGGTTGGCACATTCCCGGGATGAACCTGCTGCGTTTCGTCCATGGTTTCGTCTCTTATCTTAATCTGACCATGGAGTTGACTTTGGCGGAAAGCTGAAGGTGATTGCTGATAGGCTGTCACAATCAGTGGCGCCTGCACAATCCAATCATGTTTGAGAGGGAAACAACAAATTGAGGGTTTCTGAGATTTTTCTCTTTTTTTTTAGAAGAAGTAACTGGTACTCACAGTTATGGATAAAAATGTAGTGGAGTAAAGAGTACAATATTTGCCTGTCAAATGTACCTGAGTAAAGTCATGAGTACTCCTCAAAAATGATACTCGAGTAAAGTACAGATCCCTCAAAATCAGGCGCGCGGGAACCTATTTTTGACCAGGGGTGCTGAATAACAAAAATAATGGATGTCCGACGATTCCAACGCCCCCGGACATGTTTCGGATTTTGACTGCTAAATAGCCTACGTCATTTTAGTGCGGTGTGCGGGTGATAGCGAGAAGTTTTAGAAAAGTCCTGGGCAGCCACAAATTCCAATGTTCCGCAACAGCACTCCGAGTCCACTGCGCCACCCTAACCCCACAGAACTTGACATCATTAGTCTATTTCAGTATAGCTAAGGAAAATTACTTTTCTGATCGTCAAAACCACACCAGAGATGTTAGGTAAGGGATAATGCCCGACGAGGTGTCCATTATCAGAAATAAATGAACGACGCGGAGGCGTGAACTGTCGGCGAAAGCGGAGGACGGTTGCTTCTCATGAAGTCCATTTATTTCTGATAATGGACGCATCGAAGGGCATTATCCCGTTATACCATGGTCACTTACGAAATAAATAAATATGAAATCAATTATTAATATTAAATGAGTTTTAGAGTTAAAATTGTTCGTTTTTTCAGCTGTTTTTGCAATGCTGTGGAATGTTGATAAGTCACAGCTGAGCGGACTAACTCAGGTGTTGTCAAGCAACGTCATAATAATTTTATAGGTGTAATATCACTTTTTAAATGACACCCTTTTCAACCTAGACCATGGTATAAGCTTTAAATATAGGCTAATAATCAGGCTGCA
The DNA here is from genome assembly GCF_017589495.1 of Alosa alosa. NCBI lineage: Eukaryota > Metazoa > Chordata > Actinopteri > Clupeiformes > Clupeidae > Alosa > Alosa alosa. The sequence goes on from NC_063201.1 coordinate 18,871,825, forward strand.
ATGATCTCGCAAATAATTTCTGAATAGCCTAAAGTGTGTCATCTCCACAGCAAGTGTGTGTCCTAATTTCTATCTTAGCGACTAGGATAGTGAAATGATTTCACTAGCTATACATTTATTAGTTTCTTTCAGCTTATCCATGCTTTTTTTGAATGTGTAAATCGCATAGAATATGTAGGTCTATATCAACCGTAGGCCTAGGCTACACACTTGATCGCTATCACATAGCTGAAACCACGCTACGGTTCTTACAGTAACTGACTCACGTTCACGTTGATCTCTATAACTGTTCATTTTTAGTAGCCTATATTCGAACCTATCCATAACCCTTTTTTGCTATTTGACTCATCATACAAAATATCCATTCACATACAAAAATATAAATAATGTCAGACAGCGAATTAGTAATTATTTAAAAAAATAAATAATAATTTTTAAAAATCTATCTCCTGCCAGCAGGGCCCCTTCCCGCGCCCTTGCTCAAAATTGTACTCAAGTACTGTACTCAAGTAAATGTACTCCGTTACTGTCCGGCTCTGAAAATATGATTCCATTCCGCTTGATCTCCGTGAAGCGGCACTTTGGACAATGGATCCAGTTCTCAGTACATTCACCTTTGCAACAGACGCAGCTATATCCTCTTCGAGTTGAAGCTGCTCCTTCCTTCTCCTCAGTTACTCTTCCTGTTCCTCAAGAGCGTGCTTTTCTTTAAGCATGCATTGACGGAAGCAAATCCACACGTCAGATGTTCAGCGTTCTTAAAAGAATCCAGTTGGTTAAACCAACTAACTGCATCAGGGATGAATGGATATTTTAATAAATGTAACAGATTTGTAGCGCTCTACTACAATCTCCATATAAATTGTAGTTTGTTTTACACATTTTTACATAGATTTAAGATGTGCATGTGAGTGCAATAAACCTCACTGTATTCATTTCATTTGGTTTGTATATTCAAGCATTTATACTGCTTTGATGTTCCATCCAAATGTCTCCATTATTTCCATGTATGTCATGAAATAAAGCATTGTCCAGAGCCAGTGGGGCAGCTTAACTGCATTTATTTGCAGAGATGTTTGTTTATTCATAGTATTTCTGTGTTGTTTGCATAATTGTCTCAGTCCTTTATCTGCTGTAATATTTGACTATTGTTAAATTTGTTTCATTGTAAAGTAAATGCACTCCCCTGCAGAGCTGATCGTTTGGACATTCAGAACCATGCTTGAATGGCCGATATGCTAATGTTAGCTGAACTAGTGTTTTTTTTGGTACTTGGTGAAAGGTACTGTATAGCAGTAATAATTGCCTGTGTGGATAACCTGTTACCCAAGTTTGCAAAATTCCATTTTAACTCAGTTTTATGTAGGTTTATGAACTGGACAGTGTTAGATGAGATGCACTCGGATTTCTGACTCCCACTGGTTGATCCAGATTGATAAAAGCATCAAGACATCAATGTCTTTTTTCCCTGCTGATTTTTCTGGTTTACTATGATAATGTTACAATTATTTATTCTATTACATCACCCCGATCTACCATAGTGCTTCCTTTCCTGACACAGGCCAGCAGTACTCCAGCATCAGTTCCTATCAGACCACCTCAGATACCTTTTGGTATGGATCACTGATCTCTAAAGAATCTTTAGAGATCAGTGGTGTGGACCAGTCTGTGTCACCAAAGGCAGATGCCTTTCACATTATTACTGCCTGTTTCTGATGTTGATTCTGTGGCCATTTAAAAGGAATTGGAAACCGTATTGATGTCTGATGATGCAAACCAAAGAAGGAACCAGCCAGCAATGGAAGACTGAGCTACTGAAAGTTGTGGAAGTTATAAGTTCTCTACTGTTCTGGAACACCTGGAATGTGTCTTGTACAATTGTACAATTACAGAAAGTGAACAATTGCCTAGTTAGCAGGATACAATTAAGGGAGAAACTTTCTCTTTCTCTGTACCTGTTCAATCTTGTTTCTTAAAATGGTATGGCAGCTTCTAGTTAATGAGCTGCCATTGTCATGCATGCAGCAAGTTTATGTCTGCACAAAACCTTGTATTCACAGTTTTTTAGCAAGACAGCAAAAATACTGCTTCAAATAGCTGTATCTCTAGTCACTGTTCAAAATCTACCAAATCACAATGTTGGATATATTGAACTAATTTATACCTTATGAAAGTGCCTTGTATATTATCATTTACGTAAACACATGTGCGTAAAGGCATTTTTGGTAACACTTTACTTGACGGGTGAGTTCATAACACATTCATAGCAGCTGTCATAAACTGCACATAAAGCATTCCTGACTGTTTCACGAGACATGACTCAACATTCATACCAAACCTTTCATGAATGTGGAAGACAGAACGACGACAACTTGTCAAAATAAAAGTCCAACAATCGCAAAGCAGCATTGCCGTTTTTCCTCTCCAGCCTTTGTAAATATTTCATGAATATCTTATGAAGTCTACATTGAATGTCACATAACTATACAAGTTGTGAAGTATTCATAATTACTAAGTTAAGTTAAGTTAAAAACACTGGGAGGTAAACTAGCCTACATTCAGCTGACCCGTATTTGTGTAACCTGGAACGGTTGGACATTCCCAGTAGCAAAAGATGAGAAATCATCTGCAAAGGTTACATCATAATACAAATACATTTTTATGAAACAAAAAATATTTGGTTTACCATGTTCTTTCTTTTTGGCACTGGAGTAGCCCATTGACTCAGATGTGACGTGATGAGGTAAGAACAAAAACGGAAATGCTGCTTTGCGCTTGTTGGACTTTTATTTTGACAAGTTGTCATCGTTCTGTCTTCCACATTCATGGAAGGTTTGGTATGAATGTTGAGATATGTCTCATGAAACAGTCATGAATGCTTTATGTGCAGTTTATGACTATGAATGTGTTATGAACTCACCCGTCAAGTAAAGTGTTACCGCATTTTTTTACAGATCCGTCACACTGAAGGAGGAAACATGGAGGACAGAACACCAGTGGATACCAGCCAAAACAGCCCGTCAGGAGACACACTAGTTTTTCATTAAGATTAAGTGTGTGGTTGGGGCAGCCTATCTCTCTGAGCCTCATGCTGACACTTCTGTGCGAGGGGGGGGAACGCTAGAAAGGGAGAAGGAGAGAGAGAGACAGAGAGAGAGAAAGAGTAACAGTAAGAGACAAAAAAAGACAAAGAAAGAGAAAGTGAGAGAGGAAGAGCAATAGACAAGTAAAGAGAGAGAGAGAGAGAGAGAGAGAGAGAGAGAGAGAGAGAGAGAGAGAGTCTGTATAGCTGACACAGACAGTGGTCTGAGGGAGCCATCAACACACGGCAGTGGAAATAAGAATATTACATAAAGCCATACAGCCACAACAGTGTGCCAGGCATACAATACGTATTTGTGTTTATGCAAGCCAGTGTGTGTGTGTGTGTGTGTGTGTGTGTGTATGTACGTGTGTGTGTGTGTGTGTGTGCATGTTTTCACATTCATCCTCATTTACCCCAGCGATACTTTCAGTTTTTGGCTTGTGGAGACAACACAGCTGTAGCCTGGTCCACTGGACAAAGACATGTCCTCTCCACTATCCCTCCTAACAAATACGATTCTCATTACACCCTCTGAGACCGGAGCCACTTCACCGGGTGAGAGCAGCAGACGAGAGCAAAGGAGAAGGACAAGATCTCATTGTACTTGTATACAATTTCCCTTACACCATCATTGATATTGGATGGAGGGCTGTTAAAATAAAGCTCTTCTTTGCTGTTTTGAAAAGTAATACAGACAAAATGGTGTGTTTTGTGTGTGGTTAAGCAAGTGTCAGGATAAAGACAGCTTTTTTGATACCTTTCCTTCTGTGCTAAAATAGACCTGAGAGATTTAAGGGTTGCACACTGCAACAGCCAGGACATTTTTAGGAACCCATTTAAAAAAACTAATTTCAAATGCAATTACCTCTCAGGAGCAACTTGGCTGTGTCTGGAAATGAACAGACAAAGGCCATAGGGAGCACGTTCCCAATGGCCTGCGGTTAAATCTGTCACACAAAAATGAACATGTGTTTTTGTAGGTCAGACCGGTGAATCACGTTTGGTTTGAGCTTCCATAGTAAAAGCAATTTTGATAATTAAATAGTACAATTCTCTCCTTATTTTCTCGACACAATGACTTGCAGACCTCTGAAGCGGTTCAAAGAAATGATGTGTCAAACCAGAGAATATCAGAGAGGGATTTATGCGGGAGAGAGGGTCAGGCAAATAAAGCAATGGTTTCAGTTCATCTGTTGATTTGGACAGACTGTCTTTTAATACAAAGGACATGAAATGAAAAAAGAAAATGGCTGGCGGAATTAGCAGAGCTAGATGGGTGGGGGTGGGGGTCGAGAGGGGTGCTAGTTTCTTAGCAAAACGCAGTCACACACACACACACACACACACACACACACACACATACACGCAAACATATACTGTATCTGTATACATACACACACACATACAGGGACAGAGAGAATGCGTGGAAGAGCGAGAGAGAGCATTTATATTACTTTTTTTCAGGAATCATCTTTCTCTACTCTGTACTTTCTCGTACTTTGCAATAGTAAGTCCCTTCACCATACTTGCAGTACCTCCCCCCCCCCCCTACATACACAGCACATTATTTAATCAGGAAGCTTCTCCAACACACAACCCCAACATACTTACAGCACACTGACCCCCAATACACATCACATTGTCTCATGAGGAAGCTTCTCCAACACACATATTGCACACTGCCCTCTCCCCACATACACAGCACACTATCCCATCTCCCCTGTCATCCCCCCAACACACACACCAAGACCCCTGGCAGTTGGGGTAGCCCCTTGAGCCGTGGATCTGCCCAAGGTTTCTTCCTTGGTAAGGGAGTTTTTCCTTGCCCCTGTTGCTCTTGGGTGCTCCTTGTTGGTGCCCCCCGCCCAATCCCCCCCCACCTTTCTTATGCAGCCCTTGCCACTTAATCTACTAAACCCCTTCTACTGCACCTCCCCCCCCCATAAATGCACAAATAGGCTGACACCAGACATAATTTCACTGCATTTCTTACTTCCAGTAACTATATGCATGTGACAATAAACTTCCTTGTATCCTTGTATCCTTGTATCTTCAATTAATAAATATGGCTTGCATTATTTATCGAGTCCTTCAAGGTTAAGGTCATGTGGAAACAAAATCCAAAGTAAACCAACACTGTGCTGATTTGAAACCAAACGAATTCAACCCATATTTAAGCATATCGACATGATTTCAATATCTGGTCGGAAGCAAATTAATCCCTTTTCCACGGTTAAATTAATATTATCTTCATGCATCATGTTTCAAAGTTATCAGCAAAGAAAACAATATTGATCTTACAAGTGATAAAAGTATTCATTGCATGTCATTTCTGTATTTATGTTCCAGTGGATAAAAATAAACTTGCTTCAGCGGTGTGGCAGGCGGCATATGTGTCCTTGTGAAGAATTAAGAAGGCTTCATCAAAGCTATGGCACACTCGCTGCCATGGACAGGAGATAAAGGAGGAAAGCAGTTTTTTTTATCTCTGCACCGCACCTCTGAAGCAACAATAAACACCTCTTCTTGGACCACCGCGAGCGCCTCGTGAAGGCACGTCACACTGCCAAAAGAAGCCTTGCGTCTTCGAAATATAATAAACATTAGAGTTCTGAAAACATTCTATCACCTAATAGTTGAGAGTGTTGACACACACACACTCCGACACACACACACACACACACAGCACATACTCCTACACACCACCCACCACTGTGCTAGACAGCTGGTCTCTTTTTCTCAGTGTCCTTACACTTGCAATCAAACTCCCAAACACACACAAACAGAACCAACAGCCATCTTGGGCTGTGACCAGTTCAACCCAGTCTGTGTGGCTGTGAACAATCAAAACAGAAGAGGGTGACCGTAGGGCGTCCATTTGGTCGGAGAAGGAAACAAAAAGCACAAGGTTGCCAATAAGGCCACAAGCCCAATCCCCTGACTGCAAAAGTAGCAAAACAAACAGGGCAACTTTGTTCTGCACTCTCAGATTTGATATGGAAATGGAGTTCGTTCTGATGATTTTTTCCCCAAGTGGTATTAAAATAAGGCCATTTCAGTGATGATATGGAAAGGTTAATGGCAACCATTTCTCCCCAGTGTTGGTTCATTACTTGAATGCCACACAGGGGAGGTTTAATCAGTGTACCCAGGTACTCAGGGTTTCAGTATGTACATGGCATTATGATTTGATTTAAGTCATTAAGTGTTAAGATGTTTTTTCTTCATAAAAAAAACATCACACATGCACACACACGCACACACACAATAGGACCTCAATATTCCAATGTTGAAGTCATTGTACAATTACGGTACTTGAATGTTATTATCTTGCTTTGGATAAAAGTATCTGCTAAATGAATACATGTAAATGACTAATGAATGATTAGCTGTTAGAGGGTGTACTGTATGAGTGCATATAGCTACATTTAGAACAGTTTTAGGCAAATGAATATTGCCAGATCATTTAATTTTATGTAATATATATGCACAAATAATGTAATTATATATGTAGAATGTAGTCACAAAATATTTGTATATGAATGTATCTACACAATTAATTTGTTTGTATTGATTGACATCAAAAAGCTACACTAAGTATTCACTTGCAACAAGTATTGGACAGCACAACATAATTCAAATAGTACATAATATGCCCTCACATCAATTTTGTAAAAATAAATGGTGTGCGGATCACTCTTTTACTTTTGAACTCTTTCCTCTGATCCAGCACCCATCCAAAACGGTGAAAAGGGATGTGCGCGGTCACATGTTTACTTACTCACATCAGTTTTGACCTCAATGCACTGGTGGGGTGTGTGGGTTGTTGTCCACTTCCAAAAAAAATGGGCAACACTTTACTTGATGGGTGAGTTCATAACACATTCATAGCAGCTGTCATAAACTGCACATAAAGCATTCATGACTGTTTCATGAGACATGACTCAACATTCATACCAAACCTCGTCAAAATAAAAGTCAACAATCGCAAAGCACCATTGCCGTTTTTGATGATCTCTTACCTGTTCATGTCACATCTGAGTCAATGGGCTACTCCAGTACCAAAAAGACATGGTCAAGCATATCATTTTTGTTTCATAAAAATGTATTTGTTGAATGATGTAGCCTAACCTTTGTAGATGATTTCTCATCTTTTGCTACTGGGAATGTCCAACCGTTCCAGGTTAAACAAATACGGGTCAGCTAAATGTAGGCTAGTTTACCCCCCAGTGTTAAACTCAGTGATTATACGAATACTTCACAACTTGTATAGTAAAGTGACATTTGATGTAGACTTCATAAGATATTCATGAAATATTTACCCCATTGACTCAGATGTGACGTGATCATGTAAGAGGTTTGGAACAAAATGGCAATGCTGCTTTGCGATTGTTGGACTTTTATTTTGACAAATTGTCGTCGTTCTGTCTTCCACATTCATGAAAGGTTTGGTATGAATGTTGAGTCATGTCTCATAAAACAGTCATGAATGCTTTATGTGCAGTTTATGACAGCTGCTATGAATGTGTTATGAACTCACCGGTTAAGTAAAGTGTTACCAAAAAACTCAACACTTCAGAACTCTCAAGTGCCATACTTCAACAAAGCTTTAGCTTAAAGGCATCTCAGCCAGGGTATAAAATGAGACGAAAAGACAAGGTAACCCCCCTTATTTTAGAAAGCTAATCTTCTCCAAGACCTATCAGCTTTTTACATCCAACTTTAGTGGCATAATGTATTTCATAATTAAGGGAGGGGGGGGGGGTGCTAAGGATGAATGTCTGAAAATGAGAAATGGGGGGTGCTAAGGATGAATGTCATTACAGTGAGTGCAAAGCCTCTAGTGTGGAATAATAACTTCACCCCATCGCATTACGTTAGCACACTTCTGATAACATCGTCTGGAAATGGCAGCTGTTGGAAATAATGCAATTCATTCTGCATTGCTCCGGGATACTACCAGCGCCCAAATGAACCATGTCTTCTATTAGACCCCTAAAGAAACAAACTAATAGCCTGCAAAGACTTGCCATTTGTAATATCACTATAATTCACATGATTCATTTAACAAAGATGGGAAAAGGGGGGCGCATTCTGATTAAAAAAGTCCTTGGGGAAATTCACACATTAATTTATTCTGAAATCTTTTATCGACTATTCAACATGTTCTACCAAAATGTAGATTGACTCTTGTACACTGTAGATTGCTGATTTTCCATTTATTCTTGACAAGTTATGTTAAAGGAATTAATGTTGCATACATGAATTTTCATTTACTCATTTGTTTCTTGAGATTGCAAAGTTTTTGCTTGAGGGCAATGCAGCTCTAAATGTGCACTTGAGTAAAATGGAGTGAAATCCTCAGGAAAGTCGACTAAACTGCAGCTGTCAGTAGTTTAGCTAATGAAGGAGACATTCATATTATTAACTGGCAAATAGAAATGCTTTTACAGGCATAAAATATTTTGTCATTCATATTGTCATTTCTATTACACTGTATATTGTCATTTGCACTGCACAATCATTCCAATCATCCATTCTTATTTTATATACTGATTCCCTTTGATATCTTTGCAAATCTACAGTATCAAATAATATCTTTCAAATGTCAGAAGGAGGAAGATTCTCTTTTGTCTTAGGGCGTTTTCACACCGACAGCCTTTAGTACGTTCTAGTAATTGAACTGTAGTGTGTTTGACGCCTTGTTTTGGGTCAGTCGAAATGCAACAATCACACTCAGGTGCGCAACAAATTAATCGGTCCAAGACCTCTAAAAAAAAGTGGTCTCGATCTGGTCAACTCCGGTGTGGTCCCACTGGTGAGAGAGCAACCAGAATCAAATAGGTCCAACAATGTATATTATAATGCATTATGGGAGTTAATATCACTGAATTGTGGGTAAAATTAGATACTTTTCACTTCCAGAATAAATGGCATGCGAGATGTATCTAATATAAACCAACAAACTCTGGACAACCATGGATGCATAAGGAGGTACAATGTCTTATAGATGGTCAGATGAGTACATTGCAATGCAACACAAATCATCAGATTATTTTCGAGTCCCAGTCATGGCTCTCAAACTCTATAGTTTGCCAAAAGTGACAAATGCAAACGATGTAGGCTGATAGGTGAAGACAGTAGGCCAAGATCACCCCATGAAGCTGTTGCTGTCTAGAAACAATATATAAAACTGGACCACATCTGTATGCAACACTGTAACAATGTCTTGCCTGCAGTGGACCAAACAATCAAACAAAAAACTGGAAACACACTTAGTGCTAAATAGGGTTGGGTATCGTTTGAGTTTTATCCGATACCGGTGCTAAATCGATACTTTTAAAACGGTGCCGGTGCTGAAACGGTGCCTGAACCGGTACTTTGTTTTTAAAATGTTTTAAATTAAAATGGTCTAAAGCATGAATTGCTTTTTTTTTATTGATAAGACAAATTTGAACATGAAATTGAACTGTTATATTCAATTTACTATCAATATCTCATTGCTCCGAATAATACATTCAAATGTTAAAACAGCTTGCCATGCATGCACACACAATGGTAAGCTCTGCTTTCAAGTTTACCCAGTGTAGGCGATTTGCGATAAGGTATGTTAAAACCGCTTGCCATAAAACTGCCAGGTCATGGACAACGGCATTTGCAAGCAAGCCAACAGGGACTCTACTTTCCAGTTAATTCAGTGTGTTCCCAAATGCTTCAAGAAATTTCATGTCTTTTATAACACGCAGTGGTTTTGAACATCCTAGGCTACATGTCAGTGTTAAAGTGTTTATATTCCCAGCGCTAGCCTAGTAGGCATTTTAACAGCAACTATGGCTATGCGCTAACACCAGTCAACTGAGTTTAATTAGCGATAATGTACTCTCTTGACAGCTCAGTGACATCTGGGTATGTAGCCTAACCTACATTTTTATGTTTTTGCCAGCAAACTTTTAACATGATCTTCATATTCATTGTGATGCTATATGGGCCTCATGTACATGAAAGATTAATATCATGCCATTATGTTGTTTAACACACCGTGAAATAAAGTTTTCACCTTACAACTTTGCTGATAACATTTCAATGTCAGTTAGCGCCTTTGCAAGGATATTGTGTAACGTAGGCTAGCCTACTGTTGATGTTGTTTCATAGCCTTTTGCTTGTAGTGTAGTTAGGCCCACTGCTAGATTTTGACAGGAGCTCGCGATATCGCTTTAAAGTAAGCTACTTGGGCTCACGCAAGCTGTCAAACACTGTCCACTCGCCTATGTGGTACCCCTCTGGTTTACCATATGTTAGCTAACTGTCTCTGGATGTGTTGCTTTCAGAGCAAGACGTTAGAGATGGAGCATGACATGCAGTGATGCCTCGTATAAAAAAAAATAAATAAAACCGCTATTTAAGCACCGAAATGAGGCACCGAAATTCACATTGTTATTCGATGCAGTTACTACCGTTTGCGTCGGCACCGGTGCCATTTTAGAACAGTGATTCGGTGCCCAACCCTAGTGCTAAACAACAATATTTGCTTTAAACTTGAAAACTAGTGCAGGACTGCACACCTATTCAGACTACAGTTGAGTGACCCTATCTGGTCAACACAGCAGAAGAGAATACAAACACACACACATGCACACACACACATCCCAACCTACCTACCTATCAACACATACACACACACACACACACACACCTACCTACAGTACCTACATACACACACACACACACACACACATTCTGTCCATCGCGGCCTCTGTCCTGAGCATCCTCCAGAGGAGAGGCCCTGGTCCTCAGTGGGAGGGCCCTGGTGGGGTCATTCATCTGGAGCATAATTGCCCTCTGTGCACCACACTTCATCTTGCAGCTGTACAACTCTCCATGAGGGACAGTCTGCTGGTGTCGGGGGGCTGAAGTGTGTGTATCTGTGTGTGTTTGTGTGTGTGTGTGTGTGTGTGTAAGGGAGGGAGAGGGAGAGAAAGAGAGTCTGTGAGGGTGTTTGTGTATGTGTGTGTATATTTTTGTGTACTCATTCTCATATCTGCATGTATGAGTGCATGCATGTGTGTCTGTCCACCTGTATGGTGGAGGCACAGGTATATTCATCACATCACATTAAGCAATCCCCTTTGGTGCACAGAGCTGTGGGGGACTCTAAAAATGAGACACCCCCATCAAGCGCATGCTCTCCTCGCCGAAATATCATTTGTTAATTACCTAGCGAGTGCTGGCTAGTTGCTTCATACATCATCGTGCAGTGGCATAAACACCATAAGGTCCAGTCCGGTGAAAGATAGCCTTTCACCGATCTCCTTGGCAAGGGCATGAGCAAGAAGCCTGATTCAGTGCTCATTAAAAACACACAAGCATGTGTAAGTAATATATATATATATATATATATATTATTGATTGATATGCAGACGTGAACCAGATACAGTAGATACTGTATATAGATAGATAGATAGATAGATAGATAGATACTTTATTGATCCCCAAGGGGAAATTCAAGAAAACCATGGGGATATGGCACATTTTCTGTAATTTCCAAAACTTGCTTATTGCACTGCAGACAGCATGCACACACATTATACTGTACATTCACAGAACACTTCTGGAGCATGTCTCTTTGCTTTGAAGGCGAAGGAAGAGCTTTTCAGGAATCTGAGGTTCTGTGGAGTAGGGAGAACATTCTAACTCACACTTATAATTAATTTAATACTTTATTTAGCATTGGTTCTCTCCAACTAACTTTCATCTTCTCAGCATCACACCAGTTTATCCATTGCCCTTGTTCCCCTTGAGACACCATCTGCCTTTTATCCTGTGCTGTAACCTCACCTCATGCTTTCCAGTTGGCAGCAAGACCAAACCCTGCTCTTCCACTTCCACCAACCCAGTAATATTCCAATGATGTACAGTAGTGCTCCTTGAGCATGGTTAACTGCTTCCTGAGTATTCCACTACTTCTTCCTCATTTTAACTGATGGGCCAGGGTTATTGATGACTGGATCCTTGGACTGTGGCAGTCATCTCCAGACTGCTCTTATCACATTTCTACTACTCTTCCAAGCTGATCGTTGGTAACTCCAAAATGTATTTTCCATTCAATGCTACCACACTTAAACAACGTGGCAAATCTTTCATCCTAACTGCATTATTAGGAATTCTTTCAAATTTCTCAAACCTCTGAAACAGCAATTTCATACACAAACAAAGACCACAGAATAAGCAGACTCACCTCACCATCAATATAAAACTTAGAAAAATCAAAATATAAAACAATAAAAAACACTATTCCACTAGATACAGTAGATAGATAGATAGATAGATAGATACTGTATTGATCCCCAAGGGGAAATTCAAGGTCTCTGGTAAATATAAGTATAAACATATAACTATTCCTGGTACATAGAGCCTTGTTTTGATCATTGTCCAAATAGGCCTTGATGGGAGGTAGCCAGGTGCCATCTTGTTGCCTTTCACCACCAGCATTCCATTTCAATGCCCTTATAATTACCACCACTGCCATGGTGAAAACCAATGGTGAATGGTCCATCCATCCAATACCCACTTCCAAAGACTGCCAGGATGTGGTGTAATTACTTGTGTTGAAGCACAACTGAATGTTCTCAAAATATGCCCCATTTAATTTCATTTAAGATCTTCTCAGGGACCTTAAAGTGCCGGTACACAAATGCCCCCAACAGCAGACTGGCAGACATCTCTGCCTTCTGTTTTAGCTGTCGGAATTTCATGCCATATCATAGTTCTGGGTTCTAAACATCTAGAACATCCTGGGATCGCTGCTTTTTGCGTCAAAGCATCTGTCAAACTGTTTGACTTCAAATAGGAGATCAACCTCCTTGCAACCACTCTAAAGGAAATCTTTCCCTCAACATTAAGGAGACCTTCGAAACTGACCTATGGGCACAGCATTCTTCTTTTGTATGAAAATACTGCCTACCCAGCCCCAAGTTTTTGGAACTGTTCCTTTCTTCCATACAATCACCATGAGCCTCTACAGATATCTGAGAGCATCAGGCAATATTTGGTCTGACTTTCCCCACAATCCACAAACCAAATTGGGCTGGACACTGGATGGGCAATATTGCCAGCCAGGGTTCCAAGGTTCATAAAGGGGTGTGTGTGTGTGTGGGGGATTGTTTTGTAGGACTTTTGGTGGTGGCTATTACACTCTTGTTAAGTACCTGTCCTGTCACAAAAAAACTGGGTAACAATATGAATTATAATCATTTTCTGAGGGTTTATTTAGCTGGGGTCAAATTGACCCCAAGTATAAAGAGTGTTGGTAAGATTTGAGGATAACACAAGGGATAAAATCACAGAGGTAGGCTAACATTAAAAACAGCAGGAGTGTTAAAGGATAGTTGGTAACACTTTACTTGACAGTATCGACATAAGTGACATGACACTGTCATGAACACTTGACACTGTCATGACACATGAACCCTAACCAAAATCCTAACCTCTAAACCTAACCCTAACTTGTTATGACAAAAACCGAATGATACTTAATGACAGAAGCGTTATGTCATAAACGTTTATGACTTGTTTATGACACGTTCATGTCACTTTTATGTCGATACTGTCAAGTAAAGTGTAACCAGATAGTTTAGTGTAAGAACACCACCGTTATTAGCATTAGCAACAAAATAGCTTATAGCAGTAGGCATGGAGCGTGGAGGATGCATTGTAGATAGGTTATCTTTTATGTATATCTTCCATTAGCAAACCATCGCGTTAGCGAACATTAGCGTTGTGGCTAGTCTAGTAAGGCATGTGTCTTGCAGCAAGACGCAGCGCCATCTGGTGGACAAACTACGTAACACCAATACTGGAAATGCAGCCTAAATGAAGAATCAATATTCTGTTTTCCTTTACTGAATTTGTAATTATTTATTGGCCGTTATAATTGCCGATACCGATAGTATGTGCGTGCCTGTGTGTGTGTATATGTGTGCTTGTGTGTGTGCATAAGTATAAGTATATATACTTTTTTGATCCCGTGAGGGAAATTTGGTCTCTGCATTTAACCCAATCGGTGAATTAGTGAAACACACTCAGCACACAGTGAACACAGTGAGGTGAAGCACACACTAATCCCGGCACAGTGAGCTGCCTGCTTCAACGGCGGCGCTCGGGGAGCAGTGAGGGGTTAGGTGCCTTGCTCAAGGGCCGCGGCCCACTGGTCGGGGCTCGAACCGGCAACCCTCCGGTTACAAGTCCAGAGTGCTAACCAGTGGGCCACGGCTGCCCACTGGTGTGTGTTTGTGTGTGTGTGTGTGTGCATGCAGGAGTGGCCCCCGGGGACCAAACAACATTTTTCCGTAAAAGTCTAGAGGGGCTATATGCCCACCAAGTTTAATATGCCCCGGTGTTTCGGTGTCCCGAGAATCGTTGACCAAAAATTTAGGAAATAGATAAAAAACACGTTGACAATCCCTATATGTCCGCTACGCTAGTCATCATAATACTTACCAATCATGCAATAATTTTATCTGAAGGATGCTCCAGTCTGTCCTCATGTAAATTCAAGGCCAGTGGGTACATTGGCAACAGAAGAGTGCTAAGATTATTTGAAGCCTTGAGATGAGGCCCTCTTCACGCTGGGAGCAGAGCGCTTTCCATTCGCAGGCTTGAAAAGGCTCAGATGGGTCAGGTCCTGTCACACCTTTCTCTGAAGCCTCCCCCCTTTGACCGGCTCCTGCCTGTGGTGAGGTGCAGCATCTTTAGCTGACAGGGCTGTCAAAGAAACCTGGCCCTTTACACACACACACACACATATACGCATACACACTCCACACAGACAAACAACCTCCTCGCTCCCTCCCTCCCCAGCTCTGAAAGCACCCTAGGCACCCATTTAGCCAACAGCCTTTGAGGGGCTCTGCAGGTCTAGATGCTTGTCAGAGAATGTGGCTCCACACATCAAGTAGAGAAGAATACTTGAAAACAGCTGCAAAGGAGCAACACTTCCAACTATGGAATATGTGAAATATTTTTTGTTGTATAGAAAGGTTTCTTGCAGGAAAATTATTCACATTTAAGATACCCAGACAGAGTACTCTGAAGGAATTATTTCTTTGAAATTATTTTAATTTTTAAACAGCCATTCTAGTTGGATCCTGAGTGATCATATGCAAAGACATTATAAGGAGGAGACAAACTCAAACTCAAATTATCCTCCACAGAAATGTACCAGTTTGTGACGCCTAGTCGGCAGTTGTCTATCCCTCCCCTTCCTGTAATATAAGTAACCAACTGCATTGTTGGAAACAGCATGATTGACATTTTGCCTTCTGTTTACCCTGGCACCATGGTAATACCTGCTAATACCATGGAAATACATATGGTACATGCTGCGAATGTTGGTGCATTGTGCAGTGAGCAAGTTAACATAAAGAATAAAATGTTAGTCTTTTTTTCAAGCCTTGTTTTAGTGATTTGGGGGGAGATATTTACCGTTCAATTCAGATATAAACAGATTCACCTGGTGTACTTTTTTTTTATGTCAATACAACCTCACTATTGGGAGCTAAATATGCAATTGGAATTGGAGCCTGATCTTGCTGTCTGAAATAACTGTATGAAATTGAAATGATTAATCTTAGTCTAACAATCTAATCATTCCTGTAATCATAACTACATTTGGCAGTTGATGGACATGGTCAAACTCCCATTTTACTAGTGGCCATTGGCTCCGGGACGCACAAAACCTTGCTGTTGCACAAGGGGTCACTTTTTACATTAACAAGACGTGATGTAAGATGATATGCCAACAAAGATCTGAACAACCATTGATTTCTTAAACACTGATTAAAACATGTAATCACTTTTACAGTAAGGTATTTTTCATGGTTGGATGGATGGACTATCACTTCATCTCTTATAAGGTTGTGACTATCTCCACTACTTCTGTTATTCAGTGCACTCAGGGTGCACTGTAGGTCCTCCAAGTGCTTGTAGTTTTGAACTAACTTTCACCTTGTCCTTACCGTCCTCTGTAAAGAGTATCTACTATCTGGATTTCCCTACATCTCATATATACTGTAATATACTATAGAAGAGGGACGGGGGATTAAAGTTCAGGGTGTGAAATATCATTCTTCATGGAGAGAGAAACAGTCTGAGGACAGGTGGAAGGGAGGGTGGAGGTCCAGGCCAGGCAAGGGAGCCTGAGGAAATTAGTTTCCTTTCCCATTCACTGAGGTGTGAAAGCTTTCCATGCTACAATGTGTGTGTGTGTGTGACCTTGTGCGTATGTGTGAGAGAGTGCGTGTGTGTGTGAGAGAGAGAGAGAGAGAGAGAGAAGCAGTGTGTGTGTGTGTATCTAACAACAAGGCTACACCAGGTGTGCAATTGAAGTGATCCGTTTGCAGAGCGTAAATTTTTTTTAAAAATATTGTCTAATTTTTCGACCGTCTGGTGTAGCCAGTTCTATTGATTATAATGGAAGCTAATTGTTGCAGAACACGCTCCGCTAACAGAACGCTTCAGTTATGTGCCTGCTGTAGCTTACCTGTAAGAATGCAATCACAAACATTCCCCCAAGTCTGTTAATGTGTCTGTTAGTAAACACCAGACTTCCGTTTCCTCTGTGCTGTTGCTCCGGATCAAAGAGCTCAAGGACAAGTGTCAACATGTTCAGTTCAGTTCAGGAGTCAGTGTTACATTATAATCATCCATTTAAAAGCAACATTCCTCTGTGATACTGTCTCTGATTTTGTGTTTCGCCAACTCAAATCTTATTGGTTACGCAATGTAATAATGCAATCATTTGTATGGTGTGGTGAATTTGTGATGGAGATTCGTTGGATTTATTAATTCTTTGTGACTTCAAAAACATTGGGCATAGCCCCATTCAGTTTACAGTTCCACCCTGTTCTGTCTTCACATTTTGCACAAGACATATTGTGCATCATATTTTTGACAAATGCCTCCATATTGATTAGTGAAATTCATAGACAATTCAAGAATTAATTGTCTCTGATTAGCCATTCAAAGAGATTTAAAGAGGACAGAAAGGTCACCAGTTAGTCATGTCATCACATCAATTATTTATTCTTCGTCTCTGTGGTGTCACATATATGCCACGCAATCATATTGACAGTGTTTGGCTTGTCAGGTCATCTTGACTTTGGCTTGTCCCATGGCAGCTATTCGTACAAATCCCTGTTGGTAGGAACACCCTGTTCGATCTTATTTTCATCTCATTTCCAAATGTCATTCTCAAAATCCCTTTGGATCACAGTGTGTGTTTGACACACGTTGGATGACATCTTAGCCCGTGTCAGAGAGGAGGAGGCCTAGGGAGGACTGTTATTTTTCGACCTGATTAGACTGACAATCTAACTTCATGTCATTCTGAAACCTCTCCGGTCAGTTTGATGAGCTTTGCCACACAAAAGATCTAATAGTAAAACACACAACCGCCTGGACTCACTTGCATTTCAAACACTTACACCTCTTGTGCTCGAACATGTGTAGCCATACATGGCGTATTGACAGTGGAAACTGTTGGCCGTGAAGATTGAATGAGATCACTTGAGAAGCCTATCTGATGGATTTCTCTTTGCAGGTTGAGATGAGCTGCGACGTGTGCCTGTGATTTTCCGTAAGCACCGCGGCTCCTCTCCCCGTGGTTCACATAATGACACCTGACACCTGCCACGGGAAATGAACCGTTTCTCCGAGACGGAGACTGTTTGTGGAGACGTGACAATCTAGGACACACTGGTTGTCGAGGTCATGATAAACAAAATAGGAGGCTCATGAGCCGGGTCGGTCAGTGTATTGCTGCTGACCATTGTACTAATATTAACATTAAAGCTGCTGTTAGCAACCCTAGCAGTTTTTGCAGGAATCCATCTCCCCGAGCAAATTAGCAATTTACATGACAATTACTTAACAGGAGTATCAGTTCCTGTAACAACTATCAGAATATAAAGACAGCTGCTGTATGCTTCTTAAATCTGTATCATTTACAGATAATAAATTGCAGATATATCTTGAAAGCATTTTATTAGTCCAGGGGAACAATGCAATGCTACAGTGTTAGGCCTATGCTTTGGTATGGAATGTCAGAAGTAAAGCTTTCATGGACATACAATATTGATTCATTAAACACATTTTGAAACTACCTTTACAGTAAGTTGAATCTAGATAATGATTTTTTTTGTACTGTGAACTTTTCCTCCAACTGACATTTATGAGCCAATCATTCATTCAGACAAACACCAATCTTCTGAATATCGGAGCGCTGATTATGAGCCGGTTGAAATGGCATCTTCAGCCCAGCTGCTAGCAATTTTGAAGCTTCCTCTTCTTCAAGTGCCTTTACTCTAATTAGCCCAAACGAAACACAACTCCAAGACTTTTCATGAAACTCAAATGCTTTCCAGTCACCATGGAAACCAGATCTTTTCAAGGCATCCAAAACATCCTTGTGTCTGTTGCGTTGGTTGTTCTTTTCCTCTATTTAAAGAGCAAATAAAACATGCAAATCTAAAAGGCTCTCTTGCTGGACATGGGTGCTGATATAGCCCTGCACTTCATCACATCTGTGGAGTGAATGGGCCATCTTCCTCTCATCTTCCATGCTTTTGGATAGGCGCTGCCGCTCAATCTCGACACTTCAGGGCAGAATTTTCGTCAGGGGCCAGATCTCAAGTCCTGAGCTGCCTGTGCAGTGGGTACATAGAGATAGCATCCATTACCCACACCCCTAAGGGCATTACTGGATGGCTGCAGTCCAATATCGGATCCTAAAGCCTCCCCAGATAGCAATTTCCTTTGGGCCGGATCCGCATAAAAGCCATTAGATCCGCCTGTAGCGGACATACGGTATCGGACTGTGGGCCAGGTCTGCTCCTGATACAGGTTTCAGCTCTGCTAGCAATGCTGTTTTATCACCGGTTTACAGATTTGTCTCAGGTCCAATTTCCGCAACTCAACTGGAAGTCAGGAGATGTGTTTAAAATACAAAACACTGATTTGGCCCAAACCTGTGATACGGATATGAGCCGAAGGACCATTTTTTCACAGCAAACCCAGGTGGTAATGATATTAATTAAGGTGCCGATTCTGCTAAATTGACTGTCCTTTCCTTACTTCATTGTCAACTACGGAGCCCGGGAGAGCTCACTTTAAGTGATATTTTTTCTGGTCGTGATAATTTGTGAGCACGTTTTCCTTTAATTAAGCCCTCGAATTAATAAAACGTGACCCCGTTGTAGGCCTAAATTGAGCTCTCGAAATATGTATTTCGTGCTCACATTTAGTAATTCCCGACATTTTCTCACCGCTCGCTGTGCTGTGGTGGCAACTTCGTGTTACCTTGGCATGGACTAGGCCTACAGCTGTCTGTAACATTACAGTTCATATTGGTAATGTGATGATAACCGTAGGCAGCTAATTAAAGACTTTAGGTGGTCATGGTTTATAGCGGACTTCTACTCTTTGTAGCAGGGGCACCTGCGGTGTCAACCGCCAGCTATGGAGACCCATAATGGGGAAATTCTACTAGGCTACAAAGGCTACTTGGGCTCTGTTGTAATGACCGGTTTCCACTATCTCCTGGATTGTTGACTTAACTGTGAGGTCTAGAAGGCAATCGAAGCACATCACAGCGACAAGCTCCCAAACAATTACAACATATAGACCTACTGTTGGTACAAATAGGCTACTGCGTATTAGTAGTAGCCTAATACCCACCCAATACAATAAGGTTCCCTCTAGCGCCCGATGGGCCTCACCATATAATCCACCCGCACACCAATGATGCACACAACGAGGTAAGCTTTGATACGGACTATGAAACGGGAGACATAAACAGTGGCGTTCACGATGCTCAGCTTCTCAGGCTATGCAGACCAGAGGGGTATTTCACAAAACCTAGATAAGGGATTAAGCTGGGATTTTTAGGTTATCCTGGATGAATTTAGCCTTGACTTGGTTTCACAAAAGAGATGGCACATAAGTTACCATGGGGATTTATTCTCTGCACCTAGCCTGGTCCCGACCAGGCTAACAGCCAAGCTAAGTTAATTCTAATAGTAATTATGTCGTCTTATTGGTTCAGCTAGCTGTCATTCACATCAGACCTCTGTGCAAATTTTTAAGGAGCTTTATTCCATTTATAAACTATTTGCTAAATGTATTTGCTCGCAAAACAAAACAGATAGTCTGCCTACTACCATATGGTTATTATGACCGCCGCGCAGCGAAGCGGCGGTCATATAGGTTTAGTCAGATTTTTTTTTTATTCTTTTTTTTTTTTTTTCGCATGCCCAAATTTCCGTCAATGATTCCCAGGACACTGAAAGACCGGGGTACACGAAACTTGGTGGGCATGTAACCCCACATGGATAGCATGGAACCATTGTTTTTCGTTTTGATCTGTAGCCCCCCCGCTGGACTGGACCCCCCGAAAGGAGGGTAGGGCAGACACAGTTTTCTGTGAATATCTCGAAAACCGTAGGGTTTAGGAGGACCATTTTTTTTTGCATGTTGATCTCAAGGGGCCATGTCAACCCATTCCATAACCACTCATTTCATGTATAGCGCCACCTAGTTAAACACAAAAAAGTAAAAATGAGGTGTTGTAATTGAAGGTATCTGTGACCTAACATAGTCAAAACTGCACGAAATTGGAATTGTAGGATCATTATGACACCCTCTGTATGCACGCCAAGTTTTGTGGAATTCCGTTCATGGGGGGCCACACAATAAATTAATTTATGTTACTATACACCAACTGGCCTGTAGGTGGCCGGAGACAGTTTTCTGTGAATATCTCGAGAACCGTAGGACCTAGGAGGTCCACCTTTTTTATGTATGTTGGTCTTAAGGGGGCATGTCAACCCATCCCATTACCACTTATTTCATGTATAGCGCCACCTAGTTAAAAATTAAAAAGCAAAAAAATTAGGTGTTTTCATCACAATATCTCTGGCTGACAAGGTCAAAACTGCATGAAATTAAAAGTGTAGGATCATTATGACACCCTCCGAATGCATGCCAAGTTTTGTGTACTTTCGTTCATGGGGGCCTTACAATAAAATAATTTATGTGTACATTTAGTGACGTACACCAACAAGGATTCTCGGGACACTGAAAGACCGGGGTACACAAAACTTGGTGGGCATGTACCCCCACATGGATAGCATAGAACCGTCATTCTTCGTTTTTGATCTGTAGCCCCCGCTGGACTGGAACCCCGAAAGGAGGGTAGGGCAGACACAGTTCTCTGTGAATATCTTGAGAACTGTAGGGCCTAGGATGACCAATTTTTTCCGTTATGTTTGCCTCCAGGGGTCATGTTAACCCATTCCATGTGCACACATGTGCATAAACAGATACACACGCACACACATACATTTACAGTAATCATAATGTATGACACATACTCACACAGTAGACATATGTACGCATGCATGCACATGCACAAACACACATACGCAGGCAAACACACAAGCACGCACATACACACTAGTGTTAATTTCGTCAGACGAGACAAGAGGAAATATGTTCGTCAACGACCTTTTTTTTCATGACTAAGACGAGACGATGACGAGACGGCAGTAATGTCCTGAAACACTGACTAAGACTATCTTAAGATGCATTATTGTTGAAAAAAAAGACGAGACTAAAATGTTTTGCATGAAATAAAAACTAAGTTAAAATCTCCTTCATGTTAGTCTACAAAATGAGAAGACAGAATATCTAGCTGTTATGTTTTCAAAATATTCCGAATGAGTTCATACGCAACAGCTTTCCTGTAGGCTAGTCTACGTGCTGCTGCTGCAACCCTGTGGCTGCAACACGAAACTACATGGAACAAGAACACTAGAGATTTCTGCCAGAGTTAGCAAGCTAACTACCTAAGCTTTATGCCACAATGCTACATACCCAGAAGTTGAAGCTTCTCTCATACAAATTAACATCCCCCAGAATGTCCATACGAAAATGTTCAGCATGTAATGTCAACTATTCATCTAGTTAGACTGATGATGCAAAGTTTGCTAGCAAGTAAGCTAATATGGAAAGTTAAGCTAGCAGGTTAGCTATGGCTAAGATGGAGAGTCTGTTTGGGGAATGTGTTGTGTTTGACATATCGCCATCTAGCTTAGGCGGAGTAAAACATTAATAGTTTGGCCTACAACAGTGTTTCTCAAACTTTTTCAGTTTCAGGACCACTTAACTAACCCTAGCTAAAAAAAAAAATAAAAAAATAGACATCTTACATAGACAGTGTTGCAGAACTGTTTGGATTTACATACAAGTTATATTGCAAACAACTCATCTATATTATATTTTACCGACGCCTGCTTTCGCGGACCACTTGGGATAGCTTGCAGACCACCAGTGATCCCCGGACCCCACTTTGAGAAACACTGGTCTACGAATATGACAGTGGTCCAGTCAAATCTTTTACTGTCTATGGTCAAATCCCAGCCGAGCTATAACTGTAGCTTGACTTACCTGTGCATGTAAACATACTGACTGACAAAAAATCAGAATGAGTAATTATAACAGACGAGTAGCCCTGTGGACACACAATATTGTTGGAAAATTGAGATGTGTGAAACACTATT
Organism: Alosa alosa; assembly: GCF_017589495.1. Taxonomy (NCBI): domain Eukaryota; kingdom Metazoa; phylum Chordata; class Actinopteri; order Clupeiformes; family Clupeidae; genus Alosa; species Alosa alosa. Next base: position 18,894,523 of record NC_063201.1, read on the forward strand.
TGACTCAAAAGGTAATCAGAAATAATTTGTTATAAAAAAAGACTAAAATGTGTTGACTAAAACTGACTAAGACTAAGATACCTTTAGTTTTCTTTTGACTAAAACTACACTAAAATGACGAGACTTTTAGTCGACTAAAACTTGACTAACAAAAATTATATTTGAATGACTAAATATGACAAAGACTAAAAAGGACATTTCGTCACAAGACTAAGACTAAATTAAAAATAGGTGATAAAATTAACACTAATACACACACACACCCACACCCACACACATAAACATAAATTTGTACACGCACACAATTCAAGAATTTTTCCCGTCATCTACTCCCTGAATTTTTGGTCATTGATACCCGGGACACCGAACCACCGGGGTACATGAAATTTGGTGGGTATGTAGCCCCACTACACTTTTACGGAAAAATTTCATTTCGTCCCCGCAGCGACATCTAATAAGGATAGGACGATGTTCACATGAAGTGTAATTCCCATTTCTTCTTGAAGCCGAAATAAATCTGAGGATGTTTATCGGACATGCTTGGTTTTTACTGCAGGTACGTTAATCTTGTAATATCAATAAGGACCTAGGTAATGTTACCGTTAGCGTTGGTTGAGTGATGGAGGCATATTGACAATTTATGTTGTAAATAGGCCTACCTTATAATCCTACCTGTAGCTTAGGGAAGCTAACAGCTTTCTATTACCGTTTTGTCATAACTCCCTGATGCATTTTTGCATTTAGAATAGCCAGAGCGTGTATATCTCAATCGGGAAATTAAACAATATCGGGTGCCTATGGAATAGGCTGGGTGAACCCAGCCTGATCTGCGCGCTATTTATTTTTTGATTTCTTAAAAGATTGAGCTTGGTCTGATGAAAGCCAGACTAGCCATGGACCTCAGTTACACAATGCAAGGGAACATGAATCAGCCTATATTTGCACGAACAATAACAGACAAAAGCTCTTCAACTTTGGCCCGTTAAAATGTGTATGAACAGTCTAGCGACGCATTTCATCAAGGCCCATTTGGACATGTCAGTTATTTGCACCACTGGTTAGATGTAAAACAGCATTTTGTTTCAGACTAGGCTACTGTTACTTAATTTGTGCATTAACAATAACGTTTCAGACTACTGTTACTTAATTTGTGCATTGACAATAAAGTATTACATGAACTAAAGATGACTAAAATCTTATGTAGAAGAAGAAACATTCACAAAAAATCCATCCATCCAAAAATTACCTTTGTTTTTGATAGCTGTTGAAAACGGCATGGAACTGACAGAGATGTTTTTGTTTATAAATACATAAAAAAAATAAATAAATAAATAACATTATGCTGATACCTTTTGCTTTTCCCAAATACAATGTAGCCTACAGGTGTTGCAGTTGCAATGGATGAACTGTGATGAACTGCCCTACTTGTGATTGTTTAGAGATTTTAAAGGTTTTATAACAATGCTACATCTTCTTTGGCTATTCTACAATCTATTCACCTTTTTAGCACCAGTAGGCTACTTTCTGTGCAGCCGCACACACACACTCAGGCATGCCAAACAAGCATACACAAAAGTTTCAAGAGTGGGGGATGGAGTAAAATATGGAGACAAATTGAAGTGTGATTTATTTTCACGGAACGGATGTACAGGACTGAGCGGTGGTCATATTTTGTACCGCTATGCGGTACATCTAGTTATTTTAATTGTGATAGCCTTATAATTATTAACATAGGCCTAGGTACTCATTGTTTGCTTATTTTATTGATAGACATTTGATGAATAGCCTACTGTAGTTGATTGGAAGTGGAGGGGCAATTTTTCGAAGGTATTTTTTCAACTATAATATTAAGGTATATCATACTATGTGCATATTTGCAGTGGCAAGCGCTTTCTTAATGACGTTGCGTGCCGAGACAAGGAAGCACTCACACGTGGGTGCATACGTAAATTTGCATTCAGTTGGTCTACCACGCCTACTCCTGCTGTTTTACAGAAATAGCCGTGATTCCCCATTCCACAAAGGACAACTTTACTTCATTGTTAGTCTATATCAAAAGCGGTTGTTCACTTTGTGTGATTGACGCTATTTCCCGCGTCTTTTTTATTCCAACCGTGGGCACTTTGGAGCAGAAACGAGAACGCGCACACATCCTGATTTACTTACACCTGGCTTGACATAGTCGCTCCTACTCATCCTGGATTGGCATTAGTGAAACGAGTTGAGCTAGGATGACCAGACAACGCTATGTCAAACCTCGCTTTATCACTTATCTTGGATGTCTTAATTCTGCCTTTGTGAAATACCCCTCAGGGGCCTATTGCACAAAACTAGGATAAGGGATTAAGCCAGGATCTTTTAGTTATCCTGGCTCAATTTATCCGGGATCCAGTTGCACAAAAGCGGGATAGGGGGCAGCAGGATATGTTATGGTATAAATCACCATAGCGATTTATTTGACCAGGCTAAGTTCCAGGATCTATTTAATCTCATCCCTTATCTCAGTCAGCAGTCACCACAAACGGAAACCAATAGTTATTCCACTACCCACTACACATTGTTATCACATATACCTAGACCCACTGTCATTATTTAAACGTTTGTGATCATTAATTAACTTTTACATACTCGCCATTCCAGACCTGTCATGCGACAATGTGACGTCCCGGGAGTGGTCGCGGAACTAGTTGCAATATTCTCCTTGCTGTTTGTTGCTGTTGTAAGAAGGCTATCTACCTACTTCACACCGTCGAAGAAGCAATGAAGCCGCTCTAGTTGCCATGGTGAATCTGTGATCGGTGGCGGGGTCTATTTGAGGGAGCCGTGAGTGCGCACTTATCCAGAATAGGTTTCACCTGGCTTGATGAATCCGTGTCTGCTCATCCTGGCTTGCTCGTTGTGCAACCAATTAAGCCTGTACGCTCTTGTTTTGGATTCATTGAGCGCAGCTCAGTAATTTATCCCGGATGTCTTAATTCTGCTTTTGTGCAACAGGCCCCAGCTCACACCGTTCGCGATAAACCCCACAGCTCTGCATACACTTGGACCTCAACAAACACGCAAAACTTCGGCAAACATTCAGCTGGACGATGATGGCAAGGGGCCTGTGCAAACACACACAATCATCTGCTCTCCCACCTACAGCCTACCTAACAGGGCTATATCCAGGTGCAGTGCAATCAATGAGATTCCCCCTACGTCACTACAAGCGACACACCTCCCGACGTCATTCCCGGGGATACCCCTTGACACCACACTACGTTTTTGTTTTTGTGCACACAATTTAATTTCTTCGAGCCCACGTTTTAATTATTCGTGGGTGCGTTTTAGTAGATCGAGATCTCCAATATACTATAACGTGCTCATGTTTACATGTGTCAAGACAATATTGAGTGCACGTTTTACAAATTAAATTGTGGCCACATTTAAGTAGATCGTGCGCACAATGTTTTATAACCATGTTCACAAATTGTGCTCTCGTTTTAATAAATCGTACCCTCGTTTTAGTAAATCGTGCGCTCATTTTAGTAAATAGTGCACTCGTTTAATAAATTGTGCCCTCGTTTTACTATGCTTAAAATGAGAGCTCAATTTAGTAAAATGAGCTCACACTATAGTAAAACGAGAGCACAATATAGTAAATTGTGTACACGATTTAGTAAACCGAGCGCACAATATAGTTAAACGAGAGCACAATTTAGTTAAACGAGAGCACAATGTAGTAAAACGAGCGCACATTCTCTCAACATGCAAAACATTTTGCGATGACCCCTCTATTCATAGGTGCCATCTACGTCACTATCAAATAGAACGCCGCCATATTTACGACCGATCTCGCCCAGTATGGCCGCCCACACTGAACATTTGAATGTGTGTGAGAGAGAGAGATTATAGATATGTGGAGAAAATTTCAATTTTAGGCTCCGATCCTTATTTGTTACCCCCAGATTTATTTTGTCCCTTATGATCTGCCCCAGGCTTGCCCAATTGGCTTTCCGCGATACATAGCCTACCTTGTTCATAACCCCTCCCCGTACAGTGGAAGGCATTCAAGAGTATAGGAGAGCTGGGACGATTGAAACACGGGACAAATGAAACATTCCAGTTTTCTCCGAGTGTAGGCTAATGATGATAGACAAACCTCCTTCGGTCAAAACATAGAGCATGTTAACATCCTTCTATCAGCAAAATATCTTCCTGTTATGTCATTGTAGCCTATCACGGAGTTACAGGCGATAAACGAGTTTTGATGCGCAAAAGTAAACTTCATTAGAGGTTTTTTTTTGTTAGCCTAATGAGTATTTTTCATTTAAAGGTTCGACTTCATGCTTATTCAGTAGACCATTTAGTTCTCCACAATCCCAGACTTTCATATCGCATGCTTGTTTACATGGTAAGCAAAACAAGCTAGGCCTACTGATAGGCTATGTCTGTGTCGGGACGATTGAAACAAGCTTCAATCGTCCTGACCAGGCTGTAACTCCATGTTTTTTAATTAAATGCACAAATATCTGTGTTTAAACAATGATTTATGGAGGTGAGACATGGAAAAACAGTTTTAGGAAGATGAAAATGCATTTGGGCCCACCAGGTAGGGGGTCGACTTTTCCCATGTTATCCATGGAGACTGACGGCCGGTGGGTCGTTAAGCCTAGGCCTACTTATTTGGATGTGCCGTGGCCTAACCCACGTAAAAACCTAGTGAAACGACATTTCCAACAATATAAACATGATATAAATGGGAAAGCTTACCGTTCTAGCTATAAACATCGCAGAATCATCCACAGGGCATGATATTTCAAAAACCGCTTCATAGGCTACACGCTTTACGATGATGGCAATGAGTTATCAGACATGCACAAAGAGGCTATAGCCCTGCAACAATCTATCTAAAATTACCCCTATTGGGAGTAGGCCTACCATTCATGATATGTAGTAAAATTTTGAAGTTGTGGGACGTTTTATATTATTGTAGTTTTAGGCCATGTTCATTCGTCCCCTTATTCAACTGTCCCGAGGGAGGAATGAAACGCACGTCCCACTTTTGCTGTAGGCCTAATAATTCCTGAACGGTTTTGTTAAAAGCTGGAAATGCATTTGTATTTGACAGAGGACAGATGTAGGTTATAGTGACCAAATATTAGCTTTCAGTGTGGTACGATCGGTTTGTAGGCTAAATTACGTTTAGACCTAATTAAAGAGTGTTTCAACTGCTCCCCTGCCTATCAATATGCTGTGGCTGGTTGGGTCAAAAACGTGAAAGTGCGGCACCTGGCCACCAAGGATTTATATTTAATCATGGGAAATGTAAGTATTATGTAAAAACAATTCAAATGTATGATGTTGGTGGTACTTTACTCTTCCCAGATAGCAATTACTCATTGAATCTATGTTAAATCAACATTATTTTGTCAACGTTAAAATCATTGAGTCAACGTCGCACTTCAACATTGATCCTATAACATTTTGCACCCTCTATTAATATTAGGGGTTTGCACAGCGTGTCATCAGATCTGGAAATCGCCATATTGGAGATACTCGCCTCATTAGAAAGCATTAGGCACTGAAGTAAATCCCTAACATCGTCAAGGAAAATGGTTAATTATTGCTGTGTTTTAGGTTGTACCAATAGGTTAGACTGAGAAAAACATCTGGTGTAGGTATCGACTTCCAAAAGTTATTAAAAAAAAAACCAGGGAGAAGGGACAATAATGCCAGAAGTTATCAGAGGAAGGGGGGCGCTTGTGGTTGAACTTGGTACTTCGTCTCCCTCACCCAACTCATATGGATCTGCGCTGCCAATAATCCGTAATTTCTCGAAATATCGCGCCTTTTCTTGTGGTCCAAGTCCTGTCCTATATGCCTTTGCACCTTAGACACATTTTTATGAGGTTTTCTGTTGTTTAGAAACGGCTACAATCACGTAAGATATCCAAAGTGCATAATACTCCATTGTACTTCATTCACTGAGTATCGCCAATATGGCCGCGCGTGCTGGGTTACCATAGTTACCGGCCAGAACGTGACGTCGGTGCAAACCCCTAATTGAAGCAATGTTGAAATTCCAACTACAGATCAACGGAATTGCAATGGTATTTCAATTAAAACTAGAAATGCAATTCCAAGGAATTACCAGTGCATGAAATTACAAAAGTTGTGATGTAAAATATCATGTATAGTTAAAATAGATAATACAGAGATGGTTACTATGGTGATGCTAGGATAGACATGGTGGTTGCATAGCTTAATAAAAGTTGATAGTTTAAAAGTAGACCGTTTAAAAGTTGAATGTAGATAGTTTAAAAGTTGTTGATAGACAGATAGTTTAATAATAGTTTAAAAGTAGACCGTTTAAAAGTTGAATGTAGATAGTTTAAAAGTTGTTGGTTTAATAGATAGTTATATATAGTTAATAGATAGTTTAAAAGTAGACAGTTTAAAAGTTGTTGAAAGACTGAAAGTTTAATGAATGTTGATATTCATTCCTATGCTAACCATGCTACTTAGCTAATGTGTTCTAGCATAGCACTTAGCTAATGTTTTCTTAGCACTTAGCTAACATAGCTAATTATTTTAGCAGTTATGCTAACTATGCTAACTAGCATGGTAACTATGCTAACCATGTTACTTAGCTAATCATTTTTAGCAGTTTTGCTAAAAATGCTAACAATGTTAGCAATGCTAACATGCTAACTAGCTACAGTGGGTAGGAGTCATAGTTGATGACAAGTAACAGTTACAATGGCTGAACAGTTAAAAAGTTCAGTAGTTTAAAGGGTTACATTGTTTAACAGTGAAATATTGTAGTGAGGACTTTTATTTTGAAACAGTTTTTTGGCAGAGGAAGCAGTTGAACAGGATGTGTAGTCTTAATAAGGCCAGTTTGTATGCTTAAAGCCTGAGACTGGCAGTTGATCCAGGTGGCCTGAACACCTGCCATTGGATTCTAATTGCTTAATGGTCATATTATGATGTCACAATCAGCAATGTTAAGTCTATGGGGATTTTTAAAAAGTTTTTCTTTAATAGTTTAAAAAGTATAAAAGTTTCAAAGTTGAAAAGACATAGCAGCTTGGTCCGTTTGAATACCTACGTTACAAAGTTTGAACAAAGTTTCTATGTTAAACTGTTCAAGAGAAATTGCGTACGGAAAAAGTGGTAAGCGGAATAATAATAAGAAGTTGTTACAGTGCATGAAAATGCACTGTACTGTTCTTCCTAAGCAACAACAACAACTTCTTATTACAGTGCATGAAAATGCACTGTTCTGTTCTTCCAAGGCAACAACATCAACAACTTCTTATTATTATTCCGCTTACCACTTTTTCTGTACACAAATGAACATGCTGTGTTTGCTAGCAGCACCAGCCCCAGCCATTCGGGCAGCTCTGTTCGTCCGAACAATTTTGCTGCCCAATGAACGGTTAATGATAGCAGTCTAGTCAGATATGACTTTAAGTTAACTTATATCAGTATTGCTAAAGTTAGCCTATTAAACTCACAAAAATATGATCACCAGGAGTTACATAAATGTTAGCTAAATCTCCACGTTAACCAGCAGCACATCTTCAGCCTATAATTTTGACAATAGCCTAGAAGCTAACGTTACTGGTAGGCCTAGCACTACTTCATATTTTATTATCATGAGTATAATAAACTGTAACTTACTGACAACAAAGGTAGGACCTAATTATAAATCAGACTGCCGAGTAATGTTAACCTAACATTATGATGAACTGCCATAATGTAAGTTAGCCTAAACATTAATTTGACAACAGCAAGTAAATTTAGCTAGCTTAGCATTTGAATGAGTTTGTAAGTCAGACAGTACGATGTACATAGACTGTAAACATGACCGAATTTAATGTAGTACACTTTTACAATAAAACATTATCGTTTGATAAATAAATGCTTGCTTACCATTTAAGGAGGAGTGAACTTGACAGAGAGCTGAACACCCCCGTTGGTCTGACTGAACTGTTGCTGAAAATGATCTCCTGGACAGTTCAAACGTCGTCGCGCGGTCAACTATAAATCCACTACTTTTCAATCACCACGTTAAGATTTCCCAGTCAACCACAAATCCATGACTTTTCAATATCTTTTAGTGCACTATGTATCGATGCTCTATCGATTATGGCAACATAAACTATAAACCAGTGTTGTTTCGATATCTCTCTTATCGATATTCATGCACTGTGGGGTTTTTGTCAGGATTGTAATGCTGATTCAATGTCAATTTACCATTGAGATTTCAATCTCAACCAAAATGATGATTTGGATGGAAAATCAACATCATATCAATGTCACCTTGCTATCTGGGTTACTACATGTAGTGAGTTCTAAGCTAGCAAGCTAGCCTACCACTCATTTTAGTGTCATTTCGCTCACAGCTAGCTGTCATTAATCTAGATAATGTCCTTTAATGTAAGATGTGTTTATACGTATTTTATACACTCCATGGTTTATAGTCATTGAAAGAACGCGAAGGGAAGGGAAACGAGGCGATTGTGACTTTATGGGAGCAGTTTGTGGTGGGTTATCAGCTGTTAGCTGTCAGACGGTCAACTGTTGTGTGACCACTGGGCGGCTGAGCTGCCCGAATCGGTCGTAAAGATGGCGGCGTAAAGCTACAGTGACGTCATGAGACACAAACGAATAGGGCTCCTGTAGTCAACTAACTGCTAAAGGGAAAAAAAAGGTATTTTGGAATGGCACAAATTTAGAATCCATGGGGGTGCACTATGTTCCCATGACCATTTCATTTCTACAGTAAGGCTGGGAAAGAACTGAAGATATAGTTGGCTCAATATTGATCATATGTTCGTTTCTTTATTTTCATTATTACCTAGCAGTGGTAAAAGTAGTCAATTGTTGTTTGTGTCAGATCTAACAGTGCTATGAAACAACCCCATATTCTTGCCACGCATGCAGAAGTCCAAGCAGTAACGTTAAAGGCTGTGTTGCAGGGTTCATTTTCCAACGAATTTGCACAATTTGCTTGTTAGTAATAAACATTTATCCATTGTATTTGATGTTGTTGGGTATCACAAAACGGAATATAATACGAAAAAGCAGGTACTATTTAACAGCGTTTGAAGTGATTCTCCTTTCCATCACAATGCATTGCATTACGTCACCTTGGGGAGGCTACAGACCAAAGCCCAAATATTCATGCTGAAGACACGACCAGCCTAATCGGCGGCGGCTAGAAGCTAAGTTTGCAACAACTGGGGTGGCTCACAGGTGGGACTAAAAAGTTAGCCCATAGCTAGCTATCATGATGGTTTATATTCTGATCTTCTGACTAAGTTTGCCCGGTAGCCTACTTATCTGAACTAACGACATGATCACTATCACTAGATATAAAGAAAATGTTGACTTTCACTCGGTGCTGTTCACTGACAGTAACAAAAAACAGTGTCGTAACGTTATAAGCATAATGCATTGAACTGAATAGGTGCATTATGTAGCCTCATAACGAGGCCTCTCAAATTCAGAAAATTGCATTAAACTAAAATCGGAAGACATTGTTATCTTTGTTAGACCATAGGGTTAGTTGTCATATAAATGCTGTAACGAAACTTCGAAGTGTAAATATACAAACTTTATGTTGAAAGTGTAACCGCGACCGTTTCCCATAGGAATGAATGTAAAACATACCCTCCAAAACGAGACCTCCCGAAATTCATAAGAAATTACTAAATTGATATCAGGCACCATTATTACCATTGGTAGATCATAGGGTAGCTGTGATATAAATGCTGTGACGGAATTCGAAGTGTAAATATACAAACTTTATGTTGAAAGTGTAACCGCGATGTCCATTGAAATGAATGAAGCGCAGATCATATAGTCCCCAAAGTGACGTCATCACAGAATTGCGTAAAAAAAAACGCTAATGCCAAAAACAACAAAAACTGGCATTTAACACCGTTTGGAGACATTTTTAAAAATGATATATATATATATTGAGTGATTTATGTACCCATTAATCAACAGTGGTGGTTAACCTGCAACACAGGCTTTAATCAAGGATCTTTGCCTTGCTCACTATCAATCTTTTGACATGATTTGCCAGCCTGGATTAGGACAGCCCAACTTTTCAAGGTAGGCTATCTGCTTTTTATCTCTGTTGGTTTATTCAGAGACAACAACAAGCAAACGAGCGATTGATAACTTTACTGTAAGGTTATACTATTATTTTCCAGCAATATGGGCTACTAGCTTAGCTTAAGCAAAACAGCCATCACAATAACTATTTTGGAAAAAACAGTGATAACGCTAACAGGATCACTGATGGTAAAAAAAACGAGTGTAATTGTGACTATTTTCAAAAAGGAATAAATGGCTAATGTTTATTTTGTGTTGTTTCAGATTGACCATGGAGATGACTGTGGAAGACAGCCTGAATATTGATGGGAACAGTGGAATTAACACGACTGGGATTGCACTTCTACAGCCAGGTTGTTGAATAAAAAAATAATAAGACACTTATGTGTAAAGTTTTTTTACCCCCCTCTTGTGTTTGTAGCCTAGCTTATGTTTATCAGTTGAGCTGTTGGGAAAACGTTATGAACTTTAGCTTGGGTGAACCTATAATGAACCTGTTAGCAAATGTTTGGCAAACAGATTTTTCAGGATTTTATTACCAATCACATTTCACATGTCAAATAAAGCCGGCTGATGTCTGATAAACGGGTCCGTACCACACACAATAAGCGGACCCGTATTGCATATGATAAGCATATCTGGAACACGTCAGTAACACAGACTACTATACGGAACTGGGCCAGTCTTAGCCCTTATTGGTACCAGATCCGTCAAACGGATCCAGACCAATTTTGGACCGATGTGCGTTTGGACGCCGGATCAGGTCCATTATGCAGATCCGTGCCGGACGTTGTGGTAGGTGTGGCCCAGTTCCGTCCCAGTGTATGTTTGCTATCTGGGTCCACCACAGCCCTTGATATGGCCATAACATTAAAACGTTTGCCAGGCCTTAAACCTCAAGCTGTATATTTCTATGGCAACTTAACATCATATGACATGTATCCCACTGGCAAAATGGCTTTAAGCTTTACTAATCTCCTCCCTTCTCAGCGGCAGGGATTTCAATATCCCATCTTAGCTTGGTAGCCTATATTGCCTCTGTCAAATTCCAGTATTTATGGAACTGACAATGTTCAAAATTGAATTTGGTGTTGAAGCAACTAGGAAGGTAAATGAGTGAAGGGAAAAAAATCTCAGAGGGTGCTTTTTTTATTTCTTCATTTATTTCTAGAAAATAGCCACTCTATTTCTGTTTATCGAGCAGAATGAGCCTGTCTGAGCTGAGAAGCTTGAAGGAATTGACTGTCAGCCTCTCACAATTGACACAACCCACAGGACTTTCACCCCTCTGTTTGAACAGACAAGAAAAATAACATTTTTTAGGTTTACTATTTTTGTTTTTACACCTTTGTATTCTTGTGCACACTATGTGCATTGCAGAATGGAGCTAGCTGACTCTATTACACCAAATAACAAATAGCATTTCTTTTAAATTGGTTTAATCAGAGAGTCTAAGAGCAGTTTGTTCAGGTGAAGATATCCAGTCTTCTGTCTGACTTGGAAAGGAGAAAGCTTCTTCCTCCTCCATATTACAGGTTACATTCTTAATATATCACATTTCCACTGCAGTCATGTGCGCCACAGTTCCTCCACCTTTCCATTTCTATTTCTACTCAATGATTCTAATTTCATTCTACACAGCACCAATGTAAATAAATATGTTGAACGATGAATATGCGCAATGATATATTGATGGTGACCGTGATTTCTTCGAGTAAGAGTTGTTCCTATACGGAGGTACTCATTGGGCATAGCGTAGCTGAACAAATCCTGGCGGGACTTCTTGTCTGGACCATCAGAAAACCCCAAAAAGTTTTTATTCGGTATGGTGTGTGCATGATCCTGTTCTGGGCGCACTGGGCACACAATCACAGCCAAGTTACTTATTGTCTATCTACATTTTACAAAAGTAGCATGCAGCAGTGATACAGCCAACAAAAATCCAGGGAAATGGACTTATTGCCCAGAGACAAGCGATACTATTTTCTGATTGGCTTTCAGTATAAGGTGGCTATTCATTCTGTATAATGGGACAAGGACACCTGTGAAGTAGATCTGGTAAAAACATTTGATCACTGTTCCATATCAATGCTTGTTTGAATGGTAACTACTATAACAACGACAGGAAACAATGGTTGAACTAGGAATCAGTCTTCGTAACAACTGTAAACAAACCACCCACCCTTATCATAGTCGGTAAGCAAAAAAAAGTAATTCAATAAACTGAATAAATTGGCTTGTTTTCAAACTGAACCTTATGTTTCTGTCGTGTGCTATAAATGCATGACTACCTACATGAGTGGCAACCGTTATCCCTTACATAAAGGCGGGTTCAGGAAAAATATAATTGGAGTTAGACACTTCCAAATGTAAGAAAATAGAGAAACTGTTTGTGCGTCAGCATTGACGGGAGTCGACAGGCAACGATGCTGTTTTTGAGAAGACTCAAGCGATAGCATATATATTCTCCTTATTATGAAATGTAGTCTGCCCATACTGTGCCAGTTATCATTGTTGAATACATGTACTGTATCATACCTTTCCTAATCATTTTGTGACTCTGATGCTCAGGCTGGGCCCATTGTGCCTGTCAGAGAGCAGGAGACAGAGCGTGTGAGATGTGAGGAAAGAGATTGGGAAGGAGGACAGGAGACATGAGGAAAGACAAGAGGGAGGTGAGGATGTGTGTGTGTGTGTTTGGGGGTGGACGGGGGGGCATGAGAAAACAGCAAAGACGAGAGCACATTTGGGAGACGACGGAGGGTGGAGGATCTCAAACAGATGAGGAGAGAGGACATGAGATGGTATCAGTAGAGCTGACCTCCTCAGCGGCTCCAAGTACACAAGTCCAGGGCTGAATTGCTTTCCCAGTACACCCCCCATGAATATCTCATATATGCCCTGGTCTAATTGGTGTAGATATGCTCAGTTATTGAAATAGAAGAGCTAAGATTGTCTGTGTTGTTTAGAGATCAATAAAAATTACAGATAAACAAAAACTGAAAATAAAGCATTACATCTGCTATTCTCTGCATTGTTTACAAAAGCTCCAGCGGGTAGGATGCAAAGCAGTGATATAAATAGGGTCGTGGAGACCTCTGGTTAAGGTTAATATGTTATACAGAGCGGACAGGTCAGGATCCCAGGATGTAACGATCAATTTAATGTGGAGTGACAAGTCTACTGATGTTGCCACTGCTGCTTCAAAAATAATTTCCTGTTAAAAATAAAGGAGCATCATGGACTGAGAAGGAACAATCTATGAGTACAAACAGGGTAAAAGCTGCTAATTAATTTGTCTTTTGACCTAGTTTGTTGTCCAATTGTTTTGCAGCTGTTTATGCAATGCTTCTAACTGTTTTCTTGGAGACTGTCAAGAGTACATGAGAAATTGTTGCAAATGGCAAGCACCACATTTAAATACACAGAGAAACAAACAAGAACAAATCTTCGAATATTAAAGTACAAAATGAATGAATTGGCTAGATCTCCATCTTAAGATGTTTTTCAGGTATTTAAAATTCTCAGCAGAATAAGATTCCATAGCAAAAACCACAGAGAGCTTTTTATTTTTCATTGCACTGGATTTGATATCAGTTTTTGCCCACAATTTCTGGGCTTTTGATTCCTCTGCACCTGAGTGACTCCTTCTAATGATAAAAATGCATTGCGGTTTATCAGCCTATAATGGACCAGGCTGTTGGGGTGTGAGGTAGAGATAGTTGCTCTGTCTTTAACAGATAACAGAAAACACTTCAACAAAAACCAAAAATGATAAGAGGCAGGGGGAAAAAGGTCTGTGTTTCTCGCTGATAATCAATCAATTAAAGTCAAGGGTCCTGCACTTCGTTTGGTAACCCTCACCCATCATTTTGTAACACATTCCTATTCAATGAGCTTTTCATCTTTCTGGCATTATATAACTTAATATTTAATATAATTTAAATTAAATGTATTTATTTTTTTAAGGATATATTGTATACATAGCACATGAGTATGTTCTTGGATAGATTATACTAAATCTTTGAGAAATAATATTCAGGGATGGGGGATTTGAAAAAAAGGTGAGGCATTTACAGACATCTTTATTGTGTTGTTGGTCATCAGTACTGTATATGGATGTATGGCAGCACAAATTGCAGTGAGGCAGGAGCCAATTGTGTCACTTTACCATCAACAAAGGGAAGGCATGTGTACTCACCAACTCGCCAAACTCACAGATTCAACGTGGTCTATTTCCAGTGGTAGCTAAGCATTTGAACCTACTGTATGGGTTTAGTTTGCGTGTGTGTGTGTGTGTGTGTGTGTTTGTGTGTGATTAGAGAGAGAAAGGGCTAAAGGAGAAGTGGACAGGTCTTTCATGTTACTGTTTGATATGTTAATTGCATTTTATGTGTGTGCGCACAGAGCATTTTGCAGCACCACCACTTAAAGGTACAGGATGTATTTTTTTTTTTTTTTGTCGTTTACAAAATTTAAAATATAATTGTGATGCACCTTTGAAGGCATGCCAAATAGACACTGCCTTTCATTTCAAAACAAAATGCCTCAGACAAATTATCAAAATGCAGACAAAACATAACACTAAGAGCATCCTGTTATCATTAACATGTCATTATTGTATGTCTAGATACTGTTGTATTGCTAAATAACTGCATTTAATGTGAAATGCTTTTGCACATTTGATGGCAAGGAGACGCTTTTGCCCATTGATCCTAGAGTTAAGTGTCCATTGCCGATCTATTTAGATGTTTATTTAATTGGAGAGGAGAGGTGATTCATTGTCCAGTTTGTAGTCTTTTGTACTCTGGCTTATCATAATATGCAAGGTGAGAGATGCTGAAATTGGAGCAGATGGTTCAGTAATCTATGTCACTGAAACATATGCAAATTCCCCCCGCAATTTCCAAAGTAATGTTTCCTGTCTTCTGTTTTCGCTTAAACCATCTGTCATGTTTTTTTTTTTCATTCTTTCTTTATTTTCAAACCATCGACACCTGTTGTGTACCCTTGAGGACACACAATGGCAGTACATCACAACTAAAGGCTATCATTTGATCAAAACAATGTACAGCACCATGTAGATGCCCTTGTTATAATCAGGAATCTCTTACTTACCAAACTAATATAACATTTTTGAATTGCTTCACTTACCCTCTGCAATAATGTGTGATTGACTTACAAAATGCCACAAACATTGCACACTGAGGACACGGCAAACATAGATGCTTTTTGCATTTAATGTTGCATTCATTCTATTATCCTTCAGATATGTATCACTATTGTAGGTCTCGGGTAGCTCATGGCCATCCTATATCATTGAAATGTATAGTTTGGAATCGACCCATTTACCTCGCTTAATCCAAGGGGCGGCAGAGAATTGTCTTTCAAACTGCCTTAGGCATGCAATAGGCCAGCCATGACCAATCAGAACAAAGAGCAGGATGACGCCAACGCCGATTCAAACAACCGCTCTTCGTTCGCCATAGCCACCTTCCTTGTTGTTCACCATCGCAGGACTGTCGTCATCCAGTTAAGCCCGCCTTAAGACTCTCTAACAAAATAGAGCGGTGTGATTGGATGACGCCCACGCATCAGCCAATAGAAATCCTATGGTTTGCTGCTAGGCGGTACAGGCTGAGCAAATTAATTTGCCCCGCTAGAGGTGCGCCTAGATTTCTAGGCTAGGTCTAGAGGCTTTCCAAATTGTATCTTTTTTTTATTTACTAAACCCACTGACTACACCTTAAATGTGCCATGTGTTTTTTTTTCATTCTTTCTTTATTTTCTAACCATTGACACCTGTTGTGTACCCTTGAGGACACACAATGGCAGTACATCACAACTAAAGGCTATCATTTGATCAAAACAATGTACAGCACCATGTAGATGCCCTTGTTATAATCAGGAATCTCTTACTTACCAAACTAATATAACATTTTTGAATTGCTTCACTTACCCTCTGCAATAATGTGTGATTGACTTACAAAATGCCACAAACATTGCACACTGAGGACACGGCAAACATAGATGCTTTTTGCATTTAATGTTGCATTCATTCTATTATCCTTCAGATATGTATCACTATTGTAGGTCTCGGGTAGCCTGGCGGGCCATCCTATATCATTGAAATGTATAGTTTGGAATCGACCCATTTACCTCGCTTAATCCAAGGGGCGGGCAGAGAATTGTCTTTCAAACTGCCTAGGCATGCAATAGGCCAGCGCTATGACCAATCAGAACAAAGAGCAGGATGACGCCAACGCCGATTCAAACAACCGCTCTTCGTTCGCCATAGCCACCTTCCTTGTTGTTCACCATCGCAGGACTGTCGTCATCCAGTTAAGCCCGCCTTAAGACTCTCTAACAAAATAGAGCGGTGTGATTGGATGACGTCCACGGCATCAGCCAATAGAAATCCTATGGTTTGCTGCTAGACGTACAGGCTGAGCAAATTAATTTGCCGCCGCTAGGGTGCGTCTAGATTTCTAGGCTAGGTCTAGAGGCTTTCCAAATTGTATCTTTTTTTATTTACTAAACCCACTGACTACACCTTAAATGTGCCATGTGTTTTTTTTTCATTCTTTCTTTATTTTCTAACCATTGACACCTGTTGTGTACCCTTGAGGACACACAATGGCAGTACATCACAACTAAAGGCTATCATTTGATCAAAACAATGTACAGCACCATGTAGATGCCCTTGTTATAATCAGGAATCTCTTACTTACCAAACTAATATAACATTTTTGAATTGCTTCACTTACCCTCTGCAATAATGTGTGATTGACTTACAAAATGCCACAGACATTGCACACTGAGGACATGGCAAAAATAGATGCTTTTGAGGTTAAATTGATTCGTTTTTTAAAAGGCTATGTGTCTGACATGGGAAGTGCTTTGAAAGCCTATTGTTGTTATGACTTAGCCTAGATCAAGCGTATTCACCTGTCAGAAAGGGGCAAAAGCTACTCATGCACTTTAAATAGAAAATAATATGTAGCCTTAAAACCTTGAGGTTTCAGCAGAGCCACTGACATGACTGGAGATACAGAGGTGACTTACACACAGTGTGTGTGCGTGTGTGTGCCTGTGTGTGTGTGTGTGTTTGTGTGTGTGTGCATGTGTATGTGCGTGTGTGTGTCAAGGCAAACTAAGGGAAATGTGCCTAAGACTGAAAACCATTATACAGCATGGCTTAACTGGGTGTCAAACACAGACTAGCTAGCCTCAGCAAATTCCCTCCTCTGTGCCGCTGAAAGGATAACAGTGGTATTAGAGTTAAAGACGTCTTGTACCGCTGCTCAGGAAAAGGGATTTGTGTGGGCAGTGGTCATAAACCTCACAAGCCCGGCAATAAACCCACAAGATTTAAATATCTAATTACAACTCTGGCGTATAATAGAGGACCTGGGCCCACACAATGGAACTGGCCAGCAGTTTGCAGCTCGATCATTTTAATCATTTAATGAACTAACAACGGCAACCTCAACAGTGTTTCAAGAGGTAAATTTTCCTTGCATGTAGCCTACCCACAAGCCCGTGCTCTCCGCTCCATCCAGCTCTGTCAATAAGCGATGTGCTTGCTTCATGGCTGCGGCCCCCACAGTCGAGGTGGGATTAGCTCCATCTTGTTTTAGGCATTAGCGAGCGTTTGACGAATGAGCCGCTAACGAGATAGTGATCAGAGGGGCACCGACTCCAAAGCCAGCCTGGGAGCACTTGATAATCTGCTCCACTCGCTCGCTCACTTGCGTTTGCTCTCGCAGCCCTTTAATCTGACTTCATTTCATCCTTTTTCTGAATGTTTTTTTTCCTCCTTCGTTTTTTTTTTTGGCTCTTTAGTTTTGATCAAGTAAACGCTTAATTACAGTTAATGAATTCTGTCCAGACCTTGGGTAAACATGAATATCAAATATGATTGCATATATTTTATTTCCCATGGAATGGGTTTGGGGAGGTTAGGGGGAAAGTAAATAATAATAATAATAATAAAAATAATAAGAATAATAATAAATGAACAACTTCGCCTAATTCCGTCCTACACAAGCTGACTGAACTTTTTTATTGGACATTTCAGGGATGCCTATAAAAATGTCCTTCTGTTGTTTATTGACCGTGTTTGCCCTCTGAATACACAGTGTTTGCCTTACATGAACACAAAGGGACATATTACAGTATGCTGCGGGTTACTTTTATTCCAAAATTTCTTTTAGACATAGCAAGACAAAAAAGTAGAAATCCCTAATCCATCACTGCCATTCAATGGTATGTACCAAGCTAAAAGAGCTATGTAGAGCAAATGTTTATGTATGGGAACCATGTCTAACACAGTTCCCCTCGTTTGACCAAATAACTCCTTAGGAAATGATCATCCCACAATGGCAGGAACACAGTGATCAAGTCTCTCAAACAGGCCAAATTGAGATAGTCTAAATTAACATTACATGAAAAAATCTCTAATCCCTTCTAATGATTATACAAAGAAGAAGAGGGGTGATAGATTGTTTATAGTCAGCCAGGGGTGCAATAAATGTTAAACTGGACACAGCATGAGTCCTGGAGTGGTGAGAACCTGGAAGGTTAAGAACAAGGGCTAGGCTACTTCAAGACAGCAGCCACAGCTAAACAATGCAGAGGAATGTAATTGTGGTTTAAAATGCATGATGTACAACAAACAAAACCCAAAGAAACATGTAAGAAATTAAGAAAATAAATGAGCAAGGGGCCCCTTCAGGAGACATTAATGATACATGCTGTAAACCATCACTGAATACTAAGGTTAAAAGTAAAGGATGTGTTATTGTCAAATATAAAGCTTCTAATATAATATTGAGTTTGTTATTTATTTTTTAATAATACTGTGTCTGGACCCTCTTAAACAAATGCATAAAAAACCCTGTAGAAAAAAGGTAGGAACAATCAGAGAAGACACACAAACTATTATCCTTCAGATATGTATCACTATTGTAGGTCTCGAGTAGCCTGCCGGGCCATCCTATATCATTGAAATGTATAGTTTGGAATCGACCCATTTACCTCGCTTAATCTAAGGGGCGGGCAGAGAATTGTCTTTCAAACTGCCTAGGCATGCAATAGGCCAGCGCTATGACCAATCAGAACAAAGAGCAGGATGACGCCAACGCCGATTCAAACAACCGCTCTTCGTTCGCCATAGCCACCTTCCTTGTTGTTCACTGTCGCAGGACTGTCTTCATACAGTTAAGCCCGCCTTAAGACTCTCTAATAAAATAGAGCGCTGTGATTGGATGACGTCCACGGCATCAGCCAATAGAAATCCCTATGGTTTGCTGCTAGACATACAGGCTGAGCAAATTAATTTGCCGCCGCTAGGGTGCGTCTAGGTCTAGAGGCTTTCCAAATTGTATCTTTTTTTATTTACTAAACCCACTGACTACACCTTAAAGGTGGCATGTGTAATGTCTGCCAAAAAATCAATTCATACTCCACATTCCATAAAAGATGGGTCAGTATACCCCCAGAAAGTGAGTTTGTCTACCCTAGAGTAACAACCAAGACACGTGTATTGCAGTTTGGTTGGCGGTTATGTTACCCGCATACTGCCTCCCATGGCCGAAACTGGTATTATGACACTTGACGGGCTGTGGCTAGTAATTTAGCATGCTAATTCAGGTTGACATCTCTTCAGCACTATACCGTGTCATTTTTTTAATGACATCATCGCCCTTATTTCCTCTCATTCTTTTGATGCGTGTAGCTCATTTTTTGGATATTTTTACCTCAATTCTTACACATGGCACCTTTAAAGGCTAAAAAATGGTAATACAATATCCAGTGCCTCTCATTGTGGCATGACTTTACATAATGATGAACCTATCTATATACAACATCATGTCATGGTCATGTTTCAAACCCAAGTTAATTCCCTTCACCAGAAAACAAACAACCTAAAAGTCAGTTTTCATGGCAACAATGTTAATTTTCTTATGTCTGTCTGATAATAAGCAGATACTACAGCTCAAGGTACTAGCATTCATTATATATGAGAAAGAAAACACACACAGCTCTAGAACATAAAAATAGCAGTTATGAGTAAAGAAACAGAGTGAAACAAGGTACAGTTGTGTCCTCAGGCATTTATGAATAATAAGTAGGATTTTTCCTGTACTCTGAAGTGGGCATGATCTTTTCAAAAGTGCTAACATTTATGAAAAAGCTCCAAGTGTACAGTATTACAATTCACAACATGCTCAATCGGCGACTTGCTCAAATTCTGTTCATGTTGTTTCAAATAGATTTTTGCTCTGAAATGCATTCTTCTATTTCTTACTACTACTATTACAAATAATAATAATAATAATAATCATAATAATAATAATAATTAAGACACACGCTTTGAACACATATGCCATGATCTTGACAGGTAACAGCATGTGCCTGCTGAACAGATATAAATGGAGAGAGAGAGAGAGAGAGAGAGAGCAAAAGAGTAATAGATACAGATGGAGTACTAAGCCAAGACTTCCCAGTAGAGCATTTGGTTTGATGACTTGCTTAACCACCACCTCCCCTCACACCTTCCATGTTCCTTGGTTAGGAATAGCTTGGGGGTGTACGCATGGGTCCTGCTTGACTCCTGCCAGCACAATCACTGAAAAGCTCTTCATGACCTAGCTGGCTAGAGACCTGGCCAAACACTCTTTAGCTTGCTTTTCTTTTCACAAATTTGGGTTGTGAACTCTTGAAATTGACAGTTGAATATTAAACAAATTCAATATCACAATTTACTGTAGTTTCCATGTTTCAATTTAAGACTTTAAGACTATGCAACAGCGCCTCAGGTCATCTCGCTTGTTTTCGACAACTGTGGCTTTGCGCAGGTCATGGCAGTGGATTTAGCTGCTATTTGAACTGCAGTGCAATCTATAGTTATACAGCTCTTTATCAGCAGGAAGTCTGAACAA
Organism: Alosa alosa; assembly: GCF_017589495.1. Classification (NCBI taxonomy): domain Eukaryota; kingdom Metazoa; phylum Chordata; class Actinopteri; order Clupeiformes; family Clupeidae; genus Alosa; species Alosa alosa. The sequence continues at coordinate 18,915,582 of NC_063201.1, forward strand.
ATCGATGGTGGCCAACTCACAGTTCAATGAATTCAAGGCACTCCATCAGTTTGTATCGTAATACACTCAGTCCCTGGGAATCCGCGGGTTTGTAGCGGCCCCATGCTGTCACAGGGTCAAAACCTTTGGTTGTTCACACTGCCGTCTTCAGCTTTTTTATGACTCCTGGGAAGCGAACTGAAGTGACTTGAATGTATTTGCAATATCGGTGGAGGATCTGCTGGAAATGAATAACCAATAATCCAACAACCATTCAAGAGGCGAGTTACCAATGATTTCAGGTGTTTTAGAGCTTTTCTTTGTAAATAGAGGGCAGTGTTAGTGGTATGTTATCATACTACATTTAAAATGATACAGATATGTACAACTGGTATTAACCCTTGTAAGGTGTTCATATTTTTGTTATTCAGTCAATGTTCCCAGGTCTGGTGGACCCACTAAATTATTAGGCTTTTAAATCAATACAGCCATAACAATTAATTTAACAATACTTATTACACATTACTTTAGCTCAGTTACCAATGATATACATAATTTATGGTTCATATTTGCTATTTACCTCTGTGGGATTACATTTTTTTTATGTTTTTTGTGAGAAAATTAGGAAATTCAATTATAACCAAGGTAAAATAATAGAAACAGGCTTTTTGATCATTATTGACGCTTATTTCTTTGAACTTAATCAGAAAAGGTGCAAGTGCTTGAAATGTAAAACAGACACCTACACTGAGACACAAACAAATACAGACACACAGACAGACACGCACACACGCACAAACACACACACATACCAGACACACACACACACACACACAGCAGGTCCAGTTAGGAGGAGGACATACAGTAGCATCTACAATTATTACACTATAGGGCCCAGTAGACCCTAACACCAATAGTCAATAGTTACAGTATGTGTGTGGGGAGGGGGCACAGACCCAAAAACCTTACAAGGGTCAATATTTTGCAGAGATTATATATATAATCTATGCCAAATATGTACAGTATGTAATTATAACTGAGAACTAACCTTCATCAACCTACAACCTAGCTCCTATCAACTAACAACTTTCTACAGACAACTCAAACTGTACTTTTACCTAAAATTCCAACCCTAGAACCAGACAGGACTTGAACCTTACCTGTTTTTTATCCCTTTACTTTATAGCACTTTACAAGACTGTGGACAAAAAGGGGCTGTCCAAATAATGCCACTATCCCATGCAGACTCATGGCTCATGTCAAGGAACCAAGGACAGAAAACGCTGAGAAATAAATAAGATTTCAACATTTAGCACAACTGCAACTTGGTTTCTGCAAACTCATTCCAAGTATGATTCTGTCTCTTACAAAAACATCAATCAGGTGGTTCAACCATGTAGGCCTCAGTTCCGTCCCGTGGAGAAGTAAAGTGACTAAGGAAGAAAAATGTGGCTTCATATGAAGTGATAATTACAGTAAGTAAAATTATCTTGTAACTGAAGGAGTGTCCTTGATGCTGTCTTGTGCACATAATCATAGCACTGATTTGGGAAGGCGGAGCACCATTTTGTTGATTTGTTATGAGAGGGGAACTGAGCTAATCTGCCCCGCCTATCCTAGATCGCCTTTCAAGGAGATACTAGTCTGGGACACGATAATTCATTAACATTTCCCTTCAGGCCAATCAGCGACGAGAAGGGAAGACAAAATGATAACTTCTTGTGATAAACAGTAGCAGCAATACCTGCAAACGTCAAAAAATGCAGTTGGAAAAATGCAGAAAGTTATTTACGGTAAAGGTAGACCCACATACAATGTTTCCTGACTGTTGATGCTGTTTATTGTCTATTTGTAAAGTTTAGGCCAAGCAGGAAGTAACGTTAGGAATCTCTGACCAATGTGATTGGTAAGGCTGGGCCAATGATTTCAAAGTTAGTGTCTGTCGCGATTCAAGTTTTAAAAGTGTTTCCAGGCTAGAACTGAGTGTGATCTCATGCTAAAAAATGCTTTTAAATGGATGCACAGATGCAAGGTTCACAAGGTGGATTCTCCCCAGCTCTTTGATCTGTATCTCTCATCTGTACGAAACACAAGTTATTCCTCATAAAGCAGGTGAAATACTTCAGGATTGATTTGCCCATTTTCCACCATATACCACCATGTTAATTGTATGCAAAACACTTTGAAAACATGACTGTAACTACATTCTCTTTAGACAAGGCCTATTCTGCAAAGCTGCAAACATGCTGGGGCTCGCTCTCGGTGACAGATATTTCAAATGGGTAATTAAGCAGCACAATTAAATTGCACGTGTAGACGTGCAAGCTCAAGTTGCTGAGCACATAAAATAGGAACTTAGTTACTAATTAGTGTCCTTAACTGCAGAGAATAGCCATTGGGCTGGCACACTGGTGACATCTGATTAAACGTTCTTGTGACTGTAATAGTCCATCTAACTTGTGAGTGGCAGTGGTTACGTCCCTCTGTCCCACACATGGGTCAGAGGACACCTATTATGTGTTGCGTTTGTTCTCCTTTCTTACTTCTATCACAGAGATCCAAAAAATTGACGCTTCAATTTTACTTCTCATGGCTTCAATTTTACTTTTCAAGGTCTTTTCATGATTGTGTCAAACCAGGAGTCCATATTCTAGCAACCAAAAATCCAGTCTTTCATTGCATCCATGTTGTTTTCATTTAGACTCTCCTTCTCTTCCCATTTCAAACCTTGCGTAATTTGGCAGTTGCGCTCTCTCTCTTTTTGATTACTGTAATGTATATTCTAAAAAAGTACCTTCATTTGCAGACGTGTATATGAACTTGAACTGGACATATATTACCTCTGTCAGATCTTGTGTTCTGCTTTACTGTATGCTGACCAGCGAGAGGGCATCATTACTGCCATGTCATTATTGAGGACACCTCCACACACAAATGGCACATGCTTGCTGGTGCTCTTGCTGGTGTGCATTTTGTTTGCATGATGGCAGTAACCCTGTATTTGTAAATGATGATAAGATGGTATATATAATATGATGATAATATAATATGATCCATGATACTGTGACGTGCTACTCTGAGGTGCTCTCTCTCTCTCTCTCTCTCTCTCTCTCTCTCTCTCTCTCTCTCTCTCTCTTTTAACCAACATGATCAATATCAATTACATTTGCTAGGGATACTTGGTAAAGCTCTTAATCTCACCACAAAGTTCACATTACCAAGATTGATCCAGCATCTCTCTTGGTGTTAAACAAGTCAAGGGTCACCATCAGTCAATTGAAAGACAAAGTCAAAGCTCAGAGTGCCTGGCTAAACCACACGCACAATACCGTCTTGGTGGTTTAGAGAGAGACTTTTTCATTTCTTAATACAATATAGCATAATATACATGTATATATATATTGTAACGATTTGATAGCGACTCACACAGTTGTCCAATCAAAAGGTTTATTAGCTGAGAACGAGAGTAAGGACACACCAAGACACCATTACATAGGAAACACAAGGGAAGTCAAGAAAAGAAGCAAGATACACAAGCAGGGTAGTCACATACAATACACCGGGTAAAACACATGAGGTACAACGTAAAGAAAGACTACACAAGCTAACACATACATGACATGGTAAACACAATTACACTCACTAAAACCGACGTTACAATATATATATATATCAAATCTTGAAAATGAAAAAATTGACTATTTCATGGAAAATACATTTCATTTTGAATTCCATGCCAGCAACATGTTTAAAAAAACTTTAATGCACTAAAGTTGGATAGGTTAGATATTTGGATAGGCCCTCTCCTCTTTAGCCCAGATGAGTCCATGATTTCCAAAAAGAAAAGCAATTTTGATTGGTCTGACCACAGGACCTTTTTCCATGTTACCTCAGTCTTTTTTAGGCCTAGATACAGTAAGATGGTGGTATTTTCTGTATCATGTATAGATACAATTTTGGCTGTTTGGCTGTTACAATTTTGGCGGCAGCTTTTGAATTGAGTACTGTGCATAGACAATGGTTATCAAAGGTTTTCCTGAGCCCATACAATGACAGGTCTGGAAACAGGTCTGGTGTTGATGCAGTGCCATCTGAGGTCCAAAAGACCATGGCCATCCAATTTGTTTTTCAGCTCTTTCCCTTGTTGGCAAAGATTTCTCTGAATTCTCTGAATGTTTTAATAATATTATGTCCTGTAGATGATGAACTCACGATTTCATGTTAAGAAACATTAAAATAATATTGTTTCATCATTTGTGCACACAAATTTACACAGAGTGATGAATACTCTTACAAGATATAAGTATAGTATAAGTATAAGTATACTTTTTTGATCCTATGAGGGAAATTTGGTCTGCATTTATCCCAATCCATGAATTAGTGAAACACACTCAACACACAGTGAACACACATTGAGGTGACGCACACACTAATCCCGATTCAGTGAGCTGCCTGCTACAGCGGCACTCGGGGAGCAGTGAGCCTTGCTCAAGGGCACTTCAGCCAGGGCAACCCGAAGTCCGAAGCACTAACCAGTAGGCCATGGCTGCCCCTAATTTTTACTGCATAACTAAGGCTGTGTACATTTGTTCCCACTTCCAGCACAAACAATACTTTAACCCTTTGCAGACTGAATGTCATCAGTACTGGGGTACTAAAATTAGAGCATTGAGTCTGCATCATTACTCTGCCTCTCTGGGATGCTCTTTTTCATACTCAATCGTGTTGCCAGTTATCCTAATTAGTTGTGAAACATTCCTCCTTTTGTTTTCTTATTTTCATCATTACACAACTTTTCCAGCATTTTGTTATCCCCATCCCACTTTTTTTGAAACATGTTGCTTGTATCAAATTCAAAATGAACATATTTTCCATGAAATAGTCAATTTGTCATTTTCAACATCTGATATGTTGTCTGTGTCCTTTTTGCAACTAAATATGAATTTATATACAGTATATATACATACATTATATTGCTAAAAGTATTGGGTCACCTGCCTTGAGTCACATATGAATTTAAGTGCCATTCTTAACCCATGGCGTCAGCTCTAGTTCATCCCTAATGCACAAACCAAGGTCCATAAAGACATGGATATCAGAGTTTGGTGTGGATGAACTTGACTGGCCTGCACAGAGTCCTGACCTTAACCCTACAGAACACCTTCGGGATTAATTAGAGCAGAGACTGAGAGCCAGGCCTTTTCGCCCAACATCAGTGTGTGACCTCACAAATGCTCTTCTGGAAGAATGGTCAAAAAATCCCATAAACACACTCCTAAATCTTGTGGAAAGCCTTCCCAGAAAAGTTCAAGCTGCTAGCTGCAAAAGGTGGACCGACGTCATATTAAACCCTATGGATTAAAAATGGGATGTCACTTAAGTTCATATGCGAGTCAAGGCAGGTGTATAGGAGCATAGTGTACTTTTTTAGTGCATAGTGTATATATACTTTTTTTTTTAAAAATGCACCTAAACTAATATTTGTAAGTCATTACACCTGCATACTGTATTAAGTCTTGACTAAATCAAAGCTAAGAATTATATGCTGTCAGAATTGAAATTACATTCACTTGACATTCATTATGCCCAGCATGCTAATACCATGTAGCATAAAGCAATTGTGTCATCAAAATAACTGCAGTAATGAATTTGCTGTATCCCCATTCCCTGCACTTATTCAACCACATGCCTTATACACAGCACTAATTAGGAAGGAAAACATTTTATTGTAAACCTCGGAGATGTGAACAGGTCATTAAATCCTGGATACGACAGTAATAAAGCATGTTTGTCATAGATTTTTTTGAGGTTATTCAAAATAGCTGAATATGTCAACCAGAAATGTCCATTCTACACAGACATGGTATTATGTTACAGAGAAAAACGTATGCAAGAAGATAGATACAGTAGAAGATAGTACTTTAGCAGGAGGGTATAAACAATATACACGCATGTATGTATCTCTCTCTCACACACAGACACACACACACACACACAATCACACACAGAGGGAGGTCAAAGAGGTGTAGGAGGAATGAATGAGTAGAAAGAGAGAGAGAGAGAGAGAGAGAGAGAGAAATAATGGAGTAATTGAGTTTGAATTCCAGCCATCATAGTTCATTCATTAGCCTGATGATTAATCTCTCAGGCCGCAAATCATGCTAATTTATATGCGAGGGGATACCACACCAGACTGTCTCCCACAAGCATCAATTAAGACAATACACCGCTGCAGGAACATGTTCGCCACCATGTCCACCAGGTCTAAGACCAGTCGGGCAGGTCTTCAGTTCTGTCCATTATTCCCATGACATGGTGATTGCAGGACAGCGGTCTCCCATTTTCTGTGGTTTTGTCTCCATCGTCATGGTGACCTCTGAGTCCTTGGCTTTTTGTGCTTCATTCAGTCAGTCTTCTAACCTAATTGAAGCTGTTAGTGGGGCTTAATTAGACAGCATACGCTTTTATGGAAAATATTCAGCGCTGGACTTATTATCTGTGTGAAAGCTGACGATTCGGCTGTCCCTAATGTGGGTCAGACGTCAGCTGAATTTTCTCAAGGCAAAATGTGACTGGACAAAAGTGCCTCAAGTCACAAATAGCATCTCTAGCATCAGCAAACACACTTGTGATGGCCACTAAAATAATTGTGGCCCTGTCCCTAAATACGCACCTGCATATTATAAACATGTGACAGGTGCAGAGAGGTCCACTGTGCATATGGTTTGTGAAGGTATATCATGCAAATGAATCTTTTCATATGTCAGTTAAGTGTGCCATTGTTTTTTTTTTTTTGCATTCCGTATTATTTTATTGATAATGACTGTGAAATTGAATTGCAGAAGCCACATTACTCCGTAAGTCTAGGGTTTGCTGAAGCTGTCCCATTATAGAGGCTTGGTAATAATCAAACAGGAATCTGAATGCCCCAAGCTTTGCACACAGACAGCTACAGTACTAACAACAGCTCAGCCACAACCACAACCACAACTCATGATGTTTATGGTACAATCTCTTTCATCTGATATGTGTACTTACAGTACAAGCTGGATATTTAGCAAATAAGCGTTGATGGCATGAAAAAGAGCAAAACAACATCTACTATAAATCATTATCTAGGTTCCCAACTGTGAGATCCATATGCACCATGTATGACATGTGGGATTGCAAGCTTGTATTTCATCTGATTTGAAGCAGCAGTCTACTCTTGTTCTCCATTTGAACATGCATGTTGAAAGTGGCACAGATATCCTCACATTTCACCAGCTACCAGCATATGGTTTGAGAAAACTATCTTGATGCAATTAAAAGATTCAAAACAAAATCACATATCACTGTAACATTCATCCTTTCCTGATGCCAGGAGATGTCCCCACCAGTCAGAATCCTAACCAGCCTGTCAGGTTCATGGTCAAGCCAGAAAAGTGACTCTAGCTTTTTAACTTTCAACTGGAAGAGTCCTTTAGGAGGTCATCATGTGCAGCGTCACACCTTTACCTGCTTACCATCACTGACCTTGGTATCAGCTGCATCGCCAGCATGCGCCATGGTTCATTCATATCGCTCCTGGCCTTAAATGTGGATCTGACTGTGCACTGTAGCAGATGGCGGAGAAGAGAGGGAGTGAAACTTTTCTTAGGTAAATGTGTGTCTCCAGGGGGAGGGGCAGGTCTGTTCTTCATGCTACAGCTCACCTGAGAAAGGGGTTTGTGTGTGTGTGTGTGTGTGTGTGTGTGTGTGTGGGTGTGGGTGTGGGTGTGTGTGTGGTGGTGGTGGTGGTGGGGGGGTGTATAGGTGAGTGTTGGTGTGTGTGAGAGTGTGAAGGCGGGGGTACTGGCAGGTACTTTCTTTATGGATACATAATTCGCCTGGTGTACAACACTTGACTTAATAGAAGTCTTCATCCCTGACCAACCTCATCAGAACTCTCTGCCAAGGAAATTACTGTGCTAAAAATGGCTGCAAGGTGAAAGAGGGGGAGATGACAGGGGGGACAGGGGAAGGAGAGCAAGCAAGAGTGAGAGAGTGAGAGAGAGAGAGAGAGAGGGGGGGGTGGAGAGAGGAAGAGACAGCAGTGAAAGGGGTATCATTACAAGGTGAGATGAGATGAGGCTGTGTGTAGATTTTCCACGCACTCAGCTGAGACCTTGAAAGTAATACAGAAAGAGAGAAAGAATGTGTAAGCCGCCCTGTTCAGCTCTGCATTCACCGGCAGACCTGTCACAGCATTGCGAATCAATCTCCTTTCTAATGATGCTTGGAAACTTCCATAACTTCTATGACACCTCTGAGTTACAGATACTTATTATAGAGGCAGGTAATGAACAGCACACTACAAGCCTTAGTAACCTCACCTTTCCCCACGTCACTAAGTTCCTTACGTCCATTTCTGCGTCCATACAAGTATAATAATTCCCAACAAGGCATGAATCTTATTAGTGCTGTCCTTGATTTAAAATGGTAATTGTGTAAAGGTTATGAGTCCAACATTTTATGTGGCAATTGTTTGAAGAAATAAATGACAATGTTGTTGTGTTGCGAGGTATGCTGGTAAATCTGCAATTATATTGTGAAGTGTTTATGCCACCATTAAAATGACCACATGAATAAGCACTGCTGATAATTGCACAGTTAAATCTAAGAGTGTTGCACACAACGTGTTAACAAGTTTGTTTATTTTATTAATGTATGTAATTATTTATTTCTTTGTTTGTTTGTTTTCAATGACAAAGTGGAAAACAAGGACTAGCTGATTGAAAAGTGTTCCACTGCAGGCCTTATCCTCGCCATTGAAATCAACAACATACGCTCCTACCAAAAGTAAGACAACTCTCATTCACATTGACTTGAAGAGAGGCCTATTTGTCACAGCCACACAGAGTATTAAGGCAACACTTTGAATTGGGTGTGTTTAGACACCTATTCACTTCATCAGTATAAAGGGGGAAAACATGTTGGATTTATTTGTTTCTTCCTCGTCTGGGCAGGTACTGGCATGGCTATGCTTCATAGAACCAGCTGCCCCCGAGTTGTCAGGGATTATAAATGACATCTGCCCTCAGTTTCCCAGAAAGTAAGAAATGATGGCCACTGTAAATCTAAACAGCTGTGTTCTCCGTTTTTAAAAATAATACTGGGAGTCATTGGCAGCTTGTGGGGGTATTATTTCTTACATTTTTTTATGTAATGGAATGTTTATTGAATTACAAAGGGAAACACTGCAGCTGTGCAGCTTGTTGGGCATTCTATATTGACTGGGGCCAGGGATACTCTCTAATAGTGACACCCTTTGCTAATTGGAAATTAATGGAGTGTATTCACTGTTTATCCCTGACCATCACTAATGTCAGTCGATAAATCTGTTTCACTGTCATTAACCACTTCCTGTGGTCATTTTTGTATTGACTTAAGACATACATCTGTATGGATTATCTACATTGTCAACAAGTTTTCCTTTTCTGTTTGCTAGTGTTGCAATGGTGCCAACACATTTGTTGAGCATGGTCTGCAAGCATTAAATGGGCTATTGAAATACAAAGGGAAACTCATCAACAAACTCTGTATCCTCTGTGTGCTTTCATAAAGAAGAGAAGAGGCACATTATTGGAAGATCTGAATTCCTATTTCCTCATCTTAACAATATATCATCAGTTTTGCTGTAGCATCATCAGGGAGCAAGCAGAAAACGTCTTAAAATCTCAATTGCCTCTCATCACAAAGTGGCAATGTAATGTGTGTTACTCACTAAGCTATTCAGTCAGAGTGACCGAACATCATTCACAAACAAACAAGATCCATGATTAGTGATCTGAGTTTTTCTGATATAACTCTTTATTTACCAAAACAAAGTTAACATGAACATGATCGGTGTAAAGATTCAATTCACATAGATGGCAACAGAACAAAAAACCTTGGACTCTGCAGAGGTAGTATTTCCATGTTGAATTAAAACTATACAAATGTTTTCATACAGCATATAGCTCTAAATTTACATGCTTATATTTTATGTTACTGAACGTCCTTACTGATTCAGCAATGGAAAAAAGATGTTTTTTTCCATGCCTAAATAACCCACGGCTACTTGATCAGAGGGATTCAAAATGTAATATGATGTTGCCTGGGCATCAACACTTGTAGTTTTAATCAAATGGAGAGAAGGGTAATGTGCATTGCCAATTAGTTTGAATCATCTAATTTAATAAAGAACAACGCGGATAATTGAGTGTGTTCCTTTTCATTTATGCAATTAATTCTCATTTAAGCTGTGACCACTATTTCTTGTGTTCTTGGGCCTCTGAGTAAGTAAACTGAAGAGCTTGTGGACAACACTGATGCTTAACAATCATAGTTATCAGTACAACCTCTATATAAATATTAGCTGCCATTTTATCTCATCACTCAATTTGTTGGTTTTTCAATTTTAGGATGTTGCCTGGGTGATTTATTAGAATATTTTAGAACTTAATTAGAATATAGGCCTCCCCTAATTATTTCCCTCATGATGAATACAGTATCCATCTATCTATCTATATATCTATCTATCTATCTATCTACACTACAGTATGTGCGATTTACCTCTCAAAATATGGCAAAAAGGAAGAAAGCAAGCTACTGTATGTACAGTAGTCATATGGAGAGGAATCACATCCCCATTCTACATACCAATCTAGTTTCATTTGAAATGGTAACAACTTCTGTATTATGATTTAGGAATAAAGAAACTGCTTGCTCGTTTACAATTTTTTTTACAAAAAAATATTTGATGTATCAGTGGATTGAACAGAGTTCTCTGGACTTCTTCCACTGGGCCTATTAAAGGTGTAAGCCAGTACTGAGGGTGTGGGATTTGAATGTGCTTTTCCACAGATCTCTATGCATTGCAGTAAGTATATCTTAGGGAATTAACTATGTAAGTTTGGAAATTTAAATGGGCAGATATTGGAGAAGCAAGTCCATATCCCTTTGATAATGTCCCTACTATGCATTATATACACAGCGGCAGCAGTGCAGCCTTTGTACAATACCTCAAGACTCATCATCATGATTTGGAGGCAACAACATATTTACAAGCAAGCAGCAACTGTGCAAATGAAACCTAAGTTAAGTATTAAAGACATGAGCCAGATGAAGACTTCTTCTTCAAGAGATATGAGACAGGTGAAGGCTTTTTCATGTGACAATTCTCTCTTTCTTTCTTTCTTTCTTTCTTTTTTCTTTCTTTTTTGCTCTCTCTCTCTCTCTCTCTCTCTCTCTCTGTCTTCCTCAAAGTGAGTTTGACAAACACCCCCATGATTCTCATTGCTAATGATTTAGGAGCACCCGCCTGAGATGGACCACTTATACTGTACATCGCTCTCTATCTGAGCAGAACAATGCTGTCAGAACACACCTCCACGCTTTTAAAGATGCATGCCCATGTTAGAGGGACGCAGGCTGCTTGAAGCACCCTCCCCTGGGAATTGGACCATATGGCGTCAGGGTGGAGACGAGTTGTTCTTCCCCATGTTGCAAATCCCACAGGACCACTTAAGTGGTAATGGTGGCGGTGCATAAACTGACACTGTCACTCGTCCAGAGGTGGTGCAAACGTGTGAGGAGTGTGAGAGCATGCAAGGCTACTGGACATGTCCCTGGGTGTCGCATGGCTAATAATTGAAAGTCTTTCACACAGATTATCTAAGGGAAATGTGGATGCACCTTGCCATCTTGAGATGAGTGACGAAGTGCAGCTGATAAAATATACTGTTATCATCTTCACAGCGACACGAGAACTGTTTGCATGTAAAGTACTTGAAAAACACATCTCTCAAATTATTATTGACACTGCCTTCTTTTATTCAGACAGTATATTAATTTCCATGGGACAGTCCAGGCTGTTAATTCAAATGCAACTTCCATAGATATCAAAGTTAGAAAAAAAATATATTTAAATGCTTGCCATGCAATTGAATATGTGAGTCAATATGACATTGATTTTGTACATAATTTTGCAATTTTAACATCAAAGTCAACTAATGAACAATGATATACAATTGGAAAGTACTGTGCCTCTTGACTGATGAATTTAGCATTCAAGCTCTTTTTAGCATTTAAGCCATGGTTTGTAACCTGACAGGGGAAATATATTATTTGGACTTGTTTCTGTCTCTTGGAGAAGCTTCTTTTCGAATGTAACCTATAGTAGCAAACAGAATTGATATTCTCTGTGAGCAGGCAGTGCATAATGAGAGATGCGTGTAGGATTGGATGCTACCCTGCATGGAGCATGGCCATGCGACGCCTCAGAGAGGGCCGAACACGCGGGGGACCAGGCGGGCAGAAAGGCAGGCCGGCTTCCCTGGGCATAGGCCTGGGCCTGCAGGGCGATTACCATCAGCCAGCATCAGGCAGCTACCCCGCAGATATCAGCGCATTATCGCCGGTTTAGTACAGGCTCTTAATCACAACAGGCAAAGAAATCCATTACTTCCTGTCAGTCTTTCCCCCCGCTAACTCCCGCAATCCTGATCCATATCTGGTATTTGAATTCTCTCTCTCTCTCTCTCTCTCTCTCCCTTCCTTCCTTCCTTTACAACACATCCAACCCCCACTCCTTCACTTCATTTCATTTAATTTCCCTTTACTCGCTACCCTATTTTGTACTGACACAAACCTCAGCAAAAAAGGATCCACATATCCACATAATCCTCACAATTGGAACTGTGGGTGCTTACTGACTATGCCATGCCACATCCCTTTTAAAAAAAACATATCAGTAATATCACATCACTGTATTATCACTTGAAGCCTATCTGCCTTCAGACATTCACATTGGGCCTGCTGTCAGTCAAGCATATGACAGTTAAGTATCCCTCTTTGAGGAATGACATTTACTCGCAAGGCTATATAGAGTAAAATTGTGATGTGACCCTCAGAAAGCCCAAACTCATTCAGCTCAAGGTGAAATGGGCTGGTGTCGGTTAGAAACATGTCAAAAACATGATGTATCTTGACTTAAGTCAGAGTTTTGCGAATGCCTCTCATTATTTTATTTTTTTATTATTTGGCATAATAACTTGAGATGAAATCAAATGTACTCTATTCACGGGTGACATTGTTCATGTAAATAATCACTGATATTTGAAAGTATTTGAATTGTACTCTGTGTCTCCAATTCTGTTGTCTGTGTTTAATTCTCCACAATGTTTACACCAGCAGTCGTTTTTGCTTACTATGGGGATATGTGGCATGTTATTTTAGTAAATAACAAAGTCATTGTCATAAGTTGTGGCCGTTACTGAGTCTCTAATAGAAAAAAAGGGATAAAAAATGTGTGATGACACACACCAAAACCCTGGAGAGCCGGTTGTCATCGGCAGCTAACGTTTGTCGTTTGTTTGGCACTGTTTTTTTCTTATGGAAAAATCGATGGCTGAGTTATCAAATCCAGAGAGAATAGGTGGCTGAGAGCAGGTTTGGGGAAGGGGGGGGAGGTGGATTGGGGGGGTCACTGGGGGGGTCGGGTAGTGGAGGAGCAGACGAGGGAGAGAAGAGCCAGGCCAGAATCGATCCTGAGATATTGCCTTATTGAACAGCTGCTGAAAATAGCCACATTATGATGTTAAGCATAGCTGAAGTTATCATGAGGGCAGGGCAGGGGGAGTTTTGGTCGAATGAAACACCGCTTTCTGACAGCACCCCGACTGGACATGCCTCACAGGGCAATTCTTCCTGTCTGTTGTTACTTGACATGACTCCAGTGTTATCTATTTGACACGGCTCTAGTGTTATCTCTTTGTCACTAGTATCAGACCGCAGATTTACGATGAACCCTTGAAGTCAGCATTTCAGCATTTCATTGGCTTTCATTATAGATCATAAATAATGGAACGAGGCATTTTTCTTTGGCTGGATATAATTTTGTAAGAGTAAATAGCAATTCAAGCTGACAGGCACTGGCATGTGAGTGACTAAGGACTCATGAAAGGAAGGATTTAATAGTAACAGAATTTGCAAAGATGATTCGGTTAGGAAGAGTAATATTCCATACACAGGCACACAAGCCGCAGTGGACCGAGAAAAGTAAATAAAGTCGTAATCAAGGCGATTGATTATTCATCAGAGCCTGAGATGGGATAATGAAAAAAACTGCATAATGCGACTCAGGGGATGAACTTGTGCAAGGGTGTCTCTCTCTCGCTCTCTCTCTCTTTCTCTGTGAGTGTGTGCTCATGTGTGTCAGTATCTATGTCTATGATTGTCTTTCTTTTTTCCAGACAAGACATACAGTCAGCCCTACTGAAATCTTCAGTATGAAGACAAGAAGGCCAGGAATCTGCACCTTTACTCAGTGTATTTTTAAAGATCACTGTAAATTACTGCATTGAACTAGTAACAGTTAGCCTGTCCAATGTTTTATTTTCAACCATCCAGAAGGTCACTGTCACTGTAACATCTGCTGCACTGGTGGTTGACACAGATTGGCAGACAAAATTGGCAGGTCATTGCCACATCATGCCCAAATAGGTCCGACCTCCCAACAGCAGTGGTCATTTTAACCCAGAGCACCGTAAATGAAAAGAGAGAAACACAACGGAAATGAGCCTAATACACACTCTGGCCATCACTCGTAGCCTGCTGTCATTACTGTTTTGCGCTTTGGGCCCAAAACTCAGAACATGGTCCGCATAATGTAAGCTCTGTTCCAAAATGGAAATAATATTAGTGTATAGGTTAGCTCAGTAGAAGGGGAGGGGGAAAACATCACACACATACACACACAAATGGACACACACCCAAGGACACAGAGGGCCCTATTTTGACAATCTAAAACGTATGGTCTAAAGCATATGGTGCATTTAGGGTAGGTAAATGATCAGACGCCAATGTGGGTGTGTTTTGCCTTTTTTAACATTTTAAACATGTTCTGCGTTTGCCTAGGTATGCGTTTGCCTAGGGAACAACAAAACAAAGTCTTACATTTAGTAATTTACTTTCACAGTACTGACTGACAAGGGGTTAGAATTGAAGACATAACATTTTAAAGGTAAACTATGCAGTATTGGCAATTTCCTTACTGTTTTCTCGGTTTTTGCTTCTTTTTCGCTGGCTCTGTCATGATGAATGTCTGAGAAACTCCATTACTACCTTTTTCTAGCCGGTGCCTGGCATGTATGTGTATTTGAATGCAGTAAAGCAATTTGTTACACTCGTTATACTTCCTGACACTGAGGCCGTCGGCCCGCCGCCCACAGTTGCAAGGGTGGTTTTCCGCTCACAGGCTTAGGGGAAGGACGGCCGAAATTCAACCCGAAAAAAGTCATATAACCATTCCAATGACTCTGAAGCTGTTAAATAAAGGTAAATTAAGATAAAAAAAAATTGCATATTAAAGGAAAATTCCGGTTTTTAGCACTTTAAGGCCCTTTTCTGGTTTGTTTTGGATGAACTAGAGTGGTGGACACCGAAATGTTGACGATTGGTCCTGTGTCGACTTTTCTGACTCGTTTTGAATCGCCTTTGACTTCTCAGGGTGGCTGGCAATGGGCATACTGTAGTAGGCTACTTAAACATGTTCTAAAACAACCCTTAACGTTCGTTTTCAAAACTGTGCAACTCACCGAGTGCTTAGTGGTGTTCGTTGATGTTCCAAAACAAGTAGCGTAGCGAAATACAGTTTCTGTCGTGTTTTATTTGCCATTTTGTAAAATCCCATTGATTTCTGTTGGAAGACTCATTGCACGTTGATAGCTGCGCCACCGTCTATGCTTCAAGTTCAAATATTGAGCGGTTGTGAATAGTTCCACAATAGCAAATAAGACGGCTGGAAATCATACATTGCGCCGATATATTTGCTTTTAATAATCAGCGAACACCACTAACCACTCGGTGAGTTGCACAGTTTTGAAAACGAACGTTAAGGGTTGTTTTAGTACATGTTTGAGTAGCCTACTACAGTGTGCCCATTGTCAGCCACCCTGAGAAGTCAAAGGCGATTCAAAACGAGTCAGAAAAGTCGAGACAGGACCAATCGTCAACATTTCGGTGTCCACCACTCTAGTTCATCCAAAACAAACCAGAAAAGGGCCTTAAAGTGCTAAAACCCGGAATTTTCCTTTAAGCTAAAAAACCTGCATAGCGTACCTTTAAAATAGCTACACTCTACCTAATAACATTCGAATGAGAGAATAAATCCAGAGGACATTCAGCCAAGCACACTAGTACGGTGTTTGCATTGCGTTGCTTGGGACTCACCACTAGGCTGTTCACAAGATTTCTTGATAATGCGCTCTCAAAATAACAGTGAAATAATGCGCCCTTTATCTTAGACAAGGATTTTTTGGACTTGATCATTTTTAAAGGTGTACAAACAGCAATATACCATCAGTGCGCTTGACCACACCTCACTTTCCCATGGATGCACAAGTTTATTTACTGTACGCATTATTCATGAAATCATTCAATATTACAACAATAAAAATAGCTTGTGTGCTGTCTTAATTGAAACATGCTTCGCGCACAAATGATATAGCCTATGTTTAGGGCAAAGGGAATGGACATCTCAACATAAGGATACATTAGAAGATGATGATTGGTGTAAACTTTGTCACGACATGATAAGCAGTTCTGGCGCTTAAAAACGCACGTTTCATTCAGTCATAAATCATTCAAGCATAAGCTAGTGCTCGTCATGAAAAGAAAACAGCAGCTTAATATTTTTCAGGTGTTTACTGTAACATTAAAATAGGCGCACTGTTCTTAGCAGTTGTGCCGAAGGCAGTGAGATTAGGCATTGCCTCCTACAGTCACTGTTTGGAACATCACAGTTCGGGTTTCAAGATTGATAAGATTCAGTTAATGCATATGGATCGTCTCAAAGTTTGGGACAACCAAATAGCAGTGTAAGCAAATCCTTATTGTTAGGTTACCATAGTCTTTTCTCTAGGCCAAGGCCTATCGCAAATCGTGACATAAGCTCACTGGTTTCTTTTTTCTTTTCTTTCCCTTGTTTGCGTGTTGGCTAGTGAAGGATTTTTAAAGCAATGTTCACGTCATGTGAGCCAGAGCCGATATGGCCAGAGCTGCTTGCTCTGTAAAGGTATTTCTGACCCACCCAAATTGCGTTAAAATAGTGTGTTTAGCAGCCAGAATTGTAAAAAAATTCCCGGGGTGAAATCTTCCTCATCCCAGAACTTTAAAAAAGCGTCAAACACCTCTATGTGTAGGGTAGCCACCGTTCTTTTTTTTTTTTTTTTTTGGGGTTAATGCGGCGGGTCGTGCATACTATGGAATACAACCCTAGCGGCGCCCCTGGTATGCAGAATGGTTTGCTTTCTCTATGGCACAGTATATTTTATTATTCACCCAAACTGTAAGTATAGCGCTGATCTTCTATTTTGCTATCTGTACGTGCACGCTAGATTGAAACTGCATTGGTCACAAACGGTATTCACAGTATATTTTGTTGCTCTGATTGGTTGCGTCTATCCAATTGTGTGCAGAGGCATTGAATTATGTCCCAATCATGCAGTACCAGACTCAAATTCTGAATAGAATTAAGTATGGCTACTTCAGGTTAGCCCAATAAAACAACATGGCGGTTTGTTTAGAGTAAGGGAAGTGCAGACAGATAGTAAGAGGGACAGAGAACAGCTAGAGAAAGACTGAAAGAGTGGTAGAAAAGGCAGTGCAGCAGGACAACTTTGAAAGCATGAGACAGAGAGAGGGAGAGAGAGAATTGATTCTCCTTGTTCCTTCAGGCGGCCCAGTGGCGTGAGAGAAGAGAGTCCTCATAGGTTACGGGTGCCATGCTGGAAATGTCACGAGAATAGATGGGTCCGCAGCATCCCCACCAAACAAAGGCTGCGATACACAAGGCTGAATGCAACCCCGGGACCACGTCAGCTAGCAGGGGAAAGAAAGTTAGGCTATGGAACTGTTCAGAGATGGATATCTCACAGGGTCAAAACCGATCTACAGTATGAAATCCTTAAGAAATATACTGTAAGATGAGTTAGTGAGGGGTCGCTAAAGGATTTCCATACAGCTTTGATTGCTACAGGTAATCACTGCCACAGTTTCAGTCATGAAACACAAGCTTTTTATAGATGAGATTTCTACCATACTGAGCTTTATTAACTACCCACACAAGAAATTTGAATAAACTGTTGTATAAAAAAACATTTTACAATAACAAAAACAACAAAACAAAAACATCATCTCCTTCCTATTATGTCTAAACTGGGATTTTCTGATCCTTTTTTTTATCTGTGCGACTTGTAAAACAGGTGTAGCTCTGTTAATGGCATTCATTTTGACACAATAGAACTCAGACTCTGGTGTTGTCTGTGAGTCCATTTATTTCCTCCCAAGGCAGGATGCTCTCTCTCTCTCTCTCTCTCTCTCTCTCTCTCTCTCTCTCTCTCTCCCTCTCTCTCTCTCTCTCTCTCTTCATTCCCTCTCTCTCTCTCTCTCTCTCTCGTTCCCTCTCTCTCTTCTTCAGCAGCTGTTTGGGGTTATTGATGACCTCATTAGTATGCTGCCGGAGGCGCGCTGCGCGACTTTGAGAGACGTCCCATATGCAACGGCAACCAACGGCCACCGCCATTGTGCTATGCGTCCCGTGCTGAACAGAGTGTCCTCGCCGGTATTCAAGAGGAAGTCCCAGCTTTCGGTTGAAAGTGAACAGGAAGTGGGACAGATGGGGGTTGTCTTTCAAAAGAGGAAGAGAGAGAGAGAGAGAGAGAAAGAGAGAGAGAGAGAGAAGAGCTCCTGTGTTTAGACCCACAGACCTTTCATTATGTCTCCCACCATTTTCATCCGTCATTTCCAACTGTAGCTTCTGGCTGAGGCAGTTTAAACAAATTTCTCTTTGTGAAAGACCTTGGGCATTGAACTCTGAAGTTGAGGTGAATGGCTCCTGGTGTTGGGTCTAATTAAGCTGGTATAGTATGGGTGGGCTCTGTGGCATGAGAGCCCAAAACTAAGCCGGTTTTATCCCACAGAAGGTGGACGGATATGTGATCTCATTTGACAATATATGGCTCCTAGTCTCAACAAATTGGTGTCGTGTCATTGGCCAGTCATAGTGAGGTTTAGAAGGATTCCTATTACAAAACTCCATTTCAATGGCCAAGTATTTAGCTTTCTGTGGGAGAATATGTTTTGAAGCAGTAGTTTGGTTTTGATATACTGTAAAGGATCTGATAGAATTGATCTTTTAGTGCTTGTATAATATTGCCATGCCAAAGACACTCATATATAATGTTACCATATTTCACCATGGTTCCCTAATCAGTCACATTACTGTCAGGGTCACATAGGGTATTGTCCAATTGATATTACCTTATGCCATTAGACTTCCTTCAGTGTGCCAGTAATGGTAATCCTAATCCATATTAGAACAATATAAAGTCAATATGCTGCTACTCATCAATACTCAGTCTGTTATACTATGATATACTGTATTTACTAGTTGTTACAGTGTAATAACAGTCAACATAACAATAGCCTTTCCACAGATGCAATCAGTTGTTTGTTGAATTGCAAATAATAATTACTCAAAAGCAAGGGGTAAAGGAAACATCCAGATGAATACTCGCACACAATTAAAATCTTGACAATAAACCCTTTTCTGTGGTAGCTCCACAGAACTCCAACCCCTCAGAGTCTTCTCTCCAGCCCAGGACAGCTGTTTCTCAACTCAGCCACCATCAATCGCACTCAGCTAACCCCCCCGGCTACCACTGGCATCTTCCCCGAGACACCAGCGGAGTCTTGCCAAGCCTCTCCAACTGTCACTTTCTTATTCAATATTAATGAGGGCCTCTCGCTGCAAACGGTTGTGTCGGACCATCACTACTACTCCCCCTCTCGGCAGCCCACCCCCCCCCCCCCCCCATTTCTGTTTCTGTTCATCCGAGAGCTGTGCCACGCTACGCCAAGTCCTGCTCTGGCTGTGTGTGTGTGCGACGGCAGCGTTTGTGCAAGTGCCACTCTGGTGACGTGGCCGCGTTTGAAGCCCTTATGAGAAGTGATGGGGGAGGCGAGCCAGTGGCCCGAACTCTCCGTTTGCACACTGACGAAATTGGCCTTCACACCCCATAAAGCCGCCCCTCTCCAGAGTGGAGCGGGCCGACCCCTCGACACCCTGTCCTCGGCGGACGATAAGCAAAGGCTGAGTTCTAATAGATGCCAAAGAAAGAGTGAGAGAGAGTGAGTGAGTGAGAGAGAGAGAGAGAGAGAGAGACAGTGGATCCAGGTGGAAGAGCTGTCATGAGTGGCCTGGTTTTGAGTGATGCACTCTTGGCCTGTTTTCTACCACACTCGTCCACCCTTTTCCGATGGGGAAACGGCGCCAACAAAAAACAAGTTCACAGGTGGAATTCATACTACTGATGGATCACTGACCATACTACAATTTCATGTGCTTTGTGTATGAAAATAAATACACGTCGCCTTAATCAGTCTTACTTGTTTGTCTCCAGAATTCAGAATCCATTAATTCTGTGGAGGTCCTAACTAACATTATGCCATGTATGAATGTCCATGACTAAGCTTTGAGTAATGTGCAATGCTGTAGCGACCGCCTAACCTTTAGCTAATTAATTGTGCAGCTATCATTGTACAATATATTGTAGCGTGTCTAACTTTAACAATGTTATGGTTGGCAGGTTAATGTGTGTACTGTTCTGTGATCGGCTGTGTTACCTGGGCCAGTGTTGGGGTGCCACCCTTTTTTCTTGCCTGTGTTTTGGGAGTAAAATGTTGAGTGAAGGAGGTTGTGAGGCATGTTTGTGGCCAACAACAACCGCAATAAACTGATCATTTCATAGTAGTTTCCTTGCATGTATTTTAATAGCTGTGAATGTTACAATATGAATATGGATATGTGCAGCATTAGCTTATTAGCTAAATAAACTATGCACTAACCAGTTGTGATGGCTGATGGTAGATACTGGAAACTTTGTGTTAAAGCAGCAGTATGATTTTTGGTGTAATTGGAATTGGCTGATATGCTGCGCAAAATAATATAATGTAATAGCTTGTTCCATAGAACAACTATTGTTTAAGTTTGGGATTAGACTTGTCCCTCTGTTGTGAGACCGTTTCAGAGAGATTTGGCAGTTCAGAGAACTGTGAACTGTGCAGTGTGTAATAATTGCAGGGCAACAAAAATAGCCTTTTGATTGACAGCTAGGAAAAGCTCAGTGTGAAAAAAAAAAAGTGCAGTGCTCTCTAATTGCTGACAGGTATAGATAGGTAAATCACTAATGGAACAGTTTTCAATTGAACAACCTACCAGCCTTTGTTCCCTATGTTCTATTTCCTCTTTTTTGACTGTGGCGATAATTCTTTCATTAAATGTTTGAAAATATTTTAACACTGTTGGAAGAAAATTAGTATATTCCTGTGAGAAACACGTGCTTTAGTTTTGGAGAAGGAGTTAAGCTTCCCCCCATTTATACTGCATTGACTGCAAACTCTAGTCCTACAGTACACACATACTCAGACATTCTATATGATAGCTCCTGTGGGAATATACTTTATTAATAGCTGGCTATGGTTTAAACAAACAAAGGCTATTATAAACAATGGAAACAAAATTATTGGTATACATTATATATGCCTACATATCCTTCTGTAACAGTTACACAGGACACAACCTCCTGAAAACTTCCTGTAGACTTTTCTCTTGTCTTTTTCTCAGACAAAATGTTTTTTTCTCTCTATTACAATGAATTAAAAATAATAACATTATACACTGGCTGCTACCCAAACAGGAGAATGGGAATGAGCTGATTCTAAGTTAGGTCTTGATACAGAATTGTAAATCACCTCTTTATGAACCTCTCCCCCTCCTCTGGAAAAGCAGCAAGCCTGGTCCTGGAGGTACTTCAAAGAAACTAGCTCTAGGCACTCAGCAACCTTGGGATAAAACAGTGCGAGCTTTCCCCTCCTCAGGTAGAAAATGAACCAAGGGGATCAGAAGTTCCTGTTTGATGAAGAGCAGAGCGTGGCTTGCACAGCAAATCAAAATGAAATCCTCACCCGCGTGCATTTCTAAACCCGTTGCTCCCGCAACACCGCTGCATGTCTCAAAACACCATGCATCATGCAGTATATCAGTTTCCCTGTCATAAAGTCTAATGTAATGCAGGTAGGTCACTCTTACAATAGAATACACATTGATTACTTCTCTTTCATCTTCTGGGCAAGGGCAGAGTGGAGAGACAGGGCTTTCGCTCTACGTGTTTGTGAGTTGTTCTTTTCATGACAATGCACACTCTGAACTTTTATTAGTGTTTTCGAGCCATAAAATTGAGGGTTGCATAAATCTAGCGTGGCTGTTAACTTGTGAAATGAAAACAAAATCAGTCATTACAAAAATACCATTTGAGCCGGGAGGGCGAAAGATATTAACTGCAAAATGTCATCTCATAAATTACACGTCGCTCTCTCTCTGCCTGAGCTCTCCATTATTTCCAGTCATCATTTCCTAAAGTGGGTAAATCTGCACTGTCAGACCGTCTTATTTCAGTCATTTTCCGTTGTGTCCGTTGTCAGGTACTGCTAAGCCTTGCTCATATCATCCCAAAGCCATGCATATTAATAATTCTGTTTATGCACTATGTGACCATTTTGTCTTGGCTTTTTAGTTTAATTTCTATTCTAAGCAAAGAAATAGATGGCTTGCTTAAAGAAGTATCTTAGAGGAAAGACATGTAGTGTGCATGACTGTGGTATGATGGTGAAGACACCTTCTTGTCATGACAGCGATGCTAGCCTCCCAGGTTTATAGCATAGTTTAGTAAACTCAACCTGTCCATGCGGTGGCAGAATGTGACTTGGTCATTTGCACTGATCACACACTGGCAAATGGAACAGCCGCAGGGGTCATCTCTGAACTTCCCCAGGCACCACCACCTCCCCTCGGATGTCTTCGGCCCTCGTGAAAACTAGAGCTGTTCAGGAAAGTGAGAGAGATGGAGAGAGAGAGAGAGAAACAATGACCTTTCCTTATACCCGCACACCACCATATGTTCTCAGCTCCGGTGTGGGAGCGAAGCAAGCTGAGCCAAGCCAGGCTCATTAGGAGGAGAGTGTGTGTGTGTGTGTGTGTGTGTGTGTGGGGGCGGATATGTATGACTATTCCCTCTCTGGGACCCCCCAGCCAGCAGCGCACTGTAATTACACACACATTCATTATTCACTATTACTAATGTTATTGGGGAGGGCAGCTCCAGAGCGGCAGCCATACTCGTTTGGTCATTCCAATCATCATGTTTCTCTCTCTCTCTGTCTTTCATTTCACCACTCTCTTTCTTAGTACTCATTCTTTCTCTCTCTCTCCCTCTCTTTATCTCTCTCTCATTCCCTCTCTATCTCCCTGTCTGAGTCCCAGTTTCTCTTACTTATCTGTTCATCTCTATCAAGATAGTATTTCCTCAATAACTTCCTCAGCTCAGTCAGTGGCCTATCAGGTTCACGTGGCTTGGGTTACACTGTTCCTCACGATGGGGCTTATGGAACGAGATTACTCTGCCTCGGTGCTGTGCTCCTGTGATGGGAGCGGGTCGCCGGTTGCGGCTGGTATGACTGCGATGGAGACATTGTGATTAATGAGGAAAACATGGGGTCAAAAGGTCACCTCAGCCCCAGGAAATTAAACATGCTCTGCATGTTTAATTATGCATCGGCTAGTGATTACATTAGTATAAGTTCCAGGTGTTTAGGGATTCCATTATCAGGACATTTTATAGCTCTTTATAGAGCAAAAGATGATTGATGATTATGAAGAGGTTAATTTAGGTTGGGTTGCCACTAGGACAAGTGAAAGAAGCCGGGGTGTGTTACATGATACAACAGAGCCTAACTTCAGAATTGAATGTTCTTAACACTCTGAAGTCTACAGTGATTTGTTTTGGTTAAGTGCATTCCATTTATACATTCTAAAATAAAATAGGCCAAAAAGAATGGTAATGCTAAATATGTCAAATATAACTACAGTACTGGTGTGATCTGGTACTGTATTCCAAGCAATAGCACAACTCCATGATTTGGTAGGCTACTGTTGCCTGGGGAGGTGTTATTGAAATACATGGCACTTTGTTGTGAATGCCATTCCCCCATGCTGGGGGACTATTCACAGTGTCTACTTTGGTGTTGGGGAGTGGAAGTGGTTTTGTGTGTGTGTGTGTGTGTGTGTGTGTGTGTGTGTCTGTGTGTGTGTGTGTGTGTGTGTGTGTGTGTGTGTGTGTGTGTGTGTGTGTCTGTGTGTCTGTGTGTGTGTGTGTGTGTGTGTGTGTGTGTGTGTGTGTGTGTGCAGGGTCCTCACTAGAGCAAGTCAGCGGGGCTCCTCTCCTCCACTGCACGGCTCCTTCCCACACCAAGGTCAGCTTTCGCCTCGCCTCCATCACAACCTGGGCCTTCCTCCGGCGGCATGCCCACTCTGCTGGTCGCTTGGCCGGTTACTGCTCCAGTGGAAACGTGTCGGCTCAGCCTCTGGAGGCCCCCCAGAGATGTGCAGCTTGCCGCTTCCTCTCAAACAGGTCGATGGCTCTGGGCTACCCAAGTGCAACAGCTCAGCTCAGGGAGATGGAGAGGAAGGAGGGAACGAGGGATAGAGAGAAAGGAAGAAGGGGGGAGGAAGACCTCAAGGTCACCAGGAGAGAGTTGACCTTGCCTGGACGAGCTGAGCTCACCTCATGGGAGCACACTAAAATCTCCTAAAATCTATGGTGATGTATGGTCGAGTTTTAGCCTGCAATGGATTTTTTTCTATTAGTATTATTATTTTTTACTTAAAAGAGATTATGTTTGATTTTTTCATTTGTCCTTCAAGACATATCCATCTCAGAAATAAATATATTTTTTGCTTTTGTGCTGTTATATTAATAAGATTACATTAAGAAGATGTCTTGCCCTTCAAACAAAAATAATGTACTGACCCACTTTCCGAATAGTAGTAATGCTATTGCAAAGATCATTCTAAACTAGAAATGCAATTCCAAGGAATTACCAGTGCATGAAAATGCTAAAGTTGTGATGTAAAATATCATGTATAGTTAAAACAGATAATACAGAGATGGTTACTACGGTGATGCTAGGATAGACATGGTGGTTGCATAGCTTAATAAAAGATGATAGTTTAAAAGTAGACTGTTTAAAAGCTGAATGTAGATAGTTTAAAAGTTGTTGATAGACAGTAGATAGTTTAAAAGTTGTTGATAGACAGCTAGTTTAATAGATAGTTTAATGATAGTTTAAAGTAGACCGTTTAAAAGTTGTTGACAGACTGGAAGTTTAATGAATGTTGATATTCAAATAGTTTAATGGCTGTGTTTAGGTAGATATTTGACGATAACTATGCTAACTACCATGCTAACAATGCTAACATGCTAACTATGCTAACCATGTGACTTAGCTAACCTAGCTAATCATTTTTAGCAGTTTTGCTAAAAATGTTAACAATGTTAGCAATGTTAACTATGCTAACCATGCTAACTAGCTACAGTAGGTAGGAGTCATAGTTGATGACAAGTGTTGACATAGTTGATGACAAGTTAAAAGTTGTTGATAGACAGCTAGTTTAATAGATAGTTTAATAATAGTTTAAAAGTAGACTGTTTAAAAGTTGAATGCATATAGTTTAAAAGTTTAAAAGTTGAATGTAGATAGTTTAAAATGAGTTGATAGACAGCTAGTTTAATAGATAGATAGTTTAATGATAGTTTAAAAGTAGACCGCTTAAAAGTTGAATGTAAAAAGTTCAGTAGTTTAATGGCTTACATTGTTTAACAGTGGATTATTGTAGAGAGGACTTTTATTTTGAAACAGTTTTGGGCAGAGGAAACAGTTGAATAGGATGTGTAGTCTTAATTGACCCAGATTGTATGCTTAAAGCCTGAGGCTGCAGGTGGCCTGAACACCTGCCATAGGATTCTAATTGCTTAAAGGTGCGATTTGTAGGATTGTTACCGAACGTTCTGTAGGCCAAAATCAAAACACCGGTGAACGTTCTCAAGACTACCAGATGCGAGCCTCTTCTGGGTTGCCAGATGTAATGAAGACTTAGCTAACGTTAGTTGACCTGCATCTGCTTTAATGTTTCTCATGACCCAGCTACACATTACGGAAACAGTAACAAAAAATACCTCTCTAACCAACGTAACATATTTAGCTGAAGTTAGTGATGCAGATGAAGTTTAGCCTAGGCTACCTGAGAAATATGGCCAGCTCTCGTCAGACTTGATATTCTTAGCTTGATCTAAGACGTCACCATCTCAGGAAGCTCCTCCGATGTCCACTTAATTTGTTTCCTGTTTTAATTTTGGAAATGTTCCTGCCTCTCGTAGGCGTTCATGACTACAACTGACAGCTGTTGACAGTTGGCCTTTGCTAATTTGGCAACCCAAATAGGAGGACGCGCTAGCTCATTATTAATACACTATTCTAGAATTAATCGTTCAAAACATAAACGAAAATTCCAAGAGATTCCGCCCCGTAACTCATTTTTTTCATGGGTTTTACGGGTTAGAGTCATGTTGTCAAATAAGCCATTACTTCAATTCATCGTGTTTCCTTACTCTCTGACAACATATGGTGATCATTTTTGGAATGGTTACAGTTTATTTTCCATTATTTCCTACATACTGGACCTTTAATGGCCGTATTATGATGTCATAATCGGCAATGTTAAGTCTATGGGGATTTTTAAAAAGTTTTTCTTTAATAGTTTAAAAAGTATAAAAGTTTCAAAGTTGAAAAGACATAGCAACCCAATCTGTTTGAAGACCTACGTTACAAAGTTTGAACGAAGTTTCTAAGTTAAACTGTTCAAGAGAAATTGCGTACGGAAAAAGTGGTAAGCGGAATAATAAGAAGTTGCCTAGGAAGAACAGTACAGTGCATTTTCATGCACTGTAATAACATAACAGTGCTCTCACTCTATCTATTCCATGTGTTTTCATTGCTACTGTTTCCCGTATTTGGTCATATGCACCTGCCCTTGAATTTCTTCATTCTTCTCAGTTATTCATTTTGGGGAGTATATTTCCCCACACTGTTCACATTTGTGAATACCAGAATTAGTTGGAAATAGACCTGCTTTCCTTTTTGATTTGAACTTGTTTGGCTTTATTTGAAACCATTTGATGCCACAGATCTCTCTCTCTCTCTCACTCACTCACACTGACTCTCATAGACACACACACACACACACACACACACATACAATCTCTCTCTTTTCTGTCATAGTGCTGTTTCCTCTGCAGGGTCTGTACGGTCTCAGTGATATTGAGAGACAGTACATCTCATTATTATGAATGGGCCCCTGCCTGCCTCTCATTACACACCTGCTGCCAGTCAGATGTATGGTCCCTATGCTCCCCAACCTCACAGCAGAGGGGTCCACAACCTCCTCTCCGGTCAGATTTAAGCCCCATTATGCAAGAATTCTTATTAACCCCTTGTGACCACTTTTCATCAAACACTGGGCTTCCCTTTAGTGTCATTTGCAGGGTTGATTTAATTTCATTAATTAAATGCACTACATTTGTCTTTTTATGTATCTCCTAGTAAAGCGATCACTTAAAGCTATTGAGACTCAAGACCAGTGTCAAATAACTAGATAGATCCAGACAGGTCTGATGTTCCTTCATGCACACTAAACCAATGTCTCTGTTATGATTATTTTGTCAGTGACAAGTATGATGAACAGGATATTGTACTTTGTAGTTGATGGGCTTTACATACTGTCTCGGCACCTGGGGTGATGAAAAAAGGAAGTTTTCACAGACCATCCTCCGTTTCATGTGTCCTTTCATAACAACAGGACAAGGCTATCCTGTTTTAAATAGACACATGATCGCTCAGAGCCGCAGGCTTAGAGTTTTAAATGATATACCCCGACAGACACGTAAGCTCTCCATATGTCATGGTATGTTCACCTTTTGCCTTGTCCAACGATCCCATCACTTATTCAATGAGCTTCCTTTTTAAAGACCTGCGGTCTGTCACCCTGAGCAATGATGGGTGGCTTCACAGCGCAGCTGAAGAACGCTCGCCACCAAGAGCTGTGAGAACGCCAAAGAGCTGCTCCATCTCCGTCCTCTTACGCCGCCATGTAAACGGCTGGCTTAGCGGCGCCGAGCGTATCACTTGAGCACCTGAGCCTGCATCTTTTGAAGTGCGAGACGAGTGAGCATGAAATGCACTCAGGACTCCGAGGCGCTTTATCGGCGAGCCATTGAGCTCGGCCCGAAGCTTACTTCAAAGGGAGTCGCTCCTCCAGAGCCAATGAATTAATCGCTAGGCCACCGCGAAGAGGAAACAAACTTCTTCAGGTCATTCACCACTCTGACAAGCTGTAAAGTGTGTTTGTTTCTGAGGATGTGGGGAAAGCTCTTTCATGAGCTAATCGCCACAGGAGGTTTGGTGATTGAGTTGATTAACCTCCCCTGTCCTATTTGACCTGCATGTGAGAAAACTTTTTTTTTAAAGGGCCTAGCAGTTGATTCCCAGGAAACTTGATCTTGGATCAATTCAATTGGTATCAACTAGGGCTGTCAAAATAACTGATTCATTTTGATTAATTAATTTGAGAAAAAATAACTGATTAAAAAAATTAGTGCAGATTAATCGATTCCATATGACCTCTGACCCTGAGCCGTTCTAGTCAGTAAAAATTAGTCTGTAAAATGAAGGAGAGAGAAGAAAACATGCTGCCTGGATCATTGATTGGAACATTTACTTTTACAAAATGGCCTGATGGTGTTGATAAAAAATAAAGTGTTGAAAATAAAGTCCTCTGCAATGTCTGCAGCAAGGAATTTGCATATCACCGGAGTTCATCAACACTATAGTTGCACATCAATGCAAAGAAATAAGTGTTGACATTGAGGGCAGTGTTAATTAATTTTCATTGTGTCCCCTAGGTTACTGTATATCTGTGGCCTGAAATGCCTTGTATGTGGGAAAAAAAAAAAAACTTCTTCCCGAAGCACATTTGAATTTATTTCCTCAGCATATTAGGTCATATCATAGATTATTATGGCAATTATTTGAACAGTGAAAATAATAATACGCGTTTTTGAACTTTAATGTCACTAATGCTGATTATTCCATGATTCATTTGAATTTAAATATTTAAAATACCTTCACAGCTAAAATTATATATGTGATTAATTTAGATTAAATAATCACAGAGTATGTAATTAATTAGATTATTTTTTTTAATCGATTGACAGCCCTAGTATCAACATATTTATGGAAATGGTCACACTTCTGTAAATATTAGTGCAATTTAGTGTCATTTGCACTTCTATTCAGGATGTTAAATGCAACGATTTGACAAAAAAACATGAAGGAATAGAAAAAAGTAATAATACATTAATATATTAATTTAGGGCAAGTCATAATCATATAATAATTTACTGTTACACTTTTTTGTGTTTATATCAGCTGTGCCCTTCGATGAACACTTTATGTTCCATGGCATACTATCAATGTGTTAGATCAAGACCAGCTGGTTTCTTAATAAGGATTTACCAAGAATACATGACCAATTCAGTAAGAATAAAAAAATAAAAATAAAATAAGGACATAATAAATGCGTAATTATACAGACCTTATGGCATACTAATACATATGCATTAGCTATGTGAACGGCAAACATTTTCCCTAACTAAAAATAACAAAACATATGTGTTTTGTATATTGCATGAAAACAAATTAAATTATATAATTTCCTTATAATAAATAAATAATAAACGACAATCGTCTATTAATTTTCTTCAAAAGCAGTTTCTCTCTGAAGCATCAAATGACAAAACTGTGCTGAGTTCTGATAAGACCCTTCAAAGCTCAACGGTATAGTCATCATTCTACACCACAGTAAAGAAGGGGTGATTTGGGATGAAGACAGCAGACGGAAAGTCCTGTACATTTTTTTTATTTAAAATTTTAAAATCATATAACCCATACAGTAACCTGTACAATTGAATTATTCACAGTGTGTTGAAAAGAAAAAAAATATTCCTTCAGTTGCCTTTTTGACGTATACTTCAATTGATTTTTTTTTTATTTTTTAGATAATAGTGGTTATCTCTTAACACATACAGCTACTAGGAAAACAAAATGCTCATACAAAACATTACAAAAACTATATTCATAGAAATTCAGCATGTCCACAAAGAAAACCCTGGTCGGTACCAAATGTATGAAGTGTTTGTGGATTCCTGTGAAATCATAACCAACTAGCCAAACATGTTAAATAAATTGATGCACCCTACTATCAGTTGATTTTTAACCACTTTTTACCACCATCAAATGGGAAATGAGTTTTGGAAAAAAGAAGATTAATTGTCATTTCTTTCATACAATTTAGCAAAACAGTATACACATTGTTATAAAAGATGTTTATGCTTTGTAAATAGGACTGATTTGTATTACCCAAACTAAATCTTCTATATTTTTTCCTGTCATTTAATATACAGTAGATACAAATTGACATTTGATAACAATTCAGCAATTCTACTCACAATATAACAGATTTGTTCATTTCAGGGAGGAATGCAAGCATAATTGATCCAGAGGTTGACAATTATATAATCTTGAACTATATATTTAAAAGGACCCGCATGGAGCCCTTAAAGGTTCTTTGGCTTTGCTTCAGATGAACCATCTCTGCAGCAACGGCTTGCATACTTCAAACCCCAATAGTTGCTTTATGTGGCTGCTAACAACTTAAAAGGGTTGTAGAATCTATAAGAAGGTTCTCTGAAGGGAAGCCAAAAAAAACTTTCTTTTTGTCCCTCCAAAAGTGAATCTCAAATAAGAAAATCATCCAACATCTGATTACCCAATGCACAAATGCACTAAGTTGATTATGGAAAAAAGGACAACAAATCCACAGACACAATCATCCTGTAAAGCACTTCTTATCTATCCAAACCTACTACTCAGGGAATCCATCTCTACAGTAGAGTTAGATATATCTTACAAGACATGAACTGGTTGTACAGTGTGATTGCAAGCCATCACTTCTGGAGAAGGGGTAAGGCATTAGAGAAAGCAACATTGCCATTTGCCTATTCAGTTCATTATACAGTACAGTATGTCATGGTCTGCAGATTGCATTTAACATACATTTATACATATATTTTGTCTCTTAAAATTACCATGGGAGGTTGGACATGGGGAAAGGAGGGTGATGTCAAACTCCCAAAAATAATATAATGTTAATTATATACCTCTATAAAGTTGAATTTACCAAAATACAGTTACTTTTCTGCCATCTAATATATCCTCTACTTTGCCAGAGAGATTTAAAATTACTTAGGATTTGAATAACACTTGCCATTGAAAAAACACTGAGTCAAATGAGTTCAAGAAATATCTGTTATTATTTTGTCTACACCAATGAAGGTAAATTGGGGTAGTCAAAATGAAAAGCCAATGCTTCAATCACTTCCTCTTAACTGTGTGGACCTCATAGAGGCATGCTGTTCTATAGAGCTACCTGGACAGAGAGGTGATTCTTTTAACACAGATTATATGTGTCGCTCCACACACACACACACACTCTCTTACACACACACACACACACACTGATGCTGAAGGGACTACACTCAACATGCAGTGCTCTGGCTGTTTTTTGTCTCTGCACTGGTCACCTCTCCACCATGCCCCTCAGGTTGCGGCCTCTACCCCTGGAGTCAGCCCAGTGCTGGCCCAAGTCTGGTCTGGATGTGGTACTAACCCACTCTACCTTCCAGAAGCTATCCAAAGGCAGAGTCTGTTCCCATTTAATTTACTAATGCAGTGCCCATACAAGACATGGCTGCAGGCGCATCACATTCGGCGCTAGTCGTCATATTGCTGAGGTCGAGATTTGCCTAAATGTTTTTTTTTTTTGTCCCTACAGGCACACTGTATCCAGAGCCCCAGGTTTGGTTTGAGCCTGCAGCAGGTCTCGCGCTGACACACACATACTCTGTTGCTACCTACGTTTATTCCCATGGCTTGATTAATGTCTTTGATCCCTCATGATTACGGACACTTGATGCTTGGTACTTGATTATACTTAAAATTCAAAATGGGCAACAGCCTAATGTGAAAGCAGAGTGGACCAGGAAAGGATAGCTGACAGGCAGACAGACAGAGAGACAGACAAGCCCCACTCAAAGCTGGATGCCGGCAGCTATGCCTTGCCTTGTCAACCAGCACTCTGGCAGATTGAAGAGCCTCCCCAGGCACAAAGCAGCGGGCTGGGGGCAGCACCAGACGGTCAGGCCAGTCTGCCACGGACCTCTCAGATCAGCACTGCAAAATGAATAAGCTAAATGGGGTGCAAACGCCAAGGACATCTACCGGACATTTGACACAAGTACAGGAACAGGTGAACACACACACTCACACTCACACACACACGCACACAAAAACACACACGCACACACACACAGGAGAGAGAAAGAGAGATGCAGAGAGAGAGGAAGTAGGAAAAGTAGAGCAAGAGAGAGAGAGAGAGAGAGAGAGAGAGAGAGAGAGAGAGAGAGAGAGAGAGAGAGAATAGAGAGAGTGATGGGAACATGAAGGTGATGGCTTCTGATGAAAATGACCCCTCTTCGTCTCCAGGCCCCAAACTCTGATGCACTTTGGAGGGTGAAGAGGGGTCCCACGAGCTGCACACAGGGGCGTGGACTGGACTGCCCACTCAACTCACTTCATTAGTGCTATGGGCTTGCTGGGGTAGTGCTACTGGTGACTGTGTTTTATCGACCACAGGACAGACTGACTAAACAGGGCTAACACGCTGTTCTATAAGGAATTCTTAAAATGAGCTGTTACATCAGCATTTTAAATGATTTTTCGACTGATGTATATGAATATACCTATAGACATTGGGACAGTCAAACCCCTGAAGAAAACTGTGGTTTTTTTTTTTTTTCAAAAATAGTGAATAGCCTCTTAGTATATTTTATCAGTAATAGCCACTTACCACAATGTCTCTAACAGTGGACCAAAAAGATTAGAAACATACTATATTTTTCCTGGTGAAAAGATAATTCATATGCAAGGCTGATTTCACCTTTTAAGTACAGCTGAAAGTCAAACCCTTATAAAAACAAAACATAAAACGGGAGCCACATATTGTTCATGGCTGTGGATGTCTTTTATGTTCATTATGTAATAAGCAGACACTAGGGAGAGACTTGTGTTATGTCTGTCCAGTGCACTTTCACAATGCTTATATTCATGACACCATGTCACAGGCAGATCTTTGGCAATCGGTGAGTCACTCTCTTGGTCGTGGTTATCATGTCCTCTGTTGTTGCTTCAGTGTATGAATGTTTGAAATGCCTGCACACCAACAATGTAGCAAAGCACAAATCAATCAAAATCACCTCTGACCCTGACTTAAGTACAAGGAGGGGTTGTGGGGTGAGGGCATAACACACACAACTCACATCTTATTTCTGGGTATGAAAGAAGTCTCTAAAAATCCCCTAACTTGTTTTTTTTATTGTGTTGCTTGGGAGATGTCAACCCTGTTCACTTTGTGCATTCGTCTTCTCATCTGGCGGAGATCCTTGGCCGAGCTGTCCGGGTCGTGCAGGAGAGAATTCGGGAGAAACTCACAAGGCCAAGCGCTGACCGGTAGCGAACGTCGCCTAGGCGACGTCACTTTCCCAGCTGGCTCATATGCACCCAATCTGACTCTCGTGTCTGTCGCAGTCGACCCGGCGTCCTTCGACAGCCACGCTAGAGATCTCGGCCCTTTCTGCACAGTTTGAAAACCTATTTCCCCGCGTCCCACAACCAGGACAGGGCTGCATCATTTCACCACAGAATCACAGGAGTGTCTGCTTGTATTTTTAAACAAAGCTGAAAACCCACAACACTGATTGGAAAGAATCTAATGTGCTGTGTTTTGGCCTCTTGAATTTCCCAACAAAACGTTAACCCCCGTTCTGTCTCTCTCTAGTTCATTTATTGCCATGCTTACAGAAGCCAGTTAGTTGTCAGTCCGTATTCTGTGAATCCGTTGAAGTGTGTCTTAAAATATTACTTTATACTACTTTGTTGACATTAGGGCGCTGTCTATTTCATTGATTACTTAATGGTTGTGTTTGTCGCCTCATACGTAAACATTGGACATTGGTTGTAGACAGTTTCTCTTTCGTTATTTGTTTGTGTGTTTGTGGTCTGGTTTGTCTGTTTTTAAGTTTACCGTAGTTGTTTCCTCTGAATGTCTGCCATCACAGAAAGGACACGGAGCGTCCTCCCTCTCTCTCGCGGGTGGGGTAGAGTGGCTTGAGGATGTGGTCGGTGGTGCTTGCGTGGTTGACGGTGGCGGTGCCGCCACCGGCGCCGCTGCCTCCGTTCTGGCTGGCGTGCATCGCCGTCGTCATGGTCTGCGTCATTGTGGTCGTCGGGTGGTGGTTTCGTAGGTCTCTGCGGCTGAGTGTGAACGTGGCGAAGCCCTCCGGCAGCGTGCCGTAGTCCCTGGCGTCGCCGGCCGCTGCTCCGGGCACATGCCGCAGGTGCCCGTCCCCCAGGCACGTCATGGAAACACGGGCGTCATCCCGGCGCTGCAGCTCAGGCTGTCCTTTCCCGGCAGGCGACGGTCGTTGTAGGTGTGCATGTTGATCACCGCGTCCGTCTTCACCGTGAGCGGCCCCAGCGACGGTGGCGGCGGCGACAGCGGGAGGGAGGCCAGCGGCTGGTGAGGCTTGTGCTTCACGCGCCTCTCGCAGGTGAACGACAGTCTGATCTCGTCCACCACCGCATTGCAGAAAGACCTCTTGAGGGAAAAAAAGGCCCCAGGAAGGAGGAGGACACAGGCCACACAAGAGAGAGGTAGTAAGTACAACGCCGTCACCGCACCAACATCAACATCAACAGCTGTGTGTGTGTGTGTGTGTTTTATGTGTCACTGATTTGTGGGTTTGCACATTTATGGGATCTCTCTCTCTCTCTCTCTCTCTCTCTCTCTCTCTCCTGCCTGTCAGCATTAAGAGTGTTTTATGTAGATAGATATCACATCCTACATACACAAAAGCTGTTTGATAGGCTGCATAACACAAATTAGCAAATTATCTTTATTATTATACATTAATTTCCATGTTGCCATGGCATTCTGCAATATGATATTTAATTTCATAATTGAATATATTATATTTGTTATGTTTTTTACAATCAATACAATCATAGTAAGGTTGATGTAGTCTCAGGAAACCATATAACCCTATACAACACCATTGGATAAGATTAATCAACTATTTGAGAATATTAAGAGCCATATTAAGCTTGACAGAGAACCACAAACATTACAACATTGCAGTTTCACCATAATGCCATTTAATGAACTATTATTATACGGCTCTTCACAATGCTAGTAGAACGCTAGCATGGTGCGTCAGGGTGTGTTTCGCCCTGTCAGGACTTTCTCGATAATGACCGGCATTCTATACATTATCCCTTACGGAAATCTTTATCCTTTTGATAATGACTGCCTGTGCCTGTAAATATGACATTTGCCATGTTTGAAAAGCACTTTATATTTATATCGGATCACCCCCTATTAGCACCAGTCCCGTGTTTCCGTCCTCTTACGTGTATGTGTCACTTACTATTCATTTCTATACAAACTAAGACGGCTGATTCCTAAAGAAATGCAAGCACCCACACCAAGTGTATCTAAATTAACTATGTACTGTACCAAAAATTACATTTTACCATGACTCGTAGAGCTATAAACAGTCTTGTAAGGCTGTGTGTACAAATACGCTTGGAGCTCCAGTGGAATTTTGAGGTAGCAACGAGAATTCTCAGTCTAACCGTTCATGTGCCATTGAAAGGGTGGAAGTAGACGACCCACTAGGCCAGCACTAACCTCCGAGCGCGGTAAACAAAATACGGATATTTCAGGCAGTAAAAGCTCTGGTAAGAACCAAACCAGATTTTGAATCTGGTTTGGTTTGAATTTAGAATTTTCGGACGAAATGGGTGATAAATGGAGGTGTTACGATAGGTCAGTCATTTAATATCAGTGTCCTGGTATTCCATGTTTATCTCTATAGTTTCACATTATACAGATAACTACTAAATAGGCCATCATCCACTATTTTTTAGAATCTGTTTAGATACATTAAAGTGGAAGAGAGAAAGAGAGCACAGTATCATTTAACTTCAGATATATTTGCGTACATATTTTATTTGCCTGTAAAAGCCAGACCTTCCTCTTCAAATTAGGGCCCTTTTCTTGCAACATGATACGCAGTTTGTTGTACCATATTTATCTGTCTGTGCAGAGAATTGTGGTATGAATAACCTAATGCCTTTAAAACTGGTCTCATTAGGTCTTATTTGTCTCTCTGTTCTGCTCTCTGCAGTGATTTAGCTCCTCTACCTCCCCTCTCCCATCCTCCTTAGTCTTTCAGAAGGACAATAATGACGCTCTTTCATATCAAAGTGCACAGTCATGGGAAAGCACCTAAGTGACTTTTGAGCTGTAATTTCCTTGAGCAGAGTCATTTTGATGGCACCCGCTTTTGGAAACATATTACTAGCATTTAATGTGCTCAGCGATGTCGAAAATATGCTTGAGAATGATGCAAACCAGGAGAAAAAAAGGGCAAAACTATGAAATATGATGCGCAAGTCAAATAACTGTGTAAGGTATCACTTTTGGAATCCAGGGCTTAGATATGACGCGTCAGTCAAGGCTTTTGATGTTCTACATAAATATCTCGTTGCCGAAATAGCAAAGGTATCTCTGGAACATCTGCTTGAGAAATGTCAAATGATCGGCAGCTTCCGAGTCAGCCAGCTGACTTTGTTATGTGAGTAGCGCTTTGATTGTGGCATTCTAGCTCCTTATCCCCTTAGAAGTTAAAATCCTGACATATTACACAAACAAACACTATTTCTCTTCAGGATAAAGATGTTGACAATCTGCAACACCCCAGACATGTGCATTTCAGACACTTTTATCTTATTTGTTCAACAAGCCTAGACTATTTTTCATGTCAGTAAATATTGTTATTGTTGTCCTTCGTAGGCGGATGTCGCATCTTTAAATAAACCTAAGACATTTCAGGGTATATTTTTAATCCCCTGAACTGGGCACCCGAAGGTGTCTCAGAATTTATCAGAATTTATTCCAGAATGGATCTTCTGACAGCCAGGCTACATTGAACAAGATGCTTCCACTTTAATCAATGAATCTGGCTACACCATATGTGAGAGTGACACATATGCCCCACAGCGATTCCCAAAAATAGACTAATATCCTATTCATTCTTTCATTCAGCACATGCATTTCGTGAATGCTCCGCTTGCCTCTCGTGTTCAGTGTAGCGCTGTCTGCAGGATGCATCTTGAAACTTGCATCCTAATGCAACCTAGAACACGCCTCGGCATGCACCCTATTGCAACCTAGAACACGCCTCGCCATGCGTCCTATTGCAACCTAGAACACGCCTCGCCATGCGTCCTATTGCAACCTAGAACACGCCTCGCCATGTGTCCTATTGCAACCTAGAACACGCCTCGCCATGCGTCCTATTGCAACCTAGAACACGCCTCGGCATGTGTCCTAATACAACCTAGAACACGCCTCGGCATGTGTCCTAATACAACCGGGAACGCGCCTCAGAATAAACGTGCCTCGGGATGCGTGCCACTCACCTGCTCCCTCTCCGCTGTCTTCCTTAGCTTGTAGACGAACTCGCCGATGGCCACAAAGACGGACAGCACCAGGCCCGAGGCCAGCACGATGAAGATGCCGCCCAGGTTCTGGATGCTCATGGGCCCGGCCTCGTAGCGGGTCTCCTGTTGACAGTGGTCCCCGTTCCACCACTTCTCCTTCAGCATGTGCAGACGCCCATCCTCCATGATACTCAAGATGGCGATGCTCACTTTGTCACGGTACGGCGAGCCTTTTGGGGAAAATCGAGAGAGAGAGAAAGAGAGAGAATGAGAGAGAGAGAACGAGAGAGGACACAAGGTCCACATAAAATCTAGTTAGCATTGATTTGGTTTCTGCGATACCAACAGAAAGGAGAAAAGGCCATAATGTATACAGAGAAATACTGGGTGCTTTAACCTAAACAAATGGCTACACCAAAATATGAGCTCATTAAGTCACCATCTTCTGCACAATAAACGCATGACATCAATGCTCTATCTTAGTGTTACATGCATTATGGGCTCCATATGTTGTGCAATTAAAGATTAATGATCAACAGAACCCCCCCGGTCTCAGTGGGCCATCCATACCACGGCATCAGACCGCATTACCCCGCCTGCCCCCCCCAAACCCCCTTCTGATATGCTTGCGGCTTACCCTTGGGCGTGCCGATGCCATAGCCTTTGCTGTCGATGATGCCTCCCACTTTGGTGAGGTTGCAGTTCCGGCGGGTGACGTAGTCTATGGTGGTGGACTCCATCAGCAGGGCGTAGTCGGACTTCAGGACCCGCTGGATGCCGTCCTCGATGGATTTGACCAGCGAAGTGCTCTGCCGGCTGCTCATGAACGCCCACATCTTCTCGAAGGTGGACACCCTGGACCTCTGTGTAGGGGGCAAGATTTCATACATCACTCACATTGTACATTACATTACAGTGAGACCCTGTTGCCTGTACCAAGGGCGACTTAAGGCTTCCACACAGCTTTGGACTGTCTGGACTCTATTACACTCCTGTCCTCTGGCAAGAAGAGGATTGGATCGGAAGGACCCTCTTCAGTCTTCACACAAGAATACAGTGTGAATCAGTAGAGCTGACAGCTTCTAAATGTTAAATAAGCTGGCTGGTCTAAGTCAAAGGGAATGGAAGGTGACAAGGTATTATTTCTAAAGTGCTGCAATGTCTTTCCTCTGATAAATACAGTATAAGTTTATGTTTGCCTTGTTCAAAGAAGAGCTAGTCTTTGCAGGGACACCACATCCGTTATTTAACTGTGAAACAAACATGGTTTAGTTCAATGCTCTTGTCACTGACCCAGAAATGTTGTCACCAACAAATAGAAGCTTAGAAATAGATATATGTATTGCAATGTGAAAGCCTGGCATTTTTCAAATACAGTTTTTTTCTCAAGTCTGCTTGCTCTGTTACACCCATAAACCAGTTGATTTTCAGTCGACACTCTTGTTGTTGACACTGTTCTCTTAACCTTGAACACCTCCTATTCTTTCTGACACTTAAATGCTATTTTCCTCCATGTCTAGTGGCTTAATTGAAAGTGGATGAGGATCTGCCTGAGCCTTGCACTCTGACAGAATGAATAAATGACAGAAAGACAAAACTGACAGTCACCTTTTCAAATAGCCCACAGTAGTTGTTTCCTTTCTTGCATAGACTTTTATGTATATTTATTTATATATCAAAATCGAGCACCAACACATTTCTGAACTGAACAAAAAAAAACACCCTTTGTAGCTGAAGGGTTAATGAGAAAACTGTTGATGGTGGCAATAACGGTGTGTCTCTGTTATGGCAGACTGTTATGGACCGTCTGACATTTCATGCTATTGTACGCTGAGGTTACATTAGATGCCATGGCTAATCTTAGATAATTACCAGCTTGGTTCTCTCCTCAGAATCTGAGGTGACAGACGAGCTAGAAACACTCAGCCTGACGGCCTCTCACATTTGGAATCAGAACACAGTAAATTAACCTCCCCCCTTTCTCTTTCTCTCTCAGGTTGAGCTTGGGAAATTGCCCCTCGGAATCTGTGTGAACTGCGACAACAAAATCAGTTCCACGCCACCTGTGTCAATAAGTTCCGGTCCAACTTGCAAGTGCTCTTTCTCTATCTCTCTCTCTCTCTCTCTCTCTCTCTCTCTCTCTCTCTCTCTCTCACACACACACACACACACACACACACACACACACACACACACACACACACACACACACACTCTCTCTCTCTCTCTCTCTCTATCTCTATCTCTCTGTCGGTGCAGAGGAGTGGGAGGTACTTCAGATGAAGGGCTCCAAAAGCTCTGCAGTAATTACTGACACCTGCCTATATAATCTCATCATCTTTAGTGCTGCAATCACACATGAAGAAGGAGAAATCAAATGAAGTAAATCCAGGACAGTCACTGGATCAGACAAACAATATGCAATGATTTCAAATGCATACAGATGACAATAGCTGCTCTTTGGGAATGATAACATGCAATGCAAAATGCAGCATCGCATTACAATTAGCTCTCAAGGAGCAGAATGCCAGTTGGATTGAGCACCAGAAAACTGTGATAATTGTACCGGTAGTGCTCTGCCCCCTACAAATCACGTTGAAAGCATTGTCACTGACTTTTAGAGAACACTGGATCGAGCATCTTATTTTACAGCTGACACCATTTTTCTTAAAACCACTTGTGTTTACTTTGGGAAACTGAGCCAGTGTGGGCAAATCACGTAAAAGGTTTTTGCAGCAGGATATTTTGTATGTTACAGCTACAATAAAACATATACTGGCATAAACATATGATAAAGTTGTTTAATATACTTAAGAACGTTGTGAATTGTTGCATGTAAGTCTAGGTGACAGGCACGGAAATGTATGTAAGTATATATACTCTTTTGATCCTGTGAGAGAAATTTGGTCTTTGCATTTGTCCCAATCCGTGAATTAGTGAAACACACAGTGAGGTGAAGCACACACTAATCCCGGCGCAGTGAGCTGCCTGCAACAACAGGTGTGCTCGGGGAGCAGTGAGGGGTTAGGTGCCTTGCTCAAGGGCACTTCAGCTGTGCCTACCGGTCGGGGTTCGAACCGGCAACCCTCTGGTTTCAAGTCCGAAGCGCTAACCAGTAGGCCACGGCTGCCCCTCAAAAGCATGGCGCCATGGAAAATATGTTGTCCTTATTGTTGATAGGATAAGAACATTAAGTCGCTCGATCCAATGTTCTTTGAGATCAGTTGTTTCAACATACGCAATGCAGGATCTGACTAAAGCATCAATGGCTTGCCAGAACCACCCTCAATGAATATCATTCTTGCCTTGTTGTTGACAGAAATTCTGTTGCCATGACAATTAAAAATTGTAAAGTGAGAAATATGTACTTTTTTGTTGTATAGCTACAGTGTATCAGAGAGAAAACTTAAAATAATAAAATAATGTACGGAAAAAAAAAACCTTCGGGTAAAAGCTCAAAGTTTGGAATAGAAATTCATTAAGATGGCATACTTCAAACGGCCCACAGAAGTGGAGAAACTGCGGTGCAGGAGACTTCGCTTTTGGGAATTAAGATCTAACTAGATATGAGACAGTGTGTGGGGGAGTGACTCTGTTTGCGGCACAGTATAGGTTTCTGAAACGTGCAGGGAGTCGAGAGAAAGGCCTTTTTGAAAAGTTCTCTGCAATTGGAATACATAATAAACAACAAGACAGTTTTAATCCATAATTCCCAGCTTTTTGTACATTTGGTTTTAGGGGGACATGAGGGGTACTGAAAAGCTCAGGTGAGCCACTGAGACATCAAATTGGCCCACCTTAAAGAAAGTCATGGTGGCTCCATCCCGCACCACGCCGTACTCGATCTTGGTCTGCTTGGCCAGGTCGTCGGCCGAGTCTACAGGCGAGTCCATGCGCTCCACGGTGAGGAAGGCGGCCAGGTTGGCCGTGTATGAGGAGATAATGATGAGGGTGAAGAACCACCAGATGCCACCAATGATCCTTGTAGACAGGGCTTTGGGCATCAGCTCTGAGCCTTTACAGAGAAGGGCAAAAGATTGGGTTAGATGATGCTAGATTCAATTTTAAAGTCCATTAATAAACATGTAAGTCATGCATGAATTAAACATTGGATGCAGTTTTTATAAGTGACTCATATTTGTAAGTAATCTACTAGTGTTATATGATGGAAAAATAACTAACCATTTATTAATAACTTGGGAATCAGTTATTAAGCATTTACAATATGTTTTAAGTGGCTTGTAATTTTATTAAAATTACTATTTTAATTTACTACAATAGTAAATAGTTAACTAGCCATTTTGTAAATGGTTTGTTAACACACCTTTTTATAAAGCATTACCCGTTATTTTAAGGAGAAACTATTATCTAAATAAGCTGCTCCAAGTATGCTTACATCAGAAGCATCCATTGAGCCATATTAAAATTGTTTTTCCCGCACAGACCTCAGAGGTCAAGGTCGCCACATACAATAAACTAATACGAGAGTGGTAAAATTCAGGGGTTTGATAAAGAGGCTTTATGAACGCGGGAAGAAAAGGCCAAATGCTAACCACAACACACCCCGTGGGTTTAAAACAGCTAATCAGCACAGCATAAAAGAGAGAGCATAATTCAGGAGAGCGAGCGGTATCCAGGACTCTCTCATAAAAGTGATGGATGCTAGCCTAGTCTCCCTAGCCAGTTCATGCCAACAGAATGCTAAAAAAGCCAGTAAGAGAGGACTAAGGAGCTGGCCAGACAGCACCTTTTTTGGGAACAAATAGAATTTTAAGCGGGCTGTAATAGCTAAAAACGGGCATGGTGGTAAAACACAGAGGGAGGGAAAGCAGAGAAGGTGTGTGTGTGTGTGTGTGTGTGGGGGGGGGGGGGGGGTGGAATGACTCCTGAAATGGTGGTATGCAGTGAGGTCAAGATGCCCTCTAGTAAGAAAAAAAATGTCTCAAGACAGTCACTTACGCCCAGGGAATTGCACTTCTAACACAGTTAACATGGAGTGCTTACGACTTAGACGTGTACCGCATACAGTTTGAGAATTGTGATTTATTTCCATTTCTTTAGAAGAAAAAATTCTACAAACGGATTTGCTGAGTTACTTTATATGTTTTAGCAGCATGCATGCTGACTGAACACTAAGTCTCCAAACCTCTGTGAGGTTATGAAGGTGTAATAAATGCAGAAAACTTAGAAATGAAATTAACCACAAGAAGCTGAATTAGTAAATAACCACATGTAAATATAAGAAAATCCCTAAAACGGAATGTGATTAATCGATTTAAAACCATGAGGCTTGTTTCAAGGCTTAGCTTTGCACATCAAAGAAGTGTGTACCCCCCTATATGGAATCTCATCTCATATGGAAACAACATCAGTGTTATCATATGTGTCTCAGGTAATTCCAAAAACACTACAAAAATGATACTTCTGAAAACAGGCCCTGTGAGGTGTAAAACCCTTCATATGTGTCTATTTATAATGTCCATATGCGCCATAAAACATTATATTCCTATGTATGCCTTCTTAATCACCTCATAAGCATTAATCATTTTTAAGGAAACATATGTTCATGGAAATAAAAAAAGCTATTTGTCAAAATTACAAGGTGTTGACAATTGGCATGTTTGGTAGTAATGTCAGTGATGTTTCTAGTTCTACTGTTGGACTTTCCAAATTGGCATTTGGGAACAAAGCAGAGATGTGACTCGATTTAAAGCTACCACAAGAGCAAATGGATACAGCACCAAATGGAACACAATGACACAAATGAAAAGTAAACAACACAGAAAGGGGTGTTGGAGAGCCGACAGTGGACAGACATAGTCAGTCTCAGGAAACTACATAAAAATGAGGCATTACCCAGATTAGAGATAATGAATTAAATAAATGCAGCTCTCCAAATCCCCATTACCATCTTTTTCTTTCTGCACTTTTCTTTATTTTCCTCTCTCTT
The DNA here is from genome assembly GCF_017589495.1 of Alosa alosa. Taxonomy (NCBI): domain Eukaryota; kingdom Metazoa; phylum Chordata; class Actinopteri; order Clupeiformes; family Clupeidae; genus Alosa; species Alosa alosa. The sequence goes on from NC_063201.1 coordinate 18,959,206, forward strand.
TCATTATCCCTGCTCTCTCTCTCATTCTGTCTCTTTCTCTTTTGATCTTTCTTGATCTTGCTTTCTCTTCTTCCCTAGCTCTCTAGCCTTATTCTCTTTCCTTGTCTTGCTTTCTCTCCTTCTACCCCCATCCTCTCCCCCCTCCCCATCCCCCCCCCTCCCCCCCTCCCCATCCTCTCCCCCCCCTCATGTTCATAAAAAAAACGATTCAGTACGATTCGATGCAATGCGATTCGATGCAATTTGATGCAGTTCAAGAATGGAAAGCATTCTAAAAGATTTTTTATCATTTACTCAAGGTGCACATTAATTTTATATTATCAGTTATCATGGTCATGGTTGTCAATTAGGCAAAAAAATGTGTTAATATGATTATATAAACTGAGGTTTGTTTCATATACTGTATTGAAATGAAAAAAGAATAGTCTACATTTCAGTCAAACACAGCAGCCAAATACAACATAACATTTTTTATAGACTTTATAGATTTTATAGAGTTATATCTGATTGTTTTCATGGAGCTGTAGCCTTGTTGAGGTAAGACAATACCGAAATAAAATAAAACAGTGCTTAACCCTTAAAAGGTGTTCGGGTCTGTGGGACCCGTTTTCAGTTTTTAGCTTCATTAAAATGATACAAATAATTATTTTTTTAAACCAAGATTCATTGGCCTTGGCTCATTTTCTATGAGGAACATAAATCAGAAAACATTTTCAATGAACCCCCCTGCATACCCCCCCTTCACATTTATATTACACACAGGATGTTCGGGTCCACTGGACCCGGAACTAGTTCAAGTGTGGAAATCAGGTCCTGTGTGTTTGTGTGTCAGAGGGTTTTGATGGTGGTGCAGAGAAAATAGTTTCAAAGAAATGAGGATAACATTTCTGAAAATTCAGAGTCCGACACTGAGTTTGAAGAGGAGGATAATAATCAGCCAGCTCCGAAATGTAAAAGAGCCTCAGGACTAACCCTTCAGCAGGCCTGCCCCAGGACCATCCCGTGAGCAGGCAGGACCAGCCCGCAATCGGTCAGGACCAGCCTGTGAGCAGCCAGGACCAGCCCGCAAGCAGCCAGCCCCAGGACCAGCCCGCAATCAGCCAGGACCAGCCTGTGAGCAGCCAGGACCAGCCCGCAATCAGCCAGGACCAGCCTGTGAGCAGCCGGGACCAGCCCGCAAGCAGCCAGCCCCAGGACCAACCCGTGAGCAGCTAGCCCCAGGACCATCCAGTGAGCAGCCAGGACCAGCCCGCAAGCAGCCAGCCCCAGGACCAACCCGTGAGCAGCTAGCTGTAGGACTACCCCGTCAGCCTACATCGAAACGCAAGTGAACCTCAGGACCAGCCCACCAGCAGCCAACCCCAGGAGCGGCCAATAAGCAGCAAGCCACAGGACCAGCTTGTCAGTCAGCTTCAAAACGCAAGCAGGCCTAAGGACCAGATCGTGAGCAGCCAGCCATAGGACCAGCCTCAGCCAGCTCCGAAACACAAGCGAACCTCATGACCAACCCGCCAGCAGCCAGCCCCAGGACCAGCCGATGAGCAGCAAGCCGCAGGACCAGCCGTTGAGCAGCCAGCCATAGAACCAGCCATTGAGCAGCCAGACATTGGACTAGACTGTCAGCATCTTGCAAATGACAACATATGGATGTCAAAAAAATGGTAGAATTGAATGGTCTTCCTGCTCAAGAAATGAACCCCACTGCATGGCTGCCAATGTGATTCGGATGCTACCAGGACCTACACGCTTGGCAGTCACTCATGCACAAGACATCAATTCTTTTTTTTACCTTTTCATGACATCCCCTATCAAAAAATACATATGCAATACACGCACAGTGAGACTCTGCCCCTCATGTGTGGTATAGTCTGGTATAAAATTGCTGTGTTCAATGGCTTCAATGTGTTGTTCAGACAGATGTTATTGAGTATGTTCCATTTCTAATGAAATTCAAATAAATAAAACTTGTACAATTGTTGATTATTTTCCAGTTTTGCCTGGAATGCCTGTTTTATGATGCATTTCCTTATTTTGTTATATTTTAATACAAAAATAAACAAAAACGAGTGGCACTTCTATTCATAATTGTAACCATCTAGTGAGTACAGTATTTAAAAAAAAAAAGTTGATTATGTTGAATTAAAAGGCCTAAAATGCCATGGGTCCACTAGACCCAGCAGCACCTCCTGTGTAACAAAAAAACGAAAACACACACACACACACACACACACACGCGCACACACACACACACACACACACACACACACACACACACACACACACACACACACACACACACACACAAACACACACACTACGCACCCATCACAGAGGAGATTGGAGGTGAGCACATTTTAAATGTGACTGCTGTTAACAATGAAACATCCGAGTCGCAGTTTGTTATGCTGACTCCAAACATCTGGCTGTCGGCATTAGGAGGCCGGTGCACGAGGCAAAGTTGCAAATGGGCCCCTGCCTGTGAGTTATTCTCTGCGGATTTACTGCTGAGTGCTATTAAATGCACTGCCCTGCTTTTCGCTGTCATGTTCTCTTCCCCACGAGCGGAGAGAGGCATCACTGGAGTCTCGGCAAGCCATCTCCCCCTGAGAATGATTACCTGCGTTTAACATTCTCTCCTCGTGGATAGCAAAACAAAAGAGAGGGAGAGAGATAAAAAAAAAAAACAAAGACAACGTAATACAATAAGCACAGCTGAAAAACACGATGCCAGGGGCCACAGTGTCTTATTAATCTCTTTTAAATAGTGCGGCATAAAGTCTGTTTTTAATCCATTCAGCAGAAAAACACCGCACGGAAGCCCAGCAGGACGGCGCCGAGCAGCTGAATATGGAATGAGGAGGACAAAGATGACACTGATAACGCTCGGCTGTGGTGGCACACCTGCAGGACAACAGCAAGAACAGGCTGCGGGAAATGCCAAATAGTCAGAGCTTCTGCTGCAATGATGCATAATCATGTTTTTTTTTTATATATAATCCGGCAAAACTAATTTTCAACAAGCACCCCTTAAGAAAAAACAATGTTGTACAAACATGACAGTGTTCCTGCAGTTCATCACTGCATGTACAGTACTGAAGACAGTGAAAGCGGTGTGCTACAACTAATCAGCAGATTAGGTTTTTACTACAATGTTTGTCACGTATGATAATGCCAAAATTAATCAGTTTAATTATAAACAGGTCAAAGCAGTACCGTTATGTGGTTACATAAAACCCACATTATAGAACAGAAATGAATTGTAGAGAAATGCAGATCCCTTCACATCTCATACCTCAGCCCTGTAAGCGATATCTATGACAAAAATCTGCTACGACAAGTCGAATGATTAAACATGAAGTGCCCCAGCAACATACCGTCCTGATGTACGATCATTAGCATTTTAATATAACTCCGTCTCCATCGCTCTTGGCCTGGGGCAGCTGGTTTAGTGAGAGAGCAGAAGGCTAGCCCGTGTGCAAACATCATAAGCACTTCCACACTGTTTAAAGTTGACATGGTGGGGGGAGTGTTGAAAACATGTAGCCCAGCAGTGAACGTTACACAAGTTCTATCTGTGGGGTGATGTCAGTTTGAATTGGTCTTAAAGGCATGCATGCAACCATGATGGAGATGGCATGCCTTAACCATAGAGATTACATGTATTAACCATGTGGTTACTTGTGCCTAGAGGTATACGCTACAAAACCAAATAAATAAATCCAAATCACACAAAAAAAAATAACACGCAATAATACATATTGTGGTCATCTACAGTCTTTTGTATGTTGGAGGTTAAATGACGTATTGACCATTGAATGCAGTCTATTAACTGGACACACAAGGGCAGAAGGTAAATCCTGTGTATATATTGTCAGGTGTGCTTCCCAGTAGATGTGTTCACCACTGTAACACTAGTATCTGTGTGACATTGCAATAAAACACTGAGGCGATGTATCACACAATGTGTACACATAAACCAGCAAAGTCCTCTTTGTCATGTGCCTTGGGCCTCTCTCTCTCAGTCTATCCTCCCCTCCCCGTCTTTCTTGGTCTCATCCATCCACTGTCTCATTCTCTGACACAGTCAAGCGGTAGGATTTTCCCTTCGAACTCACTGTTGAGCTGGAAATGATCTGGGAGGTGGGGGCTTGGTTGTGGAAATGATCTGGGAGGTGGGGGCTTGGTTGTGGGAGCTGCAGCAATCTTATGCCTAATGAATAGCACATCACATTTTCCATCCTCTCAGGCAAATATCCCCCACGAAAACAGCACCAGGCAAACCCAGCTCCATTTGTCTTCTTACACTGGTTAAGCTTTTCAGTACATTGACTTCTATCTTTGTCTCTCTGTCTCTCTATTTCTCCCTCCCTCTCTCTCTCTATTTGTCATAGTGTAGAGTTTTACTATCTTTTATGTAAAGTCATCTTTTGTTTGTTGGATTATAGGGAAGTCTCGTATGTTTTTTATAACATCCTTACCCTATATTTGGAGCCATTAGATTAAAAATGCATCCTAGAGTATGGATTACTTAAACTAATAGATTTGAGAAGCAAGAGAAAGCCATTACCCCAATCTATCTTTCAGATCAAATTTAAAACTGGAAGATTGCCAGGCATGTTAGATAGACGGTAGATAATGATGCTGCAATGTAAAAGCAGAGAGTGCCTTTAAGTCGTATGCATGGTTAAGGATCTCTATACTGCTTATGTTCATTAGCAGAGTCAGGGTCAGCCTTAATTTTATCATGTGATCACACAGCATGCGACAGCAGTGTTTAATGAAGATGTCCTCATTATTTTCAATTACATTCACCCTTGATTAATACATCAAATCACATTTCCACAGATCACTGCAACAAGATTGATGGATTTAAAATGGATTTGAGTCGGACTAAGATGATGGCTGTGTCGTTTCGTTCGAATCAAGATGCTTTTTTAAAATGGCAGCGGTGGTGGCGGTGCTTCTGAAGTTCAGTCTGCACATGAAAGGGGACGAGTATCTCCAAACTTCAACCCCAGTCTCTGCCCATACGGGTAAAGAGTCACTCTCCTCTGTCACTCCGCTTTGATCCACGCCACCACCTCTTGGCTGTGACATGAAAGCAAGGTCCCTAGCGTAGGCTATCCTAGCCACAGTTTATGAGGAAACAAAAAAATGCCCACTGTCGGGCCGCCGCCTTGTCTCCTCTCCCACCCAGCGCGAGGGTGACAGGTGTCTGACACACACCCTCACCGCCACAATGACAATATCATCTTTTGTCATGGAAGACTTACTTTCACTTGTTCATGACAGACAGGTTTTGTAGAAGAAAGTCAGAAAGAATGGTCGGTGGTTTAAAAAAAGCAGGCGAAGAATGAGAAAGCCTGAAGCTGTCAGCAAATGGGTTTTCAAGACGGCACAGAACACGTTTTTTTTTTTTTTTTGGTGAAACACAGAGGGAGGGGGGAAGAGAGAAATAAGAGAGAGAGAGAGAACAGAGGAGGTAGAGAAAATCCATATCTGCTCCATACCTTGCTGCATGAGGGAGCCGACACCGAACCAGAAGCTGTTGAGTAAGGTGAAGTTGTTCTCCACCACGTCAGACCCAGGGTTGCAGGGGTGGGCATCGTACCACTCGTATGGACTGAACCTGACCACAAGACACAGACGCAGCGCAGTAAGCACAACAGAGCCAGAATATGGCACCCGCCAATACTGGAATAGCACACGGTAGCTAATTAGTTAATTTTAGATCCTGTTACACTACGTAGAGTAGGTACACCATCATGGATTCATATTTCTACATTGAAAATCTAAGGTTGTTAAGATTTCTTATACTGTATAGTGAACTTATCTTTTACTGTACTTAATTCCTGCCAAAACAATCAAATAATTTCTAACTGATCAAGAGGCATTCCATGACTGGGGACATCATGGCAGAACCCCACTCTAGGGACTATTCAACTCTAGTAATCACTCTGCTATCCCCACCACCTCCACACACTGTAAAAGACAACAGATGCAACATATATTCTTACATTTGCATGCTATTTTGTAAACAGTGTACGACCCATAGAGAAACCAGTCTAAATATATCCCTCTAAGGGTCTCTTGTAATTACATATACTTGGATAAAACATTTTGTAACTAATTAGTGAATATGCACAGTACACAGCGTCACCACAGTGAGTGTCAATCAATCAAAATTATGTTTTGTCCACTCAGTTGTATGGAGATTTATTTATATAGCACCATGACACATGAATATGTCTCAAGGCGCTTTTACAGAGCCCAGCTTCAAGCATTGAAGAGCATTTGCCTGGTCTGTGGATTTCTCTCAATGCCATGTTCCTTAAAGCGCCTAGCCATTGGACAATGACATTACACAAACGTTACATTTTCACCACAAATCACTGTGCTTTTTTTCTGCGTCCGCCAGTGTGGTGAACACGAAACAGAGCATGGCGAAAAGAACTGCTGCTGCTCGCTATAATGAAGCCCAAACATTTGGACGGGGATGTTGCTCAGCGGCGTGGCGCCTTCCTGTTGAGCTCTTGATGGAGATACTTAAACTTGTGCCTCTCCAGCCACAGCCTCTTAATACCTCACAACCGCATGGCTGGGAGACAATAGAAACCAAATGAACTGGACCCTGCGATGGGGAGCGTTCACTCAGTATGTTTCCACTGGATTAAAGGAAGGAGCAAATGAACATAATGCAAATGAATGGCCATCTGTGCCTGGCAGAACATATGAGAGATATGAATGTTTTTGGGGAGAACACTTGAATAAAACACTGATTTAATTTGTAGGGACTCTGGTTGTCTGATTCTTGCGGAATGGTTAAGCTATAGCACTATGCGGAAATGCATAAGCTGAATTCAGGGCAGCACATTAAAATGCTAAATATGGCAAAATGGGAGGCAAAAATGGCTTCTTTAAACATGTTTTTAAAAAGCCTACACAGACTCGAGAAAAACCTCGGGTAGTTCTTTAAACATCTTTTCAAACAGTGTGTGCTTTATAAATCTCTCTCTCTCTCTCTCTCTCTCTCTCTCTCTCTCTCTCTTCCTCTCTCTTTTTTGGTGTGGAAAAAAAGCCAGCCACTTTTGCAGGCAGATGGGAAGATAAAACATGCTAAATGTCAGTGCCTTCCTTTCCCTGAAATTAATTTGAATAATTTCCCGAACATGATCAGATTATCCTAATTTATTCAGAGTGTTTAGCTTCCAGAAGAAAAAGAAGAAATGCTTTGGATCCCTCATATCTAGATATATCTTTCTTTGAAAAAAGGCCTTTGGTTGGAAAAAAAAGGTAAAATGCCCCTATAAGACATGCATTCCACACCTCCCGCCAAAGCTTATCAGAATATTGAAGTTTGATGACTTTGGTTCTCCCTTAGCTGTTGAAAGAAGCATAAATCCAATAATAAATAAAACAAACTTTCTGAAATACTTGTAGTGGAAAGCACTGCAGGTCTCTTAACATGACGTTGATTTCCAATCGCCTTGTCATTGGTGAGATTTAACTGTCAACAAGAAAGCCAATATTTCACACAAAAAAAGACCAGGAGAGTAATTAAAAATTGAGAAAGGAGAGAGAGAGAGAGAGAGAGAGAGAGAAAAAAAGAGAGAGAGAGAGAGAGAGAGAGACTGCTTGTCAATTCTGGCTGTCTTCATGGTCAGACACCTGAAGCAGTAGCTTTCTGAAAATTGAAACTTCGCCAGAGTGTTGGTATTAGAGGAGATAAGAATAGAGAGGGGAAGAAAAAGAGGAAAAGAGAGAGAAAGAGAGTGAGAGAGAGAACTGCCCATTATTACACACCTGCTGGAGCATAACAGTGTATCCATGTAGCGAGGTATTGGAATCTTCAATTTGAATCTGTATGGTCTCTCTATTCTTCTCTTTGTCTAATTTCTAATGTATATTTTCCAGGCTATGGGCAGTTTATTGAAGCATTGCTATGAATCATACCCAGCACCTTTCAGTTACATCCTGCAGAACATGCACCTTAGATTTGGAGAACACTGATAGAACAAGCTCATGCAGGAGACAAGAGCAGTTTCATCACATTTAGCACTCAGACAGTTATGATTTATTCCTCTCATTCATGCGCGCAGAGGCACAAGCTGATTCTGCGTGTCAGTGACCTGCAGTCATGGACATGACAAGAGGGGTTGTCGGAGATAAAATATGAGCCTTGAGTCTGGCAAAACACATATTTCTTTTACCGTTCTATTGTGATTGCTCAGTGAAAAACAACACAGTGACCTCTACACAAGCGACTAAAGGTTATGTCTCAATACAGTCAACAGCGTGTAGACAAGTCAAAGACTGATGGCATATGTAAGACAAACAATCACTCTGAAGACTGACTGACTGTTTAGTGCACCTGACACATGGACACTCTAAATGCATGCGAGTAAACAAGCAAAATCAAGAGAGAGGGAGAGAGGAGAGATGGAGTGAGTGAGCAAGTGAAATGCAGGTTGAGACAGAGTGAGGGAGAGAGGTATGGGATCTTAATTCTTATAAAACCTTTGCCCTTGGCTTGTAAAATCTGCTTTACTGGACTCGTGAAGTTTGGTGTATCTGTATACTCACAGACGATATTTATGAGCTGAATATGCTCGCAAATAGGCAGTTTTACAAATTTAGGGCGCCGTTTTCACCTGCTGTAAAAGGCCCTTTCTTTGTGACAGCAGTCTCCGAAATTACCTCTGCTATGGTTGATGGGGCCTGGCTGCCGGCGTGATCTGATTTCTCACTTGTGTCTTTTCAGTGGGTGCTGAAAAGACGAGAGAGAGGGGGGAGCGTTCCTGAGCTGATGAGTAGCCTACAGCTGTGTCCTCTCCTCCGACAGAATCCAACCAAAGACTCATTCCCTCAGAGCTCTCACTCAAGAACCACTCGGTGGTTTTAGGGGCTTCATACATTTTAAAACAATAACTACCTGGGGGGAGGTAGAGCGAAGGCGCTTGCAAACCCTTTTTCTTTTCATTTCTTCTTTTTTAAGGTAAACGCTTCAACATTTATAAGAAAGTAAACTGAAAGAACTGAAAGTTTAAAATTGTGTGTGTGTGTGTGTGTGTGTGTGTGTGTGTGTGTGTGTGTGTGTTTGTGTGTGTGTTTGTTTGTGTGTGTGTGTGTGTGTGTGTGTGTGTGTCTATGTCTGAAGGTATGCACATGTGTCTGGTGTTTTATCTGGCGCCTAAGATCTTAAAATGATTTCACTTTGCCTGTTGTCCCTGGCTGCCCGTCTCACCTGGCGATGACAAATAAGACGCAGCTGACGCCCAGGTAGGCCAGCAGGATGTAGACCCAGATGTCGGGCGTCATGGGGTTGAGGAAGGAGAAGAAGCCGTTGTTGGTGTTGTTGGGCTTGCGGTACAGAATGCTGATGCCCATGTTGAGGAAGGGCTTGGAGAAATCCACAACCTTCTCCCGCAGGTAGGTGATGGTGAGGGGGGCCACGGCCAGGTCAGCTTTCTATGAGGCGAAGAAAGAAAAAGACAAATGCACTCAGTCACAAAGCCAAACCCCGTCAGACCTAGAGGCCTTTACACCTCTTCCAGCAGCTCACAACAACGCAAGATAAAATGTCTTTCATTGCTTACCTGTTGTGCTGAAAAAACTGTTATTATGTGGGCTGAAAAAAAAAAATCTTTCCATGAATAAACATTCACTGCTCTACTGCCAGTGTACTGCCAAACATTTCCTGATTTAAAAAAATCATGCTCTGTGAATGCATACGGAAAGTATCCACAGCACTACAACTTGATTGGAGTCCACCTGTGCCTAATTTAATTCACTGGACATTATTAGGAAAGGCACACATCTCTTTATATAAGGTCTCAGTTGATGGTGTATGTCAAAGTGAAAACCAAGCCACGAGGTTGAGAGAATTGTCCGTAGACCTGCGAGACAGGGTTGTGTGAAGAGACAGATTTGGGGAAGGATACAAGAAAATTTCTGCAGCATTGAAAGTGCCCAAGAGCACAGTAGCCTCCATTATTCTCAAAAGGAAACATTTAGAACAACCAACAGTCTTCCTAGATCTGGCCGCTCAGCCAAACTGAGTAATCTGTGACGAAGGGCCTTGGTCAGATAGGTACAGTAACCAAGAACCCAATGGTCCCTATGGATGACATCCAGAGTTCCTTTGAGAGGATGAGAGAAGCGTAAAGAAGGACAAGCATGGTGGTGTCCCATGGTGCTGCTGTTCGCAGGTTCGAGTCCGGCCGTGTGCAGGGCCAAGCTGCACAATTCAACATAACACACGCATGTGCAGCAGCATCATCTTGGAGCCAAAGTCAAGAGTGTTGACAGTTGAGCTAAAATTGAGCTAACTTATAGATGCAGTATTCCTGTATTAACAACTAAGTTAATTACTAAAACTAAAAACGTTGGTTTGGTAACCAAAGAATACTAAATCTGAGCTCATGTAAGATCTAGTTCGACCATACCTAAATGTGGTAAACAATGTCTAAACATCTCTCATTGGCACCCTGCCAGCTCAGCTCAGAAACGTACCTGGTGGTACATTTGGCTGGGTCTGCGAAAATGTTCCCAGAGGAACATTTTGCTAATGAGACCAGACCAGGTTGCTTTTAATTCAGCTGAAGGTTTTCATGAAGTTCATCAATCAAACTGACACTTTCCTCAAACCCATCAGCCTTAAAGGTCCTATATGTGAGACTTTTATTGTAAAAAAAACATGAAATGACCATAACGTGCCATCAGAGATTAAGAAAACATCCTACTTTCAAATACTGACTTCACTGACAACAATGGTACAGCCAGGATATACACATTAATTTGTGGACCTAAAATGCTGTTTATATTTGGTGTTTTGGCCTGCTGCGCCACCCTTCACAGTTTACCAATCACGCAGCTAGTAGTATTTCAATCTTCGGGTTGCCAGATTCAATCAAGAGTTCAGTAGATGGACCGAGACGGCCATATTTGAAAATTAACGTCATTTATTTGGCATTTTAAAGCTTGGATTTTGTGAAAGTTAGCAAGAAATATACACTGTAAATAAAAAAAGCTGTTATTAACCCCAAAACATGTTTGAAATGTTGTGTGAGCCAACTCTCTAACATTAGCAAGTTAGCAAGCTAACCATCTATATAGATAATATATAAAGTGTTGTGTCATTGCAATAATAAAATATGACAAAATACTTTTATGACCCTTGCGTTTAGCTTGGTTCATGAGGGTTGGGGGTCGGGGCGGGGGCACTCTTAAATGTAACAAATGTACTGTAGCTGAAACAATTGAATCAGGGCAACTTTGAGATGTTCCTGAAGAAATGTGAAATAAAAAAGGAACGCAGTTCATGAACAAGGGGTGGTGAGTCGCCATGGGAGAAAGGCACTCAGGCCAGCCAAGATCAACAGAGCTGATTGTCCTAAGGTGCTACACCTAGTGACATGGTTAGCCTACTCTCCTCTATTGAGTCCCCCTTTGTCTTGTATAGGAGAGCGAGAAAGAGAAGAGAGAGAGAGAGAGAGAGAGAGAGAGAGAGAGAGAGAGAGAGAGAGAGAGCAAAAAGAGAGAGCAAAAGAGAGAAAGAGAGAAAGAGACCAATATCAAGACAAAATAAGCTTGCAGGTGACTGGGAAGCTTTTCACCTGCCCATCGTATCGGGCTGCATATTTAGAAGGTCACCATTAACATGGCCTCCCTCTGCTTCCGCTGTCTCCAGGGTTGGACGCGAGGTTAATGAAACCAGCTGCCAGGCCCACGCCTGAGCGCCTCCTTCCCTCCCCTAACATGATGGAAGTCACAAAGGAGCTCAGACCTCCTACTCCTCAAGGGATAGAAATGCACACACACACACACACACACCACACACACCACACACACACACAAGCACGCACAGGACAATCACTCTGCTCAGTTCTAAGAATAACAATAAAGAAAGTGGCTTTTTGGGAGTGTCACAAATCAGCACTTTTGGCTATTTTCCCCCCATTTGTTTTTGCTTTATCTCAGTGCAAGCAAGGCTGTCACTCCACTTGCTCCAAGTGCTTTGACCCGTTGTTTCAGTGAAATGTGCTGCAGCAGCGGTTTGAAGGCAAATATCCTTGTAATAACTCCTGTTCATTCTCGCCAACACTTAGAGATAATGTACAGCCCCTATAGATAGCGTACATTTGTTTGAGAGACGGACACAGCAGTATAGTGCTGAAAGGATTTGCGCTCCAACACTGGTCTCACGTCACCACACCACCTGCTAAGGAGACAGAATGTGGACAGAGACCCAAGAATGCTGGGGGTACATTAAATATTTACATTTACCGCAGCCAACCACACCAGTGGTCTCAGATGCTTAATGGTGTTTTAAGCCGCCGCCGTCGAATTCAAGGCAGCGCTGCGACCGTCAACTTCAAGGCACCTAACCCTAACCTTAACCCTAACCCTTGCCTAACCCTAGTGCCTTCCATGCAGCGCTGCCTGCAAGATGATGTTGGGGCTTAAAACACAAAACACCGCCTCAGACTATACACAGCCCAGGTCATAGTGTAAGACTTGGGCTAGTTTATCCATATAATTCATAATCATTGACCTTCTATTCAGTAACTATCACTGGTTGTTGCTATGTAAACACATTTGACTTTGACTCTCATGCACACCCTTGATATACAAATTCGATTAACCAGTGAGATAAAAAAGTACATTACCATTAATATCACATTCCTGTCAAAGCTTCAGTTAACACTACCCAGTTCACACCCACACACGTCCACTCGCTAGGATGAAGAACGATCCACACCATATTCAGGATGGTCCACAACGTATTCAGGATGGTCCACACACCATATTGTCAATATTCACAGCATTTTCCCCCCAACTGTGAACCACATGTCTTGTTACCGTTTCAGCTTCACAGTAGTTATTTTTACACTAACGCACCTGATGGTATACCATTCCTTACATCCATCTGTTCGCCTTATGGAAGACAATATCCCAGAATTTCCAATAATCATGAAAATAAATCTGGACTGCATGTGCGGGCATCATGTTCTCTCGATTACAGCTATATTAAATGAGCAACAGAATCAGCACTGGCGTTGGCACTAGGAGCACCAGGCACTCACACGAGCAAATAAAGAGGCTTTTCATTAAAGTATTCTCCCAAGTCCAAAGCCCAGCTGCTATCTAAATACACAGACAATGAAAGCGCGATACTCCGTAACCTTCCTGTGTAACTGTCTGGGCAAAAGATTAATTACCGTGACAGAAACAAATGATGTGCTAAGCCAGCTATTAATACTGGCGTTGTGGCATGATTAATGGGATCATCTATTGTGGCTGAATCTGGTTGAACAAGGCCGCTTGCATCGTTTGGTGTTTTTCTTCACAGCGCCCTTTGGCTCAGGCAAGGGCTTTGTGAGTACGTGGAGGAAGAAAAGAAAGAGTGCCCAGGCCGTCTGACACAGAGGCCCCTGTGCGCTACTAATTAGCTGCGCTGCGACTGCTCCTGCCCACACTCCCAGTCAAAGGTTTGACAAACAGTGCCCTCACACAGCGAGCGGTAACGCCTCCCTTATCTACCCACAAACACACGCACACACACGCGCACACGTTTTGCATATACGCATGACATGCTAATATGTCTCTGTATCTGCCAATACGAGTCATAATGCCTCTAGTGTGAATGTAATAATCTGTGATTGTCTTGTAATTAAGTTGTATTAGTGTTTCTAATTAATGTTGTGATAACTGTAGCGTTTTGTATTTCTGTTAGTTGTAAATCCCATCAGTGTAACTACCTCCAGTGCTGATTCTCTTGTTTATGCCTTTAGTGTGCATTGCATGTGTATTACCGGTAGTCAGTGCCCTTGTGTTGTTCTGTATCAACAAATAACCTTATATAACTGCATAAACGGCTTGTTAATGGTGAACATATGTGCGTCTCCTGCTACCAAAGGAAGAACTGAAAGTCTTGGCAAATACTGTAAGTTCAAGATTAGTAGTCTCCATTAAAGGATCAGATCAACACACACACACACACAGGAAAGCGAACATAATACTGTCACATGTAAAGCATGTCCTCAAAGGCACTTGACTGCCTAGGCTTGCTCTTGTTGCATCCTTTTTTCTCTCACTCTCAATTTGGTCCTGTGTTTGACATGACTCTCTGACCTCCAAAGACGAATGCCGAGATCTGACTTATTTCAATATACCCGCACAAGTGTGAACGCTGCCGCTAAACAGATGAACCAGGGCAAAGGCGTTTTGTAATTCAGTAATGAAACTATGATTTATGGCGACCCGTGGGCTGACAGCTTTGAATGTATGGCCCTGTGATATAGTGCCACTTTATCAGCACAAAACAACCAGGGCCCGGTTTGTTTACTTGTTGTCTTCTTTAAACCTGCGAGCCCCAACTGCACGACCCCCTTGTCACCCGTAAAGTTGACGCTCACCTATCGCCCACGCCCACTGTGAGGAAGTAATGTAAATTCTTTAAGGGTTAATAAACAGCCTTGATGGAAATAAATGGAACCGATAAATATCTTTGACAGTGTCCATTAATAACGGCTCCCCCTACATCCCCACCTCCTCACCCACCCCCACACCCGCTCTCTTTTTGGGGTCTGAAGAGGAAAGCCGCACGGATCCCTGCTTGCCATTTCTTCTTTACTATAAATACATGCTTGTGTCACTGTACGCACAGTCCTTGTATTGCAGCCACTCTTACAAAATTGGATCAATTGATGGTGAAGATATTAAAGCTACGCATTTAAAGCTACGCAAGATAAACTCGGAGAGAAAACTCTTTAAAAGTAAAATAATCTAGTTATTTCCTTTTAAGTCAGCACAATGGCCCCGGGCAATGAAGGGAAAATGGCATTCCGAGGGAAAAATCGGCAGCGAAATCCCTACAAACATAAATCCTCCTTTGGAGATAACGATTCAGGTTTACTCACATCAAAATGGCCTATCTATCCAGCTTTCTCGCAGCAATCGGGGGTCAGCTCTCTCAGACTCCGCCTGGATTTGCTTTTCAGCTCTGCTGATTCAAGATTGCCTTATCTAGTGTTTGCCGAGCAGAGGCGCTGGGGCACAAAATGGAGCCACTAAAATACACAGACTGCACCTTCGATACCACACCTGTAATTTGATAAAGACCATGGAAACGTGCGGCGGTGGTCAAACCAGACGGGAGGCCAAGACAACGTCATTTTGGCAATCAGACACTAGTGACATATGGACTGAAACTGTGGTGGGGGGTTGGGGGGGGGGCTGTGTGTGTGTGTGTGTGTGTGTGTGTGTGTGTGTGTGTGTGTGTGTGTGTGTGTGTGTGTGTGTGTGTGTGTATTTGTGTGTGGGTGGTAGTGGCTATAAACACTTTAGATTGTGTAGCTGTCACAAATAAGTACTGGGCATTCTCCAAACAGCTGCCATATTGCACTCACTGCCTGCATGGAATATTCATTTTCAGAGCAAGAGCACCAAGCAGGCAAAACCAACATGCTACTCCTACTATAAACTATCATGTGAATTTGTTTGTATGTGTGTGTGTATGTGTGTGTGTGTGTGTGTGTGTGTGTGTCCACATCCCGCAAAATGTCCTACACGACATGAACAATAAAACACACTCTCACTCTACCCGGTACCTCATCTTCCTCTCACGCAAAGAGGGGGGGGCTGGGTGTCCCAAACGTGGAATGGGTATGCACTGCCACCAGGCTGACACACCTCATCTGCATGCTCAACAATGACGATGCCACTGTCAGAGAGGTAGCCAGAGCTTCCCTCCTGCTGGACCCCAGGAAGAGGAAGGTCCCTCTGGCCAAACCAGGCCAGGACAGCTTCCTAGGCTTTAGGAGGAAAAGCAGCGGGAAACTGGACACACAAGCTGCAGGCTTTGGAGTCCGATCAGACTGGCCGGACCTAAATGATCTGTGCAACAGAATGTCAGTCAAACTGGAATGGACACAACACAACTCACACACAGCACCACAGGCATCTGATGCAGTTGTCACAGACCCATCTGTAACAGCAGAGGCTACTGTATATCACAACGAGGCACAACACCAGGCGCGCCTGCAGGTGTACGTGCGTACGCACTGTGCGTACCATCAGGCTACTCAACAGCGAGAGAAAATTTCCCTTGTGTGTGTATTCACACCAAATTGGCCTACCATACCTTCCCAACTATGCACAGTATCCCATTAGCTGCATGCCATCAGGCTATTTACCATTTTCTATTACGTAAAGTTAGTGAACACGTTATCAAAATTAACGTGCACACATTTTGTTTGAGCAGGAGAGAGAATATGCAAGCAGGCACGCAATAGGCTACTTGTTGTTTTCTTTTACTCGGCTATCTATATATGGTTATCAGCACACAATGTTGAGCTAATTCACTAACTCAATACTCATCATGGATATCACAAGTTTTAAACAACGAAAACAGAAAGGATGGAGGCAGCATATTCCAGATGGACAAGAACAAGGTAGGCAATCGGTGTGCTTGTCAGAACATTAGACTGCACTAAAGCCAGACGTCAAGTTACGCTAGAATAAAACTAAAGGTAACTTTAGCCTGTATAGGGCTGTATCAAGTTGTCCAAATGAATAGGTCATTGTAGACGTTGTCGTTGTATTATTGCATGTGGATGTTGTTATGCTATGTAGGCTACTTTTTTGCTGACTGACCAATGCACGGACCTAAAACGGACAAATATTGTTCACAAGTTTTTGTGGGGGGGGGGTTGTGCATACCATAGCATTAATTCCTGCAGGCGCCCCTGCACAACACACACTACATAATCCAACAGCAAGGAGATTCCTTCTTAACATGAAACAAACAGACACCAAACAACACTGGACTGGACTCAGAATGCAGGGAAAGTTGGCATGCCTACACTTTGCCGACCACTCTGTCTCACACTCCATGTTCACAAATGCCGCTGTTGGGGAGGACATCCTCTGTTTCACTGTCAAAGCCAGACTGCAGGTGCTACCCACCAAATACAACCTTGCATTATGGTACCCTGCAATCCACCATCCACACTGTATAATGCACTCAGACTCTGACCATCACCTCAAATCAGTTGCCCATATTGTTAATGGCTGTACTATGTACAAAGGACTTTATACTGCACGCCACAACCGGATTGTTAACCTTATTGCTAACACTGTTAAGGATGTACTTCCAGATAATGTGACCATGTACAAACATTCACATATTATGCCAGAATGGTTTAACAGCTCCACTGATGTGTTTTGTAACATCCCTAACACCCCTGATGTTGTGTTTTTAGACCGAGACAGAAGGGAAGTACTTATACTTGAAATAGGATGTGTGTACGATCTCTACATGGACATGGCTTTTAATGACAAAATCATGAAGTACCAACCCATACGGTCAAAACTATGTGACCTAGGCTATCAGTGCAAGCTAGTGGTGTTGATCTTTGGCAGCTTGGGGCATGTCCACAAACTTGTTTCCAGTGGGTTAAGGCTGGCAGGGCTCTCCAGCAGAAAAATAAAACAGCTAGCAAAGTTTTGCTCCATATCTGCAGTTATAGGCAGCCTTGAAGTATGGCGCAGGAGATGTTTTTTGTACCCCTGAATATCATTGAGTGACAAAGCCATATCTTATCTCTTGAAATATTTGAATCCTGTCTATTGTAATATGATTTGTGGATTTAATAAGAATTAAAATGTGTGTGTGTGTTTTCAAGACAGATCTAGGTCTGAGAGCTTCCTTCCTTTGTCTGTCGAACATGCAGAGAGAAAGCAGCGCTGCAACGATAATTAGAAATGGCAGCCTCTTAGTGGCTCCATGTCTTCAGTGAATCTAAAACATGGAAACATTGTTGCTCACTCCACATTTGCTATGATGCCACTTGCCTTCATAATTCCAATTTACAGCAGTGTTACAGCAGTGTGGTTATGGACTTAAGTTAGACACGTGAGAGAGGGATGCATTTCAGATATATGTTCCGTCCCTCAGGAGACAAATAAAAGATTATGGAATTATATTTAGTACTACTGTCAGATGAAACAGGAGGCCATTTCCTGTAAGGAAAGAACAAAAACCTCTTGTTTCATGCTTCAGAGACTTCCTAAATATTCATAGCGACTGGTCGTCAAAGCACTGCCTGCCTGGGACTCCCAATGATAACAGCACTTCCATGATTGCAGAAAGAACCTCGTAAAAACCCGAAGATGCCTTTGAGCAGAGTCTCTTAGGTGGTTACAGAGATTGAATGAGATGGCCGCCTAGTTTACGGTGGCCGTTGAAATAAAAAATAAGCCAAAGGACAGAGAGAGAGAGAGAGAGAGAGAGAGAGAGAGAGAGAGAGAGAGAGAGAGAGAGCGCAAGGGGGAAAAACAGTGCATATATTTTCTGTTTTGATTTTTCATGGTATCCCTTTGTCTCAAGGTGACTGTTATCACGCTGGATCTGCCCAAAGCTTTGGGGAAGATTAAGTGCTCCGCCAAAGCTTCCCCTCTCCTAACCTTTACAGTGCCTATCCATTGTCTCTGACCATATGACTCTCCCACCACTAAATGCCACTTAAGCTATTACTACTTCCTGGGCTGAGCCCGCCCCCTGACCCGGAGAGGTGAGGACAGTGAGAGGGCACTGGGATGAAAGCCACTTCTCAAATGCCAACGAAGCACCCTCAGCCCGCCCGTCCTCAAAGTGGGGGGGGGGGGTCTCAGCTTCCACACGACATCAGTGTTGGAGCACTTTGTTGAGAGGTTGGTACTAGGCACATGGGTGGGGTGTTGGGTGTGTGTATGTGGGGGGGATTTTTCGCTGGCTCAGTGCAAATGTTTAACTGTGTACTTGCTGTGGTAGCACTTGCCAATACCTTCCCTGTCTGAGCGTATTGACTCTTTGCTAACTTTACAGCCCTGCAAGTGTAGCATCCACAATTTAACTCATTGCTCTGCCACTGGAGATCGGCTCTGCGTGTAACAGCAGCGCACTTAGAGCTACATTGAATTACTGCACGGGGAGCAGCTAGTTTGATTTGCAGAAATGCAGCAACAGCAGGTGCGCTAATAAACTGGCAACGACTAAGGAGATGGGGAGAAGTCGCAGGGATAATAATGCCTCTTGTTACTGCAGTTGTCTACAGAGCTTAGATCCCTCTGCCTCAGCTGCCAAGCCTGCTGTATTTTCCTGATACAGGGTTCTTTTTGTACAGCTTTTCACTTTCATTATTTCATGTCTGTCACAGTTTCAGACAAGCTTGCTCAACACAGCAATGTTCTTGAAGGGAAATATGCCTTATATTACCTCAATAGCTCCAATCAGAACAAAAGCAAAGCAATTTTCTGTGTTTTTTTTTTTTTTTTTGCAGAGAGAGGGTGTCTCATAAGAATATACTATGAAATATAGATCTCTTAAGGTTCTCTTTGAATTTCACCCCGATGAGACAGCTTTGCCCCATGATTTCTGGGTACATTATGATATTGTCTACCACCTGCAACATATTGGGGAGAGACTAAGAGAGTCTTTCTTTTCCAGATTGACTTCCATTGATGAACTTCAAACTACGGACTGTCTCATGCCATCAGGAAAAATGGAAGTGAGGATTAATATGTTTTGAGGATTTGTGTTTCCTAGCGGTAACCAGCACCATTGGTAGGGGATGGCAGTGCCAGCTGCTTTTTCTCAGAGTGGTGGAAAGGAAGGGAAGTCATAGGCACCCATGTCTGTCTCTGGCAGTCCAAGCTTGTACTCACATGCTCCATTAGTTCCCGGATCAGGCCGTTCCACTGGCCCTTGTCGTCCTGCGAGCCGTACTTGCCGTCCGGCACCAGGCGGATCTCGTAGGAGAAGCCCAGGATGGCGGCCAGCTCCTTGAGCAGGTCGATGCAGAAGCCCTCGAAGCGGTCGTTGCCGACCAGCGCCCTGTCAGACTTCTTAAGCATGACGTATGGCTCCTCCTGTTCAAACAGAGAACATCAAATGAGCGGCCGTGTTGATCTAAGCTCTTTTGCTTCGTTTGAACATGTACGCCTAATTTAGGTAAAGTGATTTCTGCTGTTAGTGCGCAGTGTTACTTAACGCAAGGCGACAGCCGATTCAAACGCCATGCATCAAAACAGATTGAGAAAAGACTGCATTAGAAGAGGTTGCATTGGTCAGCCTTTAGCAAATGTATTCCACTCTAAAACAATTGCAATATCACTTTAAAGTATCACTTCATAATAACTATTTCTACAGCACAGATATAGATACAGATACAGATATGTACTGTACAGTATGCTCCATGTCTTGTTTGTAACCTCAGTAATGTTGTCAATGCAGAAGGGGTTCAAAACACAAAAACAAATACATATACTTTAGCAAACAATAGTAATTTCAATAATTTACACAAAGGTTTATGAGTAATGTAAAATAATTCCTGAGATAAAATGCTATCTGTACTCTCGCCTGTCTGTCTGTTGTGCCATATGGAGAGGGTTTGCTTTGTTGGAAAAAATCCACTGGCTGTCTTGCACTGGTATGCTCAATCGAGCTCAGAAAAGTACTTAAAAGAGAACAGAAAGAATTTGTTAACAAATTCTGTCTTTAATCATGTTTTCTGTCAGCACTTTTTTTAAGCTGCATGATGCAACCATTGATGTTGGTGGGGATCCCTGGACAAAACCCAGTGTGGCTTCAGCTCAGCCTTGTGCGTTTTTATGACCCGGGCACTGTCAAAGCTTTTATGGCGGTGTAATATTTCCCCAAGCAAGTCGTTATTTGGGTCGTATAAACTCTTGATTAGGAACAGAATGCCGTAATGAAAATGAACACGCTCATAATGTCGGCTTCAAAGCTGTCACAAACACAACAGAGACTGACAGGAGCCTCTACAGACAGCAGATAAGATGAAGGAAAAAAAGAGGAGAGACAGAAAAACACTGTACCTGTTTTAATTCTATCTGCGTCTAAAGCCTGTGTGTACATTAACTGAGACTGCATGGCAATCAGTAAAGCCACTTTAGTCTTCGGTCTTTTTTTATGAGACTGTGCCACACTTGCACTTGAGCTATTGTGCCATTTATGGCTTTGAATGAGCAGATATGCGATTTATAGTCCTTACCGAGGTAATCGATTCTGTGGTCAAGGTGACCCTGGCTCTCTACTTGTTTCGCCCAATTCAAGCGTGACAGTGGCACGAAATGGGCAGCTGAGGAGAGGAAATGCTGCAGCCTCAATAACATCCTAGAGGATGTCTGACAGAGGAGCGGGTGGGGTGGGGGGCGGGGGGATGAAATGCCCACAGTCAGAGATGGCAGAGGAGGAGGAGGTGGAGAAGGACGAGGCTGAGCTCACAGCCAGCCTGTAAGGGTATGACTGATGTTGTAAGCGTGCGTAATGATGCTCAGCTGAGTTTGGAAATCAATTTCACCGCCGCTCCCCCCATCTTGTCCAGTTGCCTTGATAGTAGATGTCCCAGAAGGGTCCCATTTGCATGGCTTTGTCACTGGGGAGGCCCAAGTTTAACTTGTCAGACTCGGCTGTTTTGTCAGGCGACACAGGGCCAGCACAGCCTCTTTCAGTGGCAGTATATTAAACACATTAAAATGTATACCGGTATATATATATATATATATATATATATATATATATATATATATATATATATGCTGGGACTTTTTATGGTAAATATGTTTAATGTATACAAACTTTTCAGGAAAGTGGGTGCAAGGTAAGGTAGACAAGATTACGCCCACTTTGTTCTGAATGACTTATAAGGTTTAATGAACTATAGAGAGGTGAAAGGGAATTAATATGAGTGATTAGCACAGTACTGTAAAAGGGGAAATATGTGGCAAACATTGGGGGGGGAAGACACACATACTCATAACAAAATTGTTAAAACCAATGGAATGACATAATGTCCTCCTCATTTCATTCAAGACCAAAACATGTTTGTGTCCTGTGATGTTTCCAGGAAAGTCCTGTGAGCTTTGACTGATTTAAAAGAGCCAGCCTTCCAGTTGTATTTTTAAATTCATAAACATACTGCACAAATAGATGGGGGGGTAGTGGGCAGAAGCGAATGGCAAAGTAAAGACAGTTAATACCAGACAGACTGTACATTAAATATTGTAAGCTCTTATGTATAAGCAAAAATGCCACTATTATTATGGACAGCATATTGCACTAATGGAGTCTGATGCAACTAAACAAACCTGCAACAACAACAATCGAGAATAGTCCCATTTGTTACTGATGTATGTCCAATTTCAGAAGTGAGTTCTTACGTACTGGGTAAATATTATGACAAAGCCACTGACAATATTAATGTTACCCCATTGATTTAGAATATGGGAGCTGTGACATATAATTCTGCATGGACACCTTCAGACCTTTGTATGGCCCGACATGCCTTCCTCTGTAACCTCCGACAACCACACAGAGATCGGTTCACACAAAAGAAGCTAGATGGTGCCTCTTAAAAAGGTCTCAAGCCAGCTGTTTCACAACTTGACTGTGCATCTGATGACAGTAAATGCAACTCCCCCTCTTTGCTACTGGAAAGGCACTGATTATATCCCTTCTGGACCCCAGTCGGTCATAATTGCAGCCTAGACACTCAATCTTCTCTCTTAATGATAGTGTTTATCATTGTTGATAACTCATGTGTCTGACCAAAATAACCCTGTGAGGGCTGTTCGTTGACAGCCCCCTCCCATGTCTCCACACAACCCTGAAACTCCCTTCGACAGCCTAGAATACAGCCTCCGAGCATCCGCATGTGACAGAGGTTGCAGGGGAGAGGGCACCTGTTTATGTGTGTTCGCAGCATCACACTCTGACTAACGGGATTTCTTGGCTTTGTTTAGTTCACAAAAGTGCACAGACAGAATAGAAATGTCATCAAGCAGTGACAGGCACATCTTTACCCCTGAGCATAAATTGTATATTTATATTTACTGTGTACAAAAACACTGAACACAATTGAATACCAATGCAACACAACTCAGTGACCATGTTGAAATTGAAATTGAAAAGTTATGTTTTAACGGACGGATAAACTAACTCTGTTATGAATGTTTGGGTAACAAGCATTCATAACAACAAGAAATGTTGTTATTTAGCCTACAGACACATTGGTGCACCAAACAGTTAATAATGTTACCTTTTATGCTAGTATGGTTGAAGTAAATGATAATTCCAAATTCCATGAAGAGCATACTGTGGTGGATCAGTATTATTACCAAGATCTCACAAAGACCTGCAGTAATACTGTACGCATGGATGCATTAACAAATTAATGCATAAATATATAGCGTCTTATAAACATACAACCCTGTGATCCTCATTTCAAGTGGAATTCAGCCCTCCAGAATATAGACTGTGGGAGAATCAAATGGTGAAGTTCTGTTTTTTCTGCTAAGAAAAGATTTGGGTCACAGAGTCAGTTGCACGTGAGGAAGGCGAAGTGTGTTGTGTGTGTCGGTGTAGTGTGTCCTTCACGCTGGGTGCTTCTGTGACCTACCAGGATGGTGGTGATGACCAGCGAGCGGTTGGAGAGTGAGTCGGTGATGTTCATCCCATTACGCCTGGGGACCTCAGTGATGTTGAGCCCCCCTGATGCACTCCACTTGCCCACCTGAGGAAGAGCAAGGTCACATGACTAGACAGTCCGGCAAGCAGCCAGGTGACCTCTTCCATAACCCAGAGGTCATCTCTCTCTCTCTCTCTCTCTCTCTCTCTCTCTCTATATATATATATATATATATATATATATATCTTTTCTCTCTCTCTCAACCATTTAACACACTTCATTGCCTCTCTTTTTTTTGTTTGGTCTCTGTGTCAATTTAATATTCCATTCAGAAAGCACATGTTTAGAGCCTCCTATGTTAAAACTGAACACTGCCATTGCATTTCTGTTTGCTTTATTCTCTACTGTTTTTTTTTTCTGTTATTCTTGACAGTGTGTGCAACATGCAGTGTATTTTAAACAAATTGTCCATACCCACAACCTTTCATAAACATAGAATACATTCAAAAACAGGACATAAGCTACCAGCACGTAAGCCACAGCTGGACAAATGAAGAAGCTCCCAATTAACGTCACATGGCGAAAACAGAAACCGCATGACAGGGGGACAAGAAAAGCATGCGAAAGGATTACTGCCGGTAATCTGTTTAATGTACAGTACAGACAAAAATCTGGGAAAATAAAAGGAATTTTTAGGCAAGCGTTTGTCTCCATGTGAAGACTCTTGCATAAAAAGCAGACACTTCTGAACGAATCATTAGTGCAAACAGCCTTGTCGCTGTCGGCACCCCTCCCCCATACACAAGCCAAGGCCCCTCCTCTCCTCTCCTCTCCTCCTCTCCTCTCCCCTTCCCTCTTCTCCTCTCCCCTCCTCTCCTCCGCACCAGTAGAGGCCACCAGTTTAAAATTCACCATGCCAACAGATGAGACTGATCCCGTTAAGCTAAGTGGGCGCCTCACAGCAGCATCCTCCACCCCACCTGATAATGACACCTCATGTGCAGTAAATGCGTGCGTTTGTAAAGCATATCAGTTACAGCCTGAGCTGGCACAGCGGGTATTCCGTAGGGTTTTTGCGAGTACTGCTGTACCCTAACACATATGGACCGTCTAGTTGTTGCTAATTGCAGGCAATTTGTTTGATTCATTAAAAGTGATTATCCAAAGTAGCAATTCTCAAGTTATGTATGCTACTTTGAAGAGGAGAGACGGGCATATCTAGGCCCACATGCAGGCAGAAAAAGCTCATTTTCAAGTGAGGGACGTTGCCACAATTCCAGTGAGACCTAAGACGTGAGCTAATATTCAATTAAGCGGGATTATTTTCAAAAGTCCCTATCTTACGCCACTCAAACAGTTAAAGCCGATTCCACCACTATCTATTCAAAGTGCACTGGACGTTTGACACGC